>NC_137170.1:4797500-5350000 GCF_951804945.1 Podarcis cretensis
TTTCTTGGGGAGTGTATATTTTATTCGTTTGCTTACATTAGTATTGCGAATTGTTTTGATTATTTTTATTACGTATTTTGTGCTGTGACTTTGTGTTGTGAACCACTCTGAGACCTACAGGTATAGGGTGGTGGTATAATAATAATAATAATAATAATAATGATGATGATGATGTTGTGTGAACAATGACAAGCACATAGCCAGGAGCATAGCATTGTCTTTCAGACACCTACCGGAGGGAGAAGCAAGGGGGCCCGTCCTTACATTCTGTACAGTTGAATTTGCTCTTAAGAGCCACCTGTTTGTGATGCTTACCGTATTTTTTGCTCTATAAGATGCACTTTTCCCCTCCTAAAAAGTAAGGGGAAATGTGTGTGCATCTTATGGAGCGAATGCAGGCGGGAGGCTCTGCTCAGCGCTCCCTTTAAAGAGCTGTGTGGAGCATGTGTGCGGCTCTTGGGGGCTTTTCCCCGAGGAGGGAGAAGGGCTGTTCCTGTCCCTCTTCAGGGAAAAGCCCCCAAGAGGGAACCCCCCGCACACACGCTCCGCACACTCTTTAAAGGGAGCGCGGCTCTTGGGGGAGCCTTCATCCCGCTGCCCTGAAGAGGCTTCGCCTGGCTATCCCAGAAGCCAGTTCCCTCTTGCTGTTCTGGCTTTTCGGTTTCAGAATATTTTTTTTCTTGTTTTCCTCCTCCAAAAACTAGGTGTGTCTTATAGTCTGGTGCGTCTTACAGAGTGAACAATACGGTATTTATCATTCTGTCCAGATAATAAGAGTTAATATAAGCTCGTAAGTGCAAGTGTATTCCAGACATTTTTGCCTAAGTTATTTCAGCGAAGACCTGAGCATGCCTGACTTCTTCCCCACAGGTCAACTGTCACAGCGGAAAAGCATCCAGTTACTGCAGAGATGACAGCTCAGAGGGGAAAGCATACCTGTTCAGGTGAGTGGTTGATCTGAGTGCAAATGAGTAAGAATGATGGCTCTGCATATTGATATAGATTTGGGGAGGGACCCCCCTTAGACCCTAGAAGTTAATAAATGGTAGGATTTTGATTATTTGAGATGTGGATGAAAGTACAAGCTGCAGAACTGTGCCAGACAAGGAATCCCTAGGCTACCTTCTACAAACCGCCCTGGCTGGCCTAGCAAAGAACAGATCTGTTCACATGACAAAGGGCGTTGGTGATGGACCATCTGAGAGGAATCCTTTGGCAGACAGCTGTTGCCAAGGTGATGGGGTGTGTGAAGGGACAGGAGAAGAGAGTTTTTAGTAGGGCGTTCTGAGAAGAAGAAGGGGAGAGAAGAAAGGCTGGGATCCATCTTGGGCAGGCTGGCTGAAGGCTGGCTGCACTGCTGCGGATGCCAAGACGCTGTTGCTGTAAGATATGGACTCCATGCATACTGAAGGTGTAAATTGGAGAATAAATCACATTTCTTAAAGCTATGACAGTCTCTGCCGTGTCTCAGTTCTCCAAAGGAATACAGACCCTGGGTGATCACCCCCCCCCCGGATTTTGCCATTGCTCAGCAGAGAGTTGGGGCGGCACCCAACTTTTGTAACAAAAATATTTTAAAGAGTCCAGAATTGAGGTAATGGACCCCAGGGTGCCTTATAAATCAAGCATTGCTGGGCCTTGTTTTCTTTTCGTTTTCCAGTGTATTTGTTGTTCAAATTCGGCTCGAGCAAATTTTTTACGCTGAAAGCAGTTTGAGAACCTCTGACTTTGGCTGTATCAGGCCCAGAGCCTAGGACTTGCTGGTCAGAAGGTCGGCGGTTTGAATCCCCGTGACGGGGTGAGCTCCCGTTGCTCGGTTCCAGCTCCTGCCAACCTAGCAGTTCGAAAGCACGTCAAAGTGCAAGTAGATAAATAGGTACCGCTCCGGTGGGAAGGTAAACAGCGTTTCCGTGCGCTGCTCTGGTTCGCCAGAAGCGGCTTAGTCATGCTGGCCACATGACCCAGAAGCTGTATGCCGGCTCCCTCGGCCAATAAAGCGAGATGAGCGCCGCAACCCCAGAGTCGGCCACGACAGGACCTAATGGTCAGGGGTCCATTTACCTTTAAGTTATTAAGGAGGGACGCAGGTGGCGCTGTGGGTTAAACCACAGAGCTTAGGACTTGCCGATCAGAAGGTCGGCGGTTTGAATACCCACGACGGGGTGAGCTCCCATTGCTCGGTCCCTGCTCCTGCCTACCTAGCAGTTTGAAATCATGTCACAGTGCAAGTAGATAAATAGGTACCGCTCTGGCGGGAAGGTAAATGGCGTTTCCGTGCGCTGCTCTGGTTCGCCAGAAGCGGCTTAGCTGTATGCCTGCTCCCTCGGCCAATAAAGCGAGATGAGTGCCGCACAACCCCAGGGTCGGTCACAACTGGACCCAATGGTCAGGGGTCCCTTTACCTTTACCTTTATCTCCCTCTCACGTTCTTCTCCCTACTTCCAGGGGACACACGCTGCTTCGTGAGCTCCCCACGGACGCCTTGTTCAGTGTGGATGCCATTGTGGCCAACGTGCTCTTGTGAGTCCTTTCGACATCTGTTTGATTGGCGTCTGTTCCTTTGCAGCCACCTGCCTGCGTTTTGTGTGGAAAGAGGGTTGTGACAGCAGATTTGTTCTGAGTCAGTGACAGCTGCGCGTGGGGGAACTGGAGGTGACCGACTTGTAGAATCAGAGAACTGTAGAATTGGAAGGGAACCTCAGGGATTCTCTAGTCTAACTCCCAGCAAATCAGGACTGAAAGCTGACAGGTGGTCATCCGACCTCTGTTCAAAATCCTCCAAGCCCACCATCTCCCGAGGGAGTCCGTCCCACTGTCCAACAACACTTCCTCTTGGAAAGTTCTTCGTAATATTTTATTTTATTTTATTTTTTTGCATAACACTTTTATTCTGCTTTCACCACAACGGGGAAGGTGAAAAGAGCATGTCAGGATAAGCCTTCTGCTCCTCCCTCGGCAGAGAACATCAGTCTTTCACATTCTGTCTGCATCTTCATCTGCTATTCCACATAGCACCACCACGTAATTAGGACCCAGCAGTCTTTATTAGGAGCGATGGCAGATGAGTATTCTACGGTAGCAATCCAGACATCTAAAGCAGCAGTTGGTTTCTGGAACTGGGTTGGGTCATAACACTAGACCCCCACCCATGAATTCCATGCGCGCGGGTGGCTCAATAAAAGCTAGCCAATCAGAGGCGTGAGTTGGCAGCAGCCCCATTGATTGGCATTTGTAAACCGCCAAGGCCAACCCTAAAAGGTTGCCAATTAGGTATACCAGGCCCTGCAGGAACTTCCGGCTTGAACTCTCAAGTAATTTGAAGGTGGCAGAGATGGACATGAGTGCTTGGATGGGCCTCCAGGCCATCATACAGACCATCATAGTGGGGAAGATGGAGATTGTGTTGCCTGCCATGTACATGATAAATAAGTTCATAGGGATTTGCTTCAGAGGGCCCAGAGCGATATCCCAGCAGCGCTTTTCTACTAGGATGCGATCCGTTTCCTGGACACTTGTGTCTGGCACCTGCTTGTCTGAGTAGCCGATGGGATAGAGGGTGTCTCCCTGGCCACCACTCCGATCACTCTGGCCTCTGCTCCCACTGCCTGGACCACTCAACTCAATGGCCCATTTGAAACGCCGTCCACGGTTGGTAACTAGCCCCCCAGGGGTGCTCATCGCTGCCTTTGACGTCCTCGCTGCCTCTTCGGAAACGCTCTCGCCCCGCTGCCTCTATGGCCCCGGCCGCTTCCTCAGTTCTTCGTAATATTTAGTCGCAATCTCCTTCCTTGTCATTTGAACCCATTGATTTGGGTTCCCGCCTCCGGAACAGCGGAAAACAAGCTTGCTCTGTCTTCCATTGGCCCAAAGCTCTGTGGCAGGGCACCTGGTCCCAGGGCCGGATTTAGGTTTGATGAGGCCCTCAGCTACTGAAGGTAATGGGTCTCTTTCAGTGTCCAGCTGCCCTTTGTCAACAACAAATGGTCGCTTTTTTTGTTTTGAATATTTTCTATAAGGTAATTGATGGACCTGATAGGTATCTCAAGTCATTTGCACATGTTGCCCTGCAAACAGTGCATGCAGAATGTAGGCACCCTATACAGAGGTACCTCGGGTTACATACGCTTCAGGTTATATACGCTTCAGGTTACAGATTCCGCTAACCCAGAAATAGTACCTTGGGTTAAGAACTTTGCTTCAGAATGAGAACAGAAATCGTGTGGTGGCAGCGGGAGGCCCCATTAACTAAAGTGGTGCTTCAGGTTAAGAACAGTTTCAGGTTAAGAACGGACATCCAGAACGAATTAAGTACGTAACCAGAGGTACTACTGTATATAGAAAGGAGCAAACCAGTGATATTTGAGGGAGCAGGCTAGCAGGCGGGGCCCATGACGTACCTCATAGGAGCCTACACAACACAAAACACTGTTTCTATATGTAGGTTATATTTCAATTGTTTTTTATCTTATACAGTGGTACCTTGGGTTACATACGCTTCAGGTTACAGTCTCCGCTAACCCAGAAATAGTACCTCGGGTTAAGAACTTTGCTTCAGGATGAGAACAGAAATCGTGCTCCGGCGGTGCGGCAGCAGCAGGAGGCCCCATTAGCTAAAGTGGTGCTTCAGGTTAAGAACAGTTTCAGGTTAAGAACAGACCTCCAGAACGAATTAAGTTCTTAACCTGAAGTACCACTGTATTTTGGAAATGTACATCCAGTTTTGTTTCTCCTTTAAATTTTTTGCCCCCCCCCCCCCCCTGAGAGTGGGGCCCTGAGCTATAGCTTGTTTAGCTTATACGTAAATCCGGCACAGCCTAGTCCACATTCCCACCATGCATTTAAAGCACTATGAAACCACTTTTAAGCAGTCCTGGTTTCCCCAAAAGAATTCTGGGAGCTGTAGTTTGATAATTCCCAGAGTTCCCTGCGAAGCAGGATTGATTGTTGAGCCACTTTCCTCAGCCCCTCTCACCCCAGCTGCCTCAAATCAGTGACCCTCAGGCCCACGGGACAAATACAACCAAAACCTGCCCTCCCTCATCTTCCTCGAGTGTTTATGGCCTGGCTGTAACGTGTCCTAGAAGTCTGATAATTGATTTTGCTCACCCGGATAGAGAATAGAGAGCAGTGTGTGCATGCAGAAAATAATTTCTGCACAAAGGTAAAAAGTAGGTTGTTTTGCTCCGCCCACCTTTGCCTCTGGCCACCGCTGGAATGTGGCCCTCGGGGGCTTGCCAAGAAGCAGATGTGGCCCTCGATTTGAAAAAGCTTCCCTGGTTTACACATCGCTCGCTGTGTCTCCTTCCCAGCGCTCTCCTCTTCAACGAAGTGAAATACGTCGCCACTGTGGCAGACCTCCAGAAGCTGGAAGACTCTCTGAAGGGCCACTGGGACCTGGTCTTTGCCTATGTGCAGGCTGTTGGGACAGCAGGTAATAAATTGGGCAACTTTGCTCGGCCGTGGAGGGTTCCCTTGTCTGTTTCCTCCCTCCAGCTCCAAAGTTTGTGGAATCAGCTGCTGCAGAGCCTTGCTTTTGGTTATAAAGGCAGTGGTTGAACCGCTTTGAGCCAAAGGAGGATGGTCTGGGATATCTGAAAGGCCGTATTTGTCCCCTACGATCCTGCCTGGGCTCTGAGATCTTCAGGGAAGGCCCCTCTCTCAGTCTTTCCACCCTCCTGGAGGAGCCAAGAGAGGGCCTTCTCGGTGGTGGCTCCTTCCAGCCAACTTTGGAACTCCCCAGAGAAGCCAGACTGGCTCCCCACCACTTGTTGTCCTCCCGCAGGCAGGTGAAGACTGTTTTATTCCGACAGGCCTTGGCGGAAACCACTTGAAGCATCTCAATTGCTTTTCTTTGCTTTGCTCGTTGCAAACAGCTCAAAGTCTTGAAATTTTGATAATAAACCTGATTTGCAATGGGGGTTGAAGAATTTTGAATGCAGCTGTAAATACGAGTCCCTAAGTGCAAATGTCTTTCTCTTAGAGCACAGAGCATTGATGGAGGCTGCTTTCGTCTACGACTCTCTCAAGTTTGCCTTAACCACTGAAGTGATGGTTTTGAGGAGCATTCGGTATGCATTTGACACATACACACACAAAGGGAGGCTGTGTAGCAGGGTAGGCAACCTAAGGCCGTGGGCCGGATGTGGCCCAATCGCCTTCTCAATCTGGCCCACGGACGGTCCGGGAATCAGCATGTTTTTACATGAGTAGAATGTGTGCTTTTATTTAAAATGCATTTCTGTGTTATTTGTGGGGCATAGGAATTCGTTCATTTTTCTTTCTTCCAAAATATAGTCCACCGCCCCCCACAAGGTCTGAGTGACAGTGAACCGGCCCCCTGCTGAAAAAGTTTGCTGACCCCTGGGTGTTCCTTTTGCATCAGTAAATTGGGTGCACTCTTCCCACCTTAGATCAAATCTATGCTTCCAGGTGCCATAAGAAAGCGGCAGAGATAGCGCAGGATAGTGCGCACCCCGGAAATGATCTCTTTCAGCTTCTGGTTTCTGGAAGAAGGTATAGGGTTATAAAGACTAGGACTAGCCGCCTGAGAAACAGTTTCTACGCAAATGCAATTCTGGTTCTAAACGCAGCATAAGGGGTATAGTGGATTTTAAAATGGGGTTTCAGAGTTCTTAGGGGTTTTTGAATGTTTTATGTAGTATTTCAGTTTCATTGTTCTGAATGGAACAATGACAATACTGGGGTGCCTCGCAAGACAAAAAGAATCCGTTCCGCGAGTCTCTTCGTCTTGCGGATTTTTCGTCTTGCGAAGCAAGCCCATTAGCGGATTAGCGGATTAGCATTATTAGCAGTTTAGGGGCTTAGCGGATCAGTTGATAAGCGGCTTAGCGGATCAGCTGTTTAGCGGCTTAGCGGATCAGCTGTTAAGCGGCTTAGCGGATCAGCTGATAAGCAGCTTAGCGGCTTAGAAAAAGGGGGGGGAGGAAAAAAAACCCGCAGGAACTCGCAAGACATTTTCGTCTTGCGAAGCAAGCCCATAGGAAATTCGTTTTGCGAAGCACCTCCAAAACGGAAAACCCTTTCGTCTAGCGGGTTTTCTGTCTTGCGAGGCATTCGTCTTGCGGGGCACCACTGTAAAGATATTGTATATTGTATCGTATATCGTATTCTGGGTCCAGTTTGGTGTTTTTGCAAAGGTGGACAAATGCTACCTGGCTGTGTTTCTGGGCATGTCTGCATTTAGGAATGCAAGCTCACGGGAGGCCAGGCCGGATCCTGTACTGATGCTCTTGTCTCTCCCTCCTGCAGCAGCGGAGAGCCAGACGTGCCAAGCTCAAAGCTCTTTTTCTGCCACTGCAAAGTGGCCACAGATCTGGACCAGCCGTGCCGGAGGACTCTGATGGGACAGCCTCTGACCACCCTGAACATCCACAGGTTCCTGAAGCTGATGGCGGAGCCCCTCGTGGTATGGTTGTGGGCGGCCTCCTTCCCACCTTCACCCTCACTCACTTATCCTGAGCTTTCTTCAAAGGCCTATTGGATTATAGAATCATAGAGCTGCAAAGGGACACCCGAGGGTCATCTAGTCCAGCCCCGTGCAATGCAGGGATCTCAGCTCAAGCATCCATGACAGATGGCCAACCATCCTCTGCTTAAAAAGGAGACATGGGAAGCAGCTGTCTATCCTTGCCAAGTCCCCCCGCCCCCAGCATCCTCTCCGAAAAATGTTGGATTGGGACCCGGGAGGCCAGAGTTCAAATCCCCCGCTTCGCTACGAAGCTCCTATGTTCAGAATCATGAGGACTACAAACTTGTTTATTTATTTTCAAATAATCTAGTCTTTTATTTATTTCAGCAATTCCCAACCTGCCACCCGGTATATATCCATTTATAAGGAAACATAGCAAAATATAATAACAGGTGCCAAATGAAGCAAAAGAAAAGTAAGGCGAGTACAGTGGTACTTCGGGTTACAGACGCTTCAGGTTACATACGCTTCAGGTTACAGACTCCACTAACCCAGAAATAGTACCTTGGGTTAAGAACTTTGCTTCAGGATAAGAGCAGAAATTGCACGGTGGCAGCTGGAGGCCCCATTAGCTAAAGTGGTGCTTCAGGTTAAGAACAGTTTCAGGTTAAGAACGGACCTCCAGAATGAATTAAGTTCTTAATCCAAGGTACCACTGTATCTGGGACTAAGCATATAGGAACAGGTTTCCACACCAAAATCAAACACATTAAATTCCTATCGCAGAGTTCCAGAGAAGATAAATGGGTTTGCATTCTCCTGTACCTTATGACTCCATGACGTTATGAAAAGGCTCCGTTTCCCAGTGAAGGCATGACCTTGCAGTGGCGTAGCGTGGGTTGTCAGCACCCGGGGCAAGGCAAGTAATTTGCGCCCCCTAACCTGAGGCAAAGCAAGTAATTTGCGCCCCCTAACCTGCTGCCGCTGCCAGCTTCTTCTTGCTGCTGCCTGGGCTGGGGTATTTACGGTAAGGTAGCCACGGCGGCGGCGGCGGGTCCGTGTCAGGTGATCTGAGGCGAGTTGCCGCTGGCGCTGCCGCCCAAACGACGCCGCTTGCCCGGAGGAGGAGGGCAGAGAGGCGAGGAAAATGCAACATGGCCCAGCAGGTGCAGCAGCGGCGGCGGCGTGGGGCTGTGAGGAGGGGCTGCCTGGTGCGCCCTCCACGGCCCTGACGTGCGGCGAGCACTGAGAGCCTCTGCCTGCCGGACGCCTTCAGCCCAGATGCACGCACAGCTCGTCGGTTCCGCGAGACATGGGGCTCTGCTACAGCCTGCGCCCGAGGCTCTTCAGTGACTCCGGAGGCGGCGAGCGCGCCCCCCCCAGATGTTGCGCCCGGTGCGGCCGGCCCCCCCTGCACCCCCCACGCTACGCCACTGTGGCCTTGTTGTCTTTCCTCTCTGGTTCCCACCATCTAAGTAAGCTTAGCCATGCAACCAGGGAAGCTTACCTGGCGCCTTCACGAAGGAGCGTCTCCACCCCCATCGTCCAGCCCGGACACTGAGGTCCAGCTCCGAGAGCCTTCTGGCAGTTCCCTCATTGCGGGAAGTGAGGTTACAGGGAACCAGGCAGAGGGCCTTCTCGGTGGTGGCGCCCGCCCTGTGGAACTCCCTCAGATGTCAAGCAGATAGGGAACTACATTAACTTTTAGAAGACATCTGAAGGCAGCCCTGTATTAGGAAGTTTTTAATGTTTAATGTTCTGTTCTGTTTTCTTATATTCTGTTGGAAGCCGCCCATAGTGGCTGGGGCCACCCAGTCCAGGTGGGCAGGGTACATAAAGTAAATTATTATTAGTAATAGTAGTGGTAATATAAATTATTACTATTTTATCTGTAGGTGGCTGGCAAAAATGTTCCTCTTACCCCAGGCCTTTGGCTAATTGAGCAACCTGCCCTCTTAATCTGGAGTGTGCATGTGTTGTTGTTTTGTTTGTTTTTATGTTGTATATTTTTGCGTTGTGTATTATGTTGTGTATTTTTGTGTTTTGATATTGTCAACTGCCCTGTGATCCTCCAGTATAGAAATTTAATAAACAACAGCAACACATGCATACATACATACATACATACATACATACATACATATGTACAACGTCCCAGATTTTACAAATGATAATTTTGGCAGCAGTTAAGAGGCGTTGTCTGACTCCTCTGGCTTCTGTTAGTACAATTTTATTAACATATCTGAACAGTAAAAGTACAGCCAACTATTGCTTCAAAGAACTCAAATTTGCCACTGCATCTTTCTGTTTGTTTGCTTAAAGAAGGTAGATTTCCAGGGGACCACTGAGTACAGTATTACAGTGGTAAAAGGTAAAGGTAAAGGTACCCCTGCCCGTACGGGCCAGTCTTGACAGACTCTGGGGTTGTGCGCCCATCTCACTTAAGAGGCCGGGGGCCAGCGCTGTCCGGAGACACTTCCGGGTCACGTGGCCAGCGTGACATCGCTGCTCTGGCCAGAGCCAGAGCCGCACATGGAAACGCCGTTTACCTTCCCGCTGGTAAGCGGTCCCTATTTATCTACTTGCACCCGGAGGTGCTTTCGAACTGCTAGGTTGGCAGGCGCTGGGACCGAGCAGCGGGAGCGCACCCCGCCGCAGGGATTCGAACCGCCGACCTTTCGATCGGCAAGCCCTAGGCGCTGAGGCTTTAACCCACAGCGCCACCTGCGTCCTCAGTGGTACCTCGGGTTAAGTACTTAATTCGTTCCGGAGGTCCGTTCTTGACCTGAAACTGTTCTTAACCTGAAGCACCACTTTAGCTAATGGGGCCTCCTGCTGCTGCTGCGCCGCCGGAGCACGATTTCTGTTCTCAACCTGAAGCATAGTTCTTAACCTGAAGCACTATTTCTGGTTTAGCGGAGTCTGTAACCTGAAGTGTATGTAACCCGAGGTAACACTGTATTACTTCTTGGGGGGGGGGCAGGCAGTAGGCCAAATAAATTTGGGAATCTTTGGTGTATTTACCCTGAAATGCCCTCTCTCCTGCAGGCAGAGGCAACAGAAGACCCAGAAAAGGTTTCCACCATTCACCTCCAGCTGGGCCTCCCGCTGATCTTCATCCTGGCTCACGAGGAAACCTTGGAGGCAGATAAAGGAACTGCAGAGTTTGTGGCTTGGCAGCTGCTGGGCAAAGCTGGAGTCCTCTTCTTGTCAAGGTATTTGAGGACAAGAGGTATTTAAGGAGGGGAGCGATTTGGGGGAGGGGAGAAGAAGATGGATGGGTTTCTTTTTAACAATTTATAACCTAAGCGCCACCAATCATCCTGCAGAAGTTAATCGAAACAAGTCTGTCAAAAAAGGGGGGTAACAATAAAGTATGAAAGAGACAGTTTACTCGAAGTGAAAAAGAAAATCGTGTAAAGGATAAAGGTAAAGGTACCCCAGCCCGTACGGGCCAGTCTTGACAGACTCTGGGGTTGTGCGCCCATCTCACTTAAGAGGCCAGGGGCCAGCGCTGTCCGGAGACACTTCCGGGTCACGTGGCCAGCGTGACATCGCTGCTCTGGCGAGCCAGAGCCGCACACGGAAACGCCGTTTACCTTCCCGCTGGTAAGCGGTCCCTATTTATCTACTTGCACCTGGAGGTGCTTTCGAACTGCTAGGTTGGCAGGCGCTGGGACCGAGCAGCGGGAGCGCACCCCGCCGCAGGGATTCGAACCGCCGACCTTTCGATCAGCAAGTCCTAGGCGCTGAGGTTTTAACCCACAGCGCCACCTGCGTCCCTAAAAGGATATCCTGTAAAGGGAGTCAAACAGAGGGAAAGAAAAATGGAAATGTGGTATATTTGTATTTTGGGGGGGGGGTTGTTTGTTTTTGTTGTTGTTCTTTGTTATGTGTTGTTATGTTGTAAATAAATTCAGTTTAAAAAGGGGGGGGGAAGATGGGTGAATTTCTGAGATATCTTCTCACTGTGGGAGCTGACCATCCGCACAGACGCATGAGGGGCCGGTGCTGTGCACATCTACACAGAAGTAAGTCCTGCTGAGCAATGACAAACCTAGACAGCATCTTAAAAAGCAGAGACATCATCTTGCCAACAAAGGTCCGTATATGAAAAAATTCCTTCCAGTAGCACCTTAAAGACCAACTAAGTTAGTTCTAGGTATGAGCTTTCGTGTGCATGCACACTTCTTCAGATAGTGGCTACCTATCTGTAAAAGGTCCGTATAGTTAAAGCTATGGTTTTCCCAGTAGTGATGTATGGAAGTGAGAGATGGACCATCAAGAAGGCTGATCGCCAAAGAATTTATGCTTTTGAATTCTGGTGCTGGAGGAGACTCTTCAGAGTCCCATGGACTGCAAGAAGATCCAACCTCTCCATTCTGAAGGAAATCAGCCTTGAGTGCTCACTGAGAGGACAGATCCTGAAGCTGAGGCTCCAAGACTTTGGCCACCTCATGAGAAGAGAAGACTCCCTGGAAAAGACCCTGATGTTGGGAAAGATGGAGGGCACAAGGAGAAGGGGACGACAGAGGACGAGATGGTGGGACAGTGTTCTCGAAGCTAGTAACATGAGTCTGACCAAACTGCAGGAGGCAGTGGAAGACAGGGGGGCCTGGTGTGCTCTGGTCCAGGGGGTTACGAAGAGTCGGACACGACTAAACAACTAAACAACAACAACAAAGTCCCGCTGAGTTCTTCCTGACAATAAACTGAAGGTGTGCCTAGGATTAAGGACAGGACCCTGGACTAGATGGGCCCCCTTGGGCCTGATCCTGCAGCCAGGCTCTCCTTAGGTTCTTAAAGGCAGGTCGTAGACCGGCAGGTGCAACAGGGATCATAGAATCATAGAGTTGGAAGAGACCACAAGGGCCATCGAGTCCAACCCCCTGCCAAGCAGGAAACACCATCAGAGCACTCCTGACATATGGTTGTCAAGCCTCTGCTTAAAGACCTCCAAAGAAGGAGACTCCACCACACTCCTTGGCAGCAAATTCCACTGTCGAACAGATCTTACTGTCAGGAAGTTCTTCCTAATGTTTAGGTGGAATCTTCTTTCTTGTAGTTTGGAACCATTGCTCCGTGTCCGCTTCTCTGGAGCAGCAGAAAACAACCTTTCTCCCTCCTCTATGTGACATCCTATTATATTTTTGAACATGGCTATCATATCACCCCTTAACCTCCTCTTCTCCAGGCTAAACATGCCCAGCTCCCTTAGCCGTTCCTCATAAGGCATCGTTTCCAGGCCTTTGACCATTTTGGTTGCCTTCCTCTGGACACGTTCCAGTTTGTCAGTGTCCTTCTTGAACTGTGGTGCCCAGAACTGGACACAGTACTCCAGGTGAGGTCTGACCAGAGCAGAATACAGTGGCACTATTACTTCCCTTGATCTAGATGCTATACTCCTATTGATGCAGCCCAGAATTGCATTGGCTTTTTTAGCTGCCGCATCACACTGTTGGCTCATGTCAAGTTTGTGGTCAACCAAGACTCCTAGATCCTTTTCACATGTACTGCTCTCAAGCCAGGTGTCACCCATCTTGTATTTGTGCCTCTCATTTTTTTTGCCCAAGTGCAATACTTTACATTTCTCCCTGTTAAAATTCATCTTGCTTGTTTTGGCCCAGTTCTCTAATCTGTCAAGGTCGTTTTGAAGTGTGATCCTGTCCTCTGGGGTGTTAGCCACCCCCTCCAGTTTGGTGTCATCTGCAAATTTGATCAGGATGCCCTTGAGTCCATCATCCAAGTCGTTGATAAAGATGTTGAATAAGACCGGGCCGAAGATAGAACCCTGTGGCATCCCACTAGTCACTCTTCTCCAGGATGAAGAGGAACCATTGATGATCACCCTTTAGGTTTGGTCAGTCAGCCAGTTACAGATCCACTGAGTGGTAGCATAGTCAAGTCTGCATTTTACCAGCTTCTTTACAAGAATATCATGGGGCACCTTGTCAAATGCCTTGCTGAAATCAAGGTAGGCTACATCCACTGCGTTCCCTTCATCTACCAGGCTTGTAATTCTGTCAAAAAAACGAGATCAGGTTACAGATAGGTAGCCATGTTGGTCTGCCATAGTCAAAACAAAATAAAAAAATTCCTTCCTATAGCACCTTAAAGACCAACTAAGTTAGTTCTTGGTATGAGCTTTCGTGTGCATGCACACTTCTTAAGTGTGCATGCACACGAAAGCTCATACCAAGAACTAACTTAGTTGGTCTTTAAGGTGCTACTGGAAGGAATTTTTTTATTTTGTTTTGAGATCAGGTTAGTCTGACATGACTTATTTTTCAGAAATCCATGCTGACTATTGGTGATCACAGTATTCCTTTCTAGGTGCTCACAGTTTGCTTAATGATCTGCTCCAGAATCTTCCCTGGTATTGATGTCAGACTGACTGGGCGGTAATTATTTGGGTCCTCTCTTTTCCCCTTTTTGAAAATAGGGACAACATTTGCCCTCCTCCAGTATGCCAGGACTTCACCTGTTCTCCAGGAATTCTCAAAGATGACTGCCAGTGGTTCTGAGATCACATCTGCCAGTTCTTTTAATACTCTTGGATGCAGTTCATCTGGCCCTGGAGACTTGAATACATCTAAACTAGCCAAGTATTCTTGTACTATCTCCCTAGTTATTCTGGGCTGTGTTTCCTCTGCTGAATCATTTGCTCCAAATTCTTCAGGTCGGGCATTGTTTTCTTTATCGGAGAAGACTGAGGCAAAGAAGGCATTGAGGAGTTCAGCCCTTTCTGTGTCCCCTGTTTGCATTTCATCATCTTCTCCTCTGAGTGACCCAACTGTTTCTTTCTTCTTCCTTTTGCTACGAACATACCCATAAAAGCCTTTTTTGTTGCTTTTAACCTCTCTAGCAAGCCTGAGTTCATTCTGTGCTTTAGCTTTTCTGACTTTGTGTCTACACGTGCTGGCTATTTGTTTGAATTCCTCTTTCGTGGTTTCCCCCCTTTTCCATTTTTTGTACACATCCTTTTTTAATCTTAACTCAGTTAAAAGTTCTTTAGATAGCCACCCTGGCTTCTTTAGGCACCTTCCATGTTTCCGTCTCATTGGTATTGCCTGAAGTTGTGCTTTTACTATCTCCCTCTTAACAAACTCCCAGCCATCATGAACTCCCTTTCCTTTTAGTATTACTGTCCATGGGATCTCACCCAGCACTTCCCTAAGTTTTATGAAGTCGGCTTTCTTAAAGTCAAGAAATTGTGTCCTAGTATGCTTGGCTGCTCCTTTCCGCTGTATAGTA
This sequence comes from Podarcis cretensis, assembly GCF_951804945.1. Classification (NCBI taxonomy): domain Eukaryota; kingdom Metazoa; phylum Chordata; class Lepidosauria; order Squamata; family Lacertidae; genus Podarcis; species Podarcis cretensis. Next base: position 4,812,184 of record NC_137170.1, read on the forward strand.
AACTTCAGAAGAGCATGATCACTCGCGCCTAATGATCCTTCCACTTCTACCCCACTAACCAGGTCATCAACATTGGTTAGGACCAGATCTAAAATGGCTGTTCCTCTTGTTGCTTCTCCCACTTTCTGGACAACAAAGTTGTCTGCAAGGCCAGTGAGGAATCCGTTTGACCTTATGCTCTTGACTGAGTTTGACATCCAGCAAATATCCGGGTAATTGAAGTCCCCCATTACTACTATCTCCCTTCCTTTTGCATGCTTGGCCATCTGTTCCAGGAAGGCATCATCTATGTCCTCCGTTTGGCTTGGGGATCTATAGTAAACTCCCACAATGAGGTCCCTGTTATTCTTCTCTCCCTTAATTTTGACCTAAATGCTCTCACTTTGGCTTTGAGGTTCTAAATCTTGGATCTCTTCACAGGTATACACATCCCTGACATATAACGCCACTCCTCCTCCTTTCTTGTCTGGTCTGTTTCTCTGAAATATATTGTATCCCTCCATTATTACATTCCACTCGTGGGACTTATCCCACCAGGTTTCAGTGATGCCTATTATGTCATATTTAGTTGGCTGTACCAAGAGCTCAAGCTCATCTTGTTTATTACCCATGCTTTGCGCAGACATTGAAGTCCATTAATCATTCCCCCGTGTCTCTTATTTAAGGATTTTTTCCTCCCACCACTAGGTCTGCGTGCTGTTTGCTCCATTTGGTCTATGACATTTGGATGATCATCTTCATCAATTGATAGACTCCTACCTTCAGGAGCACTGTCTCCCTCCCCCACATTAGTCAGTTTAAAGCCCTCCTGATGAGGTTTCTGAGATTTTTGGCAAAAACATTCTTCCCAACCATTGTGAGGTGCAGCCCATCGCTTGCCAGAAGTCCATCTTCAAGAAACTGCAGTCTGTGATCTAAGAATCCAAACCGTTCCTGTTTACACCATTTGCGAAGCCAGCTGTTCACTTCCACTATTTTCCCCTCTCTCCCTGGGCCACGTCGTTCAACTGGGAGGACAGATGAGATGACAATTTGTGCATTTAATTGCTTCAATTTCCTGCCCAGAGCCTCGTAGTCTCTTTTGATCTTCTGGAGGCTATTGCTTGCAGTGTCATTGGTTCCCACATGAACCAAGAGGAAGGGGTATTTGTCAGTGGGTTTTATGATTCCTTGCAGTCGTTCAGTTACATCTTGGATCTTAGCCCCGGGGAGACAGCATACTTCCCGAGACATCTTGTCAGGCCCACAGATCACTGCTTCTGTTCCCCTCAGTAGGGAATCCCCTATCACCACTACATGCCTCCTCTTAGGTTTGGTCAGGGTTCTTCTGTGAGCTTTCCGTTCCAACGTCGCCTGCACATTCCCTGAGGACTGACTTTGCTGCTCGTCTTCATATACCTGATCGACTGTAACGAGGGAGAGATCCTCAAATGGAGTCTGCTCTTCGTCTTCCATGCTAGGGGAGAGGACCTCAAAGCGATTGTGTATTTCTAAACAATCAGAGCAAACCCTGGGCCTCCTACTTCTTTGAGTCACGTTTCTCCATATATCTGGCTCCTGTGTTGGTGAACTAGCCTCCTTCTCAGGGGCAGCGATGATAACAGCCTTTGATTTGATTTGATTTATTGTACTTCTGTGCCACTGCCCATTCAGATGAATCCCAAATTGACTTACAAACAAGAAATAAAAGTAACATAATGGAACATCACAAATACAGCACAGATCACACAAAATAATGAACAAATCACCAATAAAGCAATCTATGGAACACTGTTAACAAAACAGCAACTAAAAATTAAGCTAAACACCACAATTGCAGCAGTCATTTTATATCATCATCAAATCAGCAGGGCATTTATAATCCATAAAACAATATTAAGTTAATATACACACTCCCCTTTGAGAGGTTTGCTGCTAACAATAGGCTGTTACAACCAATTCTTAACTCTAGTCCTGTTAGGTAGAAAGAGGAGAGTTAGCTCTAGAAATGTGAGCGTTTTTAGCCATTTTGGGCAGCGTTCACAACCTTTCCCCTGCTTTCTAACCCACAGCTCAATGGTAGAGCAGTCCAGTCCGGCCACAGGAGAGCTGGCCCTTAGATATATAATAATAATATAATAATAACAATTCATTATTTGTACCCCACCCATCTGGCTGGGTTTCCCAGCCACTCTGGACGCCTTCCACAAAGACCAGAAATACACTAAAATATCACACGTTAAAAACTTCCCTGAACAGGGCTGCCTTAAGATGTCTTCTGAATGTCAGGTCGTTGTTTATCTCTTTGACAGCTGATGGGAGGGCGTCCCACAGGGCGGGTGCCACCACTAGGAAGGCCCTTTGCCTGCTTCCCTGTAGCTTTGCTTCTTGCAATGAGGGAACTGCCAGAAGGCCCTCGGTGCTGGACCTCAGTGTCCGGGCAGAACGATGGGGGTGGAGACGCTCCTTCAGGTATACTGGGCCGAGGCCGTTTAGGGCTTTAAAGGTCAGCACCAACACTTTGAATTGTGCTCAGAAACGTACTGGGAGCTAATGTAGGTCTTTCAAGACCAGTGTTATGTGGTCTCGGCGGCCGCCCCCAGTCACCAGTCTTATTTACATGCCTCATTTCAGGTTTTAATGCCTCGTTTTTTATCTTGAAAGGAGCTCCACCAGCTTGGATGTTCTTCTCCAGTTTAACGTCGCCCTCAAGACACCTGAGGAGGTTAGTTCGTTGTCGCTGGTGTCATTAAGGCTCCCTCTCTGTTTTGCAACCTGCAGCGGGTCTGCTCAGTATCAAGTTCCATGGCAGCAAATGGGACTTACTCCCGGGTAAACGTGTGCAGGCTTGCAGCCTTGACTGGTTTCAGTGATCTGGCATTTCTGCAGGGTGTTCCTGTTAAATACTTGGTTCTGAAAGACGTGGATGAGATCATAGCCTTGGTGGAAAACGGCAAGCAGAGCAAACCCACACAGGAACGTGAGGAGGAGGAAGAAGAGGAGGAGGAGGAGGAGGAGGAAGGTGGTGAGAACTATGAACAAGGTAGATTTACTAATTCATTTTATCTGGTAAAAATTTTACGCTGCTTGATGGTTGAAGGAAAAAACCAAAATGGCTTACAAAGAGAGTAAGGCAATAAATATAAACAACTCATCAAAACATTCAAAAGGTAAAATCAGCACTAAACAGATGAAAACATTCTCCATGTCTGAAGATGGTTTGGAAACTTCAGCTGTTGCAGAATTCAGCGGCCAGGTTGCTCACCGGAGCAAGACGGTTTGAGCATATTACACCCATCCTGGTCCAACTGCATTGGCTACCAATTAGTTTCTGGGCCCAGTTCAAATTGCTGATTTTGACCTATAAAGCTTTAAACGGCTCAGAACTGCAATACCTCAAGGACCACCTCTTCCCACATGAACCTACCTGGTCCCTGAGATAATCTTCTGAGGCCCTTCTGCTTTGTGTGCCTCCTCCTCTAGAGGTCCAAAGGGTGGCAACACGAGAACGGGGCCTTCTCTGAGGTGGCTCCCCGTCTGTAGGATGCTCTCCCCAGGGAAGTTTGCCTGGCGCCTTCATTACACACCATTAGATGCCAGGCAAAAAAGTTCCTTTTTAAACAGGCCTTTGGTTGACCTGATCAACATCCTATACCCTTTTAAAATGTGGCTCTTTTTTTGGGGGGGGGGTTATTACTGGGTTAGTGCTTTTATTTTTATTTTATATACTGTGATCTTTTTATGTGAATCGCCCTGAGACTTTCAGGTATAGGGCGGTATATAAATTCAGTCAATCAATCAATCAATCAATCAGCAGGTTTATCTAAATAAAATTGTCTTTAGCAGGTGCTGAAAAGATGATATCTGTTTGATATCAATAGGCAGAGAGTTCCAGAGTATGCTTGCTTGTACATTTCCGAGCACAATTCAAAGTGTTGGTGCTGACCTTTAAAGCCCTAAACAGCCTCGGTCCAGTGTACCTGAAGGAGCGTCTCCACCCCCATCGTTCTGCCCGGACACTGAGGTCCAGTGTCGAGGGTCTTCTGGCGGTTCCCTCACTGCGAGAAGTGAGGTTACAGGGAACCAGGCAGAGGGCCTTCTCGGTGGTGCAGTGGCGTAGCGTGGGTTGTCAGCACCCGGGGCAAGGCAAGTAATTTGCGCCCCCTAACCCGTGGATTTGCGCCCCCTAACCCTACCCCTAACCCTAACCCCCAGATGTTGCGCCCGGTGCGGCCGGCCCCCCCTGCACCCCCCACGCTACGCCACTGCAGTGGTGGCACCCACCTGTGGAACGCCCTACTATCAGATGTCAAGGAAATAAGCTACTATCTTACTTTTAAAAGACATCTGAAGGCATCCCTGTTTTGGGGAGTTTTTAATGTTTGAAGTTTTATTCTGTTTTTAGTCCTCTGTTGGGAGCCGCCCAGAGTGGCTGGGGAAACCCAGCCAGATGGGCAGGGTATAAATAATAAATTATTATTTTTATTATATTATTGCTGCCGCAGTAAAAGTCATTGATAGCTTCACCCTCCGTGAAGTCGTGGGGTGCTTTCTGAACCCTGCTGAAAGCATGCAGCGGGTGCTGTTGTTTCCCTTGTCTTGAGCAGGAGCCTGTGTTGTTTGCCCTGCAGAGATCCAGGACGACGAGGTGGTGGAATCGGTCGCCAGGGACCGGAAGCGTGAACTTCCTCTTGAGCACATCCAGACCCTGACGGAAGACTCCTTCGCCCCTGCTCTGGCAAAGACCAACTCCATGGCCGTGCTCTTCTATGCCAGCTGTAAGTAAACAGCCCCAAATAGCTCCACGTTTCACCTTTCCAGGAACCAGCCCTTTCCTCTAGCGCGATGTTGAATTGGGCTCTGGCATGGAAATCCAGCATCCTGGGAATTCCAGGGCCCAGCAAATGTTCTGGGTGTTGCTGTATTTTCTGAAGCAAAGCCTTCCAGGGAAGGTTCAGTAATCAAACCTCTACTTTGCATGCAGAAACTCCCATGTTGTTTTGCGACAACGGGGAGCAGTCCTTCCTCCAGATCTCCACCATCCATTACAAACCGGTATTAGATCTAAACATTTCTGACCTTTAGCTTAAAATCTACAAATTATCTTTGCTGGCTTTCCAGCATCTTCTCTATGATCATTTGGGCCTTTCCTTCTTTTTGTGCATTGGGAATAAGTCTGTAGTCTAATTTCGTCATGGGTGTCTTGTCTGTAATTAAGTATTTTTTTGATCTGAACATTATGTGTGTGTGTGTGTGTGTGTGTGTGTGTATATATATATATAATTTATTTAATCATTTTTCAATACAAACAACAACCGCAAAAGATACATACAACAAAAACCATAATAAGACTAATAACACAATTTGACAATTCAGATTTGAATACACTGATATACCTATGACTACACATTTTTAACAATATTTCCCCACCTCTCTCTCCTCCCCCTACTTTCCACCACTATCCGCCTTATCGCTTAAATACAGTGGTGCCTCGCAAGACGAAATTAATCCGTTCCGCGAGTCTCTTCGTCTTGCGGTTTTTTCGTCTTGCGAAGCACGGCTAATAGCGGCTTAGCGGCTATTAACGGCTTAGCGGCTTAGCGGCTATTAACGGCTTAGCGGCTTAGCGGCTTTAAGAAAAAGGAAACAAACTCGCAAGAACTTGCAAGACGTTTCGTCTTGCGGAACGACTCAAAAAACAGGAAACTCTTTCGTCTAGCGAGTTTTTCGTCTTGCGGGGCATTCGTCTTGCGGGACACCACTGTATTCCTTCCATATTTCTTCATATTTATCCAGCCTTAATTTGCGTTGACATGCAATTCGTTCGTATGTAGCTAATCTGTCCATATTATGAATCCATGTGCTCAATAGAATCTTTTTGCGGCTCTTCCAATTCATCAAAACAAGTTTTTTTGCTTCTAATATAGCATGGTACATCCATTTTTTCTTTTACCCCTTGTAATTTCCCACGTTTCCGGAATATAGTTTAGAATTACATTCAATTCCCCTAAATAACAATTTCTTTTCATTACTCTTGCTATAAATATCCTCACCTCGCACCGAAACGATCTTATCATCGGGAAGTTAATCATCATATGTACTAAGTTCGCATTTTTACTCCCACATCTCCAGCAGTTGTCTGCATTTGTTATTTTCTTCTGGTAAAGTTTTTCTGGAGTCAATTGCACAATTTACCCAGGCTGCAAAATCCCTGTACGCTTTTGGTACGGACTTCCCATTTGTATGGAACTTTGCCTGCCTGCAGAGCAGAGCTGAGGGATTTCTGGGGGCCTGGAATAACAGGATCTGTTTTTCTTTTTCCTCTTGGCCTCAGGGGAAGCCGTCTCCCTGGTTGTGATGCAGTCCTATGCCGAAGTGGCTGACCGTCTGCAAGGTATGGAGGCCAGCTAGCGATTTCACTGACACACAGATTGCAGCTCACACACAGGACCCCCCCCCCCGAGTGATGTAGGACTTAACCTATAGCCTTCTGCTCAGGCACACAGGTGGGGTGACTGTCTTGGGCCAACAGGCCAGCTGGCTGAAGGTCAATTTTTACAGGACCGCCTCTCCTGGTCTGCCCCGCAGAGGACTTTAAGGCCCGACAGAAGCCTTAGAGGTCCGGTGCCCTAAGGAAGTCAGACTATCCTCCACCAGGGCCAGGGCCTTCTCAGTGATGGCTCCGACCTGGTGGAATGCTCTGTCCTATGAGACCAGGGCCCTGCAGGATTTAACTTCCTTCTGTCGGGCCTGTAAGACAGAGCTATTATGCCTGGCTTTCAATTTGAACTTTTATTCCCCTTCCTTTCCTCCCCCTTCCCCTTTTTATGAAGATTACCCACTCCGGGATCCCACAGCTAATTCCCCCCTGGTCTCCTCGCTGGCCCAAGTAGGACTAATTTAGCCAGCTAGCCCTGGTGATCATCGAATGTTTATTGGATGGATTTCCCCCCTCAGTTGATTTTTGAATTCTGAATTTATTGTTACTCACGTTTTATACTGTATTTTATGCTATTTTTTTGTTGCCTCAATTAAGTGTTTTAAATTTGTTGTTAGCCGCCCTGAGCCCGGTTTTCTGAACTGGGAAGGGCGGGCTATAAATAAAAAAATATTATTCTTCTTCTTCTTCTTCTTCTTCTTCTTCTTCTTCTTATTATTATTATTATTATTAATTCCCTGGTGGTTGCAGGAGGACAGTGGCTTTGGGTATTTGTAATGGCCGGTAGCAGCAGACTGGAAACTCCCCGGCCAAAGACCTCCATACACATTGACCAGGCTTGCACCCCAGAGAGGTCATTTGGGTGCCGCTAACGCAACAGTTAAGGGACAGGGTGGCGCTGTGGGTTAAACCACAGAGCCTAGGACTTGCTGATCAGAAGGTCGGTGGTTCGAATCCCTGCGACAGGGTGAGCTCCCGTTGCTCGGTCCCTGCTCCTGCCAACCTAGCAGTTTGAAAGCACATCAAAGTGCAAGTATATAAATAGGTACCGCTCTGGCGGGAAGGTAAACGGCGTTTCCGTGCACTGCTCTGCTTCGCCAGAAGCGGCTTAGTCCTGCTGGCCACATGACCTGGAAGCTGTATGCCGGCTCCCTCGGCCAGTAAAGTGAGATGAGCGCCGCAACCCCAGAGTAGGTTTATGCTCTGGGATCCCACAGCTAATTCTCCCATGGTCTCCTCGCTGGCCCAAGTAGGACTAATTTACCCCCGAGGCTCTGTCTCTTGAGACAGCTGGAGGCCAACAACAGCAACATTAGCTCCCTTCACCTGAGGATCACAAGGCAGTTTGCACTATAAAAACCCAAAATATGTACCGTAGTAACAAAAAACAAACAAACTGGTTTTTGCGTTTCTTTTCTGGAGAAGGGAGTATTCTGTGTTATGAACCTCCCTGAAATCTACAGATGGAGGGTAGTATAATAATAATAATAATAATTAATAATGGCCCTGGAGCATCATGCTCTGACCAGCATCCCAGTGAAAGGTCATAATTCAGTACATCTCCTTTGCAAGCAGAAAGTCCCAGGTCCATCAAGGTGGGACAGGGAGAGACACCTTCCCGAAACCTTGGAGAGCCTCTGCCAGTTAGTGTCGACAAGGTGGGCCCAATGGTCTGACTCCCATGTGATGCAGGGAGCCAGGGCCTGATTCTGAGCTTGTATCTCTCGACTCTTCCACTAGTATCTCTCGACTCTTCCCCTTTCAAGGCAACAGAGGCTGGATTGCAAGGGAAATATTCTGGCCGCTAGATGGCAGCAGCCTATTAAACTCCCGTGGACCGCAGAAATCTGGGCGCAGAGCTTTCCAAACCGTGAGCTCCGGTTTGCTAGTAAAGCTGAATTACTGTCTTGTGAAATGACGCATGTCTAAAAAGCCTGAAAAAGTTTGGAAAGCTGTGGTTGGGTGCATAAGAGACAAGGTTGTCTCTCAAGTAAACTTCCCGTCTAGTCCAGCACCCTGTTCTCAAAGTGGCCAACCTATGCCTATGGGGAAACAGCGATCAGGATTTGAACTCAAGACCAACTCTCCCCCTCCTCTGGTCTCCAGCAACTGGGGTTCAGAAGTATGGCTGCTTCTGACTGTGGAGACACAGAGTAGAGCCATTCTGGCTAGCAGCCACCGATAGCCCTCTCAGTTAATGAATTGGTCCAATCCCCTTTTAAAGCCGTCCAAATTGGTGCCCATTGTGGCCTTCTGTGGGAGGGAGTTCCACAGGTTAACTGCGCGGCATGAGGCAGCATTTTCCAGCTCCTGGCACATCTCCCCTTAACTGCCGATCTTCTCCTGGGTGAGCACGCCCAGTTCTTTTCAACCCACCCTTGTGGGATTTGAGTGGGTCGGTGCAATGGGTTGCCCAAGGATAAGAAGAAGAAGAAGAAGAAGAAGAAGAAGAAGAAGAAGAAGAAGAAGAGTTTGGATTTGATATCCCGCCTTTCACTCCCCTTCAGGAGTCTCAAAGCGGCTAACATTCTCCTTTCCCTTCCTCCCCCACAACAAACACTCTGTGAGGTGAGTGGGGCTGAGAGACTTCAGAGAAGTGTGACTGGCCCAAGGTCACCCAGCAGCTGCATGTGGAGGAGCGGAGACGCGAACCCGGTTCCCCAGATTAGGAGACTACCGCTCTTAACCACTACACCACACTGGCTGCAAAAAAAATAAATCTGTATTTTTCGCTCCATAAGATGCACCTGACCATAAGACGCACCTAGTTTTTAGAGGAGGAAAACAAGAAAAAAAATATTTTGAATGAAACAGTGGATGTATGATTTTTGTGGTTCATGCTGTGGCCACAGACATGATATGTGATTTGACGGTGAGTTTGGGGTAGCCCAATGCAAAAATCTTTAGGATACATGTGGATCCGTGCTTTGTAACCACGTTTTTGCACCATTGTGGCCCCACGAAACAGTGGATACATGTTTTTTTTTGTGTGTAGGCTGTAGCCATGGACATGCTATGTGATCTGATGGTGAATTTGGGGTGACCCATTGCAAAAATCCTGAGAATCCATGGGCTTTTACCTCTCCACTCCCAGGCAGCCTCCTTTATTGCTTATCTCCCTCCGATCAGCTGCTTCCTTTCAACACCCCCTTCCCTCTTGTTTGCCTTAGTGTCTTTTCCTTAGCTGGAGCAGTTTTTTGATCCTCGTTTTCTTCTAATTTCTCTCCTCATTGCTTTAGTCTTCCTGTCTCCTCTCCTTGCAAGTTTGCTGTCTTTACCTCTCCCCTCCCAGGCAGCCTCCTTTATTGCTAGCGTCCTTTATCTCCCTCCCGATCGCTTGCCTATCAGCAGCTATGTTTCAACACCCCCTTCCCTCTTTCAAAAAAAAAAAAAAAAAAAAAAGCACGATCTGCTTTTTGCCCCTGGGCAATTCAGCTCCAGGGACCATGCATTCGCTCCATAAGACGCACAGACATTTCCCCTTACTTTTTAGGAAGAAAAAAGTGTGTCTTGTGAAGCAAAAAATATGGTATATTTAGTGTGTGGTGTTTAGAAAGGTGCTGATGAGACGTGCACCATTTTTCAATTCGTTTTGCTCTCCTAAATACTTTACAGGGACCCCTGAGATTACGCTTGCGAGGGTCAACTGCTGGGACTGGCCAGACCTCTGCGCACAGCAAAACGTCACTCAGTTTCCAACCATCAAGATGTATGTGGAAGCGGAGAGATGGCTGGCCTACTCTGGGATGTGGGGAGTCGAGGAGATGCTAAGGTTCATTGAGCTGTAAGTATCTTCCTGGTGTGTTTGGCTCTAAGGTGCACATGGAAGGTGGGTGGTCTGAGGTCGCAATTCTGGAGAATTTGGAGAACCTGTTCTGAGAACAGATTTCTGCTTTAAATGTGCATTCTGCAGTCTTTTGTCATCTCTGCCCCCATTGCTCAGCCCGGACATGGAGGTCCAGCTCCGAGGGTATTCTGACGGTTCCCTCACTGCGAAGAGTGAAGTTACAGGGAACCAGACAGAGGGCCTTCTCGGTGGTGGCACCCGCCCCGTAGAGCGCCCTCCATTCAGATGTCGAGGAGATAAAGAACCATCTCACTTTTAGAAGATGTCTGAAGGCAGCCCTGTATGGGGAAGCTTTCGCCTTTCAGCGCAGACTGAATCTGATCTGTCCCACATTGAGTAGGTCCCAATCTCCCTTCTTCCCACCCCGGGTGGTGAGACTTGGGGTACCCAAAATCTTAGGCAGTGACATTAAGCGTAGGAAGGAATCGAAAAAGACCTTGTAGACAGGCCTGAAACTATTTCCCCTGGTTTCCTCTTACATCTGCAGAAGCAGAACCTCCTGTCCGGTGAAGTTGACCACGGCCGAAGAGGTGGAAGACTATTTAAGGATCAAAACTTCAGTTTCTGTTTTGGGACTGTTTGATTCCAGCATGAGTGAAGGTAGACACCTCCCTTGGTTACCAGAAATGATGATACTTCCTATTGCCCTTTACCCGTAGAAACCGTTATACGTGTTTCTTATCCTGCTTTCCTTCACAACAGCCCTGCCAGGTAGGCCCTCTGCCATCCTAATTTTGACTGGTGGGGAATGGAGATGGTAAAGGTAAAGATAAAGGGACCCCTGACCATTAGATCCAGTCGTGGCCGACTCTGGGGTTGCGGCACTCATCTCGCTTTATTGGCCGAGGGAGCCGGTGTACAGCTTCTGGGTCATGTGGGCAGCATGACTAAGCCGCTTCTGGCAAACCAGAGCAGCGCACGGAAACGCCGTTTACCTTCTCGCCGGAGTGGTACCTATTTATCTACTTGCACTTTGACGTGCTTTTGAACTGCTAGGTTGGCAGGAGCAGGGACTGAGCAACGGGAGCTCACCCCGTCGCGGGGATTCGAACCGCTGACCTTCTGATCAGCAAGTCCTAGGCTCTGTGGTTTAACCCACAGCCAGTGGCGTAGCGTGGGGGGTGCAGGGGGGGCCAGCCGCACCGGGCGCAACATCTGGGGTTAGGGCAAATCCACGGGTTAGAGGGCGCAAATTACTTGCCTTGCCCCGGGTGCTGACAACCCACGCTACGCCACTGCCCACAGCGCCACCCACGTCCCTTATGGAGATGGTATCAAGACTGACCAGGGCAGCAATTTGTGTCATGGAGATGGTATCAAGACACAAATTGCTGCCCTTAGTCAGTTGCCTCCCTCTGGGATTCTCCAAAACAGGGTTTCCCAAACTTAGGTCCCCCGCTGTTTTGGGACTACAGTGCCCATCATCCCTGACCACTGGTCCTTCTCGCTTAATCCACTGGTCCTGCGACAGCTTAATCCAGAATGCGGCAGCTAGACTGGTGACTGGGAGTGGCCGCCGGGACCACATAACACCAGTCTTGAAAGACCTACATTGGCTCCCAGTACGTTTCCGAGCACAATTCAAAGTGTTGGTGCTGACCTTTAAAGCCCTAAATGGCCTCGGTCCAGTATATCTGAAGGAGCGTCTCCACCGCCATCGTTCTGCATGGACACTGAGGTCCAGCGCCGAGGGCCTTCTGGCAGTTCCCTCACTGCGAGAAGCCAAGTTACAGGGAACCAGGCAAAGGGCCTTCTCGGTAGTGGCGCCCGCCCTGTAGTATGCCCTCCCACCAGGTGTCAAGGAAATAAACAACTACCAGACTTTTAGAAGACATCTGAAGGCAGCCCTGTTTAGCGAAGCTTTTAATGTTTAACAGACTTTTGTATTTTAATATTTTGTTGGAAGCCATCCAGAGTGGCTGGGGAAGCCCAGCCAGATGGGCGGGGCATAAATAAATTATTATTATTATTACTTTATTTTATTTATAGGGATGATGATGGGAGTTGTAGTCCAAAAACAGCTGGAGACCCAAGTTTGGGAACACTGCCCTATATGATACTAACCACCTTCTGCAGCCTGTTACCAATACAATAGTAGTGTGTTGGTGTTGGGCTTATTCTGAGCTGAGTCCAGGTCATAGGCTCACCCTATTCATAGCCAAATGTGCCCTTAAGGCAGGATTTCTGAGCACAGAGACAATGGGAAGGCTTTTCCCATTTCCTTCCTCCTTGCAGAGAAACATTTGAGGTCAATTTGGGAGAGTCAAAATGGTTTCAGGCTGTTTCCTGTACTGTTTCAGACATATGCTCTAGTTATCTCCCGCTTGGACTACTGCAATGCGCTCTACGTGGGGCTACCTTTGAAGGTGACCCGGAAACTGCAACTAATCCAGAATGCGGCAGCTAGACTGGTGACTGGGAGTGGCCGCCGGGACCACATAACACCGGTCTTGAAAGACCTACATTGGCTCCCAGTACATTTCCGAGCACAATTCAAAGTGCTGGTGTTGACCTTTAAAGCCCTAAACGGCCTCGGCCCAGTATACCTGAAGGAGCGTCTCCACCCCCATCGTTCTGCCCGGACGCTGAAGTCCAGCGCCGAGGGCCTTCTGGCGGTTCCCTCACTGCGAGAGGCCAAGTTACAGGGAACCAGGCAGAGGGCCTTCTCGGTAGTGGCGCCCGCCCTGTGGAACGCCCTCCCATCAGATGTCAAAGCGATAAACAACTACCTGACATTCAGAAGACAGAAGAGTTTTTAACGTGTGATATTTTAGTGTATTTTTGGTTTCTATGGAAGCTGCCGAGAGTGGCTGGGGAAACCCAGCCAGATGGGCGAGGTACAAATAATTTATTATTATTATTATTATTATTATTATTATTATTATTATTATTATTATATTGTTTATATATTTAAGTATACGTTTGCCTAGTACATTTATGAACATTTATTTTATATATTTAAGACCTTAAATTCTTATAACAGCAGGAAGCTGCAGGACATGAACTGAATGGGAATGCAGTCTGCCCCAAAATGGTATTTGAAAGCAGGATCATGTGTGACTGCCCTGATAGCATCGCAAGTGCAAATCATAATGATTGGACAATAAAAAGGAGCATCTGTGAGGTTGCCTCTGTCTAATTGCAGGGTGCTGAGCCTTATCATTAGGTTCTGACATGATATATGACGGGACACAGGGAGCTTTCGTCTCTCGAGGCAAGGTCTGCGTTTTGCCACAAAGCGATAAACCTATTGGATTAAGCTTTCTCCAGGAAATTGAACCGCGGTGGCTGGAGAAACACCAGCAAACCTGTATTGATTTAATCTGATAATTAATTATCTGCAAAAATAATAATGAGAAAAGCATTAAAGGGAAGGGGAGCTTAGCTGATACCAGGGAGAGAAAAACTCTCTGCATTTAAATCCTTTGGTGCTTCAAGAACTCCTGCTTGTTCCTGTACAGTGGTGCCCCGCAAGACGAACGCCTCGCAAGACGGAAAACCCGCTAGACGAAAGGGTTTTCCGTTTTGGAGGCGCTTCGCAAAACGAATTTCCCTATGGGCTTGCTTCGCAAGACGAAAATGTCTTGCGAGTTCCTGCGGGTTTTTTTCCCTCCCCCCCCTTTTCTAAGACGCTAAGCTGCTTATCAGCCGATCCGCTAAGCCGCTAAAAGCCACTAGAAGCCGCTAAACCGCTAATAGCGCTAATCCGCTAAGCTGTCAATGGGCTTGCTTTGCAAGACGAAAAAACCGCTATACGAAGAGCCTCACGGAACGGATTAATTTCGTCTTGCGAGGCACCACTGTATATTTATCTGACATTCCTGCGTTGCGGGGGAGGGGGGTTGGATTGGATGACCTTTGGGTTCCCTTCTAACCCTACACTACTGTGATTCAATGATTTACAGACTGGGTTATCTGTTTTTACAGCAAGAGAAGCTTTCGTTGGAGCCGGGAGAGTCCTCAGTGGATACGTCACAACAGGAATCTATCACGGAGAGGATGCCCAGATCCTGTAGGTGGATTGCTAGCTTGCTCTGAACTCGTTGAGCGACTCACTCGGTCTAGACCAGGGGTCGTCAACTTAAGGCCCATGGGCCATAAGCAGCCCACGGGGGTCGTTTAACCGGCCCCCGAGCGGCCCCCAAACCGAGCCGCCCGCTTGGCGAGTCCCCGCAAACTGCTGGTGTAGCGCTCCGCGGGGACTCGCTTCTGCGGCGCTGGAAATCGCGTCTGTGCAGGCGCCGGAAATCACAAGCATGTGCAGTCTGGCCCACCTTGCCGACCCCTAGTCTAGACCAGCCATTGCAAACCCTGTGGCCTAGTGGTTAGAGCAGAGATAGGAAACCTGTGCCCCCCACCCAAAGTTGTTGTTGGACTACAACTCCCATCATCTATGTCTGTCAGCCATGGTGTCTGGTGCTGATGGGAGTTGGAGTACTGCATCATCCAGAATGCCAAAAGGTTCTCCACCCCTGAATTTGAGTGATGAGCTAGGACGAGGGAACAAAGGAAGCTGGAAGGCTACCTTATACTTATTCAAGCCAATGGTCCATCTAGCTCAATAATGTCTACCCTGACTGGCAGCAGCTCCCCAGGGTTTCAGGCCAGGGGGTGCTCCTATAATAATTAATAATAATAATAATAATAATAATAATAATAATAATAACTTATTATTTATACCCCACCCATCTGGCTGAGTCTCCCCAGCCACTCTGGGTGGCTCCCAATCAAATGTTAAAAACAGTACAGCATTAAATATTAAAAACAGTACAGCATTAAATATTAAAAAACCCTCTACCGATTGAACTACCAAGGCGGACAGTATCTGTTTCCTGAAAACAATGTGTGCATTTTTCCTTCGAAAAAGTATTGTTTCATTTGTTTATATTGGTTGACTGTCGGCCAATATACCATATTTTTCGCTCCATAAGACGCACTTTTCCCCTCTTAAAATCTAAGGGGAAATGTCTGTGCGCCTTATGGAGCGAATGTGTGGTCCATGGGGATGGGGGGGGGGGGGGACCCGGGCTTCCCCACCAGCCCCGAGCTGGTCTTTGAGGCTGGCGGTGGGGGAAAGCAGCGCTTCCCCCCACCGCCAGCCCCACAAGCTCGGGGAGCAGCGGGAAGGCTTCCTGATCTGCTCTTTGGGGCTGGCGCCAGCCCCAAAGAGCAGTTCGAAAGGAACACGAAGGCTCCGGAGCGCAGCGGGAACTCCCTCTGCGCTCCTGAGGCTTTGGGTTGCCTTCACTGAAGCCTGGAGAGCGAGAGGGGTCGGTGCGCACTGACCCCTCTCGCTCTCCCAGCTTCCAAGGTAGCCGCCTGAAGCCTCCAGAGCATAGTGGGAACTCCTGCTGCACTCCGGAGGCTTTGGGTTGCCTTCAATGAAGGCGACTGAACGCACCTTGAACTCACTGAACGCACCTTGTTTTAGAGGGGGAGAATAAGAAAAATAATAATTCTCCCCCTCTGTGTGCAGCACCTCTTCAGCGAAGCGGCAGGAGAAACGGAAGGGGCTCTGCGCAGAGAGGGGGATAATTTTTCTTGTTCTCCCCCTCTAAAACAAGGTGCGTCCTATGGTCGGGTGCGTCCTATAGAGCGAAAAATACGGTAGTTGATAAACCAGCTGTAAAAAGCTTGTGCGATGATTTGGCTAAGATTCCTTTAATCGGGGGACGGCTGTATCTTCTAAAGAGTTTTTGAAATGTGTTTCTTTCTGTTTTTTCCTCCCAGGTCCTATAAATATAAGGCGCCTCTTCCAGCTCTGCTTCTTGCTAGGCCTGATGCGAGGACGGTCATCCATCTCTCAAAGTTCAGCGTGCAAGACGTGGTTGAAGTTATCCGCCGTGCATTACTGGAAACCTTTGTAAGCACCTTCTCTGCTTCTGATCTCAGCGTTAAAGATGCAGAGCTCCTTTTTTCGGATTCGCATCTGGCACCCCTTCCTTCCCTTGTAATACTTGTCCTGTCTGCCCGCCCACTTCTCTCCTGGGATTCCTGCACTGCACGGGGTCAGGCTGGATGGCCTTTTAGGTCCTTTGCAACTCTACACTTTTCTCTGATTCCTGTTGCTGGAGAGCCAAATAGATAAAAGAATTCTCTGTTACTGGTTTAGAGTTCAACAGATGGACAACGCTAGGCTACCAAAAAAATGCCTGATTGAATGGATTACCCCTTAAAAACTGGGTACACCACGCTGCCCAACTGATGGGCAAATATGACCTCTCAGTGACCGAGATAAAAGAACTTCCCTTATATTCCCAGAAAAATATCTTTAAACGAACCATAAGGGCAGTGGCAACTAAAAACGATCTAAACTCTATGTGCACATCTACATGCGCCCCATTGTATTTTAAACTTAGAGAGGCCTAGGAGCACACATCTTATTTTAATGAATTGACTTTTGCACGACTTCGGAAAGCTTTTACAGAGTTACGATTAAATACGATAAACTCTGCTTATAGAGATGGGAGACGCAGAGGCGTACCAACAAATGAATGTGTTTGCATTAGAGGTTGTCCTGAAGTAGAGGACCTTATGCATTATATCATGCGCTGCCCCATATATAATGAAGCAAGAGAACGATTTTTAGCACCTATAATGACAAGGTCCTCTGGCCAGAACCCCTCTGACATGATTTTATATCTGCTCGCAAACACAGATAAGTATGTGACCTGGCGTGTAGCACTCTTTGCAACTACTGCGAGGAAAATTAGAGCAAATTATATAGCCAATATAGCCACCAACTGTAAAAGAGATCAATATATTTGACCCTATCTGCATCAACTTATATTCTATCTTTGATAATCACCAAACTCCGAATATAATTACACATTGTATTAATTAGCATTCTTTTTTAATATATTAGTGGCCATGTGATAATTTTAGCTTATAAATTTTATTGTTTAATGTCTTAATTTGTATATTAGGGTACTTTTATAGCTCTGTTTAGAGTAGGTAATGTATTAATAATATAAATGTTTTAAGTTTTTTGTATCAATTCAGTATACAGTGGTACCTCGGGTTAAGTACTTAATTCGTTTCAGAGGTCTGTTCTTAATCTGAAACTGTTCTTAACCTGAAGCACCACTTTAGCTAATGGGGCCTCCTGCTGCTGCCGCACTGCTGCAGCACGATTTCTGTTCTCATCCTGAAGCAAAGTTCTTAACCTGAAGCACTATTTCTGGGTTAGCGGAGTCTGTAACCTGAAGTGTATGTAACCTGAAGCGTATGTAACCCCAGGTACCACTGTACTTTTTAGGAGGGGAAAAAAATGCGTCTTATAGAGCGAAAAATACGGTATATACATTCTGTGTACATTGCGGCAGCCTTTGGCTATGTGCAATAAAACTGACCGACTGATTCCTGTTGCAGCCGGAAATCACAGTGGGCAGCCTCCCAAGGTACTTCCAGCTGGAGAAACCTTTGCTCCTCCTGTTCAGTGATGGGGCCCTGGCTGAAAGCCAGGAAGGAGAAATGAGGCGTTTGGCCACAGAAGAACGCCGGGAAGAGTTCGTTCCCTGCTGGATGAACCTGTAAGCAACATCTTAGGGCAGTGCTTCTCCGAGGGTGTGGCGGGAGGGGATGGCAAGCGTAGTGGGAAGATTCGAGGGCAGTCAAAGGAACATTTCAGCATTTCAGTGTAGTACAGTGGTACCTTGGTTCTCAAACTTAATCCGTTCCAGAAGTCCGTTCCAAAACCAAAGCGTTCCAAAACCAAGGTGCGTTTTCCCATAGAAAGTAATGCAAAATGGATTAATCTGTTCCAGACTTTTAAAAACAACCCCTAAAACAGCAATTTAACATGAATTTTACTATCTTAACTGACCTGGGATCTACGGGTATAGGGCAGTATACAAATTAAATAATAATAATAATAATAATAATAATAATAATAATAATATATTGTCGCTGGGCTCTTTCTCAAGTTAGAATTTGCTTGTTTTTTATTCCGCATGTGAGTTAAAAGCTTTTACCCCAAAAGGTTTTTTAGATTTGACTCTCTGTGCTGTTGCTTTGTTTTTAACGAATCCATTTACACCACGAGAGCGTGCCATTTCCCAGAATCCAGGGCAAACGCCTTCTGCGGCCTTCGTGATCCAGAGCTTGCAGTTGCGGCTTAAAACAACCCCAAATGCTTCTGGAGATCAAAATAAGTTTAACGGCATCTGCATCTGACAGGGAGCTCAGACTGGGTCCTTTTAAAGTGGCTCTTTAGAGCGCAGCTGTTTACTTTTCCACTCACTAAGTGCTATCATTTAATCTCCTGGTTTTTCCAATCGCAGCAAAAACACCCCTGCAGGAAGAGGAATCCTAAAGGCCTATTTTGGGAGCTCCCTCCCTCCGCTGCCTCTCCTCCTCTGGATCAACCTCCATTCTGGGGGACAAGTGTTTGCTTTTCCACCGGATCAGTCAGTTTCTGAAGCGAACGTCTTAGCTTGGATCAAAAAGCTGAAATCCGGCCAAGAAGTTCCGAGCAGTAAGTATGCAAAGTTGTCCCTTCTTAATCAAATACCGTATTTTTTGCTCTATAAGACTCACTTTTCCCCTCCTAAAAAGTAAGGGGAAATGTGTGTGCGTCTTATGGAGCGAATGCAGGCTGCACAGCTATCCCAGAAGCCAGAACAGCAAGAGGGATCGCTGTTTTCGCTGCGCAGCGATCCCTCTTGTTGTTCTGGCTTCTGAGATTCAGAATATTTTTCCCCTTGTTTTCCTCCTCCAAAAACTATGTGCGTCTTGTGGTTTGGTGCGTCTTACAGAGCGAAAAATACGGTATGTCTTGGACTCTCCTCCTGCTGGCGCTCAGTGTCGTTGGCACCCGAAGGCGGAAGGAGATCTGGAGAAAATGCAAAAAGCATGAACCAGACTTCTTCGGTCTGCGTCTGTGCTTCTGACAATGAGATTTCACCCCCTCCAAAAAAAAAAAAAAAAAAAGCCATCTGCATTGGACTTTCTTTCCCCCAAACTTACAGGTCCTCCATCATTGATGAGAACTTTCTTCTCTTATGAGAAGTTACGCTCTCACTGGGAAATTCTAACCACCGAAAGGATGCTTTTACTGGTAATTTTAAAACAAAAATGATAAAACCACCCAGTGGAGATATCTTGCTATCGCTAGCAAACGTGTCACGTTGCTTACTAAAAAGGATTCTGAGATCATGCAAAACTGCTCTCTAGCATAGGGTTACCAGACGTCCCCGATTCCCGGAGACAGTCCCTGGATTTGCAAATCTGTCCCCGGACAAATTCCGTCCCTGGAATGTCCCCAGATTTGCAAATCTGTCCTGAGGAAACATGGAAACATTCCCATGTTTGATGCATTACAGTATTTTAATATTTTGTTGGGAGCCGCCCAGAGTGGCGGGGTATAAATAATTAGTAATAATAATAATAATAATTACATGGCAGCGGCAGCCTCAGCTCTGGCTGGCTTCAGGAGCTGCCCGCTGCTGTGGTGCCCGCCATTATTCCTTGCCGGTGAGGAAAAATGGCGGGCACCACGGCAGCGAGCAGCTCCTGAAGCCAGCCAGAGCCAACTGAGCTACCAGGTTGGCTCCGGGCTGCTCACTGCTGCTGCTGCCGCCACTACTGAAGGGGAACCAGGGACATCCGGCGGTACAGATCTTCTGCCCCCTTCCCTCTTTGTTTTGACTGATCGGGGGAGGCTCGGGAGTTGCGGGCGGGCGGCCAGTTTTTTAAAAACTCTGCGCGTTTATGTTTCACAGGGTGCGAAAGAAGGGCTTTGCACCTTTATGCAATATGCATTTGTGCTTGGGCCCAGGGTCTTTTGCTCTAGTTCCAGTCGTGACCGACTCTGGGGTTGCGGCGCTCATCTCGCTTTATTGGCCGAGGGAGCCAACGTAGGTGGTGAGTGGGGGCTCTTTTGTTCGGGACTTCCATTTTGTTCCACCTGGTGGCAGGTGGGAGTCCTGTCGCGACAGTCTTCAGTAAAGACCAAGCCTACTGGCTGCTGTTTTGCTCTGGTATTCCTGGCTGGTGTCCTTGTTTTTTGTCCAAGGGAGCCCTCAGATTTCTCCGCTAACAGAACCTGTTAACACAACGGTAAGCGCTATCCTGACTTTTCGATGTGCTCTTCCTGTCCCGCCCCAGCTGTCCTGTCGGGTGATGAGTGGAAGCCCCGCCTCCCCGCCTACGACTTCCTGAGCATGATGGAACCCTCGCTGCCGGAATTTACAATCTACAGCAGGGGGAGCGCCGGAAGCTACCAGAAGGAAGAGGAGGAAGGCCCCTTCAGAGGAAAGGCATCACCGGGGATGGCAAGAGAGGACCCCACGGAAGACTCCGTCGTATCTGAGCTGGAGAAAGAGCAGCCGACTGGAGGGGACCTGAGAGGAACAGCTCCCCGTCTGGCAGCAAGGGAGAAGCAGGCGAAACGTCACGCAGAGCTGTGAAACTCGCTGGATTTTCCGAAAGCAGGCAGCGTGGCTGGGGATGATGGGAGTTGCAGTCCACTTGGAGGGTCATTGGTGCCCCCGAATCCTGCTCTAACCTACGACCGTATTCAGATTTGCCGGTTTTTCTCCCAGGGCATGGCCAGGGCATGGCCCTTTCCGTACCAGGGCAGGAACCTTGACCCTTGTGTGACCAAAACATTGTTCCACCACTGAACTGTGGCCTCTCAGTCTCTGGGCAGGTGAAAGAGCATTTTCCGGGATGTTTGGACATGGAAAATGGCGACCTCAATGGTGGTAGCTTGGTGTTGTCTTCTTTTCCGAAGGATGACAGCTGACGTCTCTTGAAGCATCACCAGGGCCTGTGTGTCCTCCTGCCCGTCATTTAGAGATCATTTGTAAACTCTTGGGGTCTTTTGTTCCAAAATGAGCATGAGTTATGGAGCCTGGAGGAGCCTTGTTTTGGAAGGTTTGTGTATGTGTGTGTGTGAGAGAGAAATTACAGCTCCTCCAGGCAAGCTGTTCCTCAAGAACTCATTCTGATTTGCTTGCACAAAGCTTTCGTAGAATTGTAGAGTTGGAAGAGACCTCGAGGGTCATGTCATCATCATCATCATCATCATCATCATCATCATCATAACAATAATAATAATACAGTGGTACCTCTGGTTACATACGCTTCAGGTTACATACGCTTCAGGTTACAGACTCCGCTAACCCAGAAATAGTGCTTCAGGTTAAGAACTTTGCTTCAGGATGAGAACAGAAATCACTTAGCGGCGGTGCAGCGGCAGCAGGAGGCCCCATTAGCTAAAGTGGTGCTTCAGGTTAAGAACAGTTTCAGGTTAAGAACGGACCTCCGGAACGAATTAAGTACTTAACCCGAGGTTCCACTGTATTCCAAAAGATGTGTGTTTGTGTGTGAAAGGAAGTGCAGTGGTACCTCGGGATGCAAATGGGATCTGTTCCAGAGCCCCGTTCGCATCCTGAAGCGAACGTAACAAGCGATGGAGCGCCTACGCGTGCGCGGGTCGCGTTTTGCCGCTTCCACGCATGCGCACGTCATTTTGAGCGTCTGCGCATGCGCGAGCAGCGAAACCCGGAAGTAACGTGCTCCATTGCTTCCGGGTTGCCACGGAGCTCAACTCGAACGTGCTCAACCTGAGGCACATTCAACCCGAGGTATGACTGTAGTGGAAAAATGCGCTGGAAAGTCTGTGGGATCACAGTTGCTTTGACGCAACTTCGCCCTAACGTCCCTTCAAACAAGCCAGTATGAGCGCTCATTAAATAGCCAATGTTATCTAAACGTACAAATCCCTCCAAACAAATTAGGACGAATGCTCAATGAGCAAGTCAGCCAGAAGCAACCTTTATCCAGTCTTTATCGGGCATTTGTTCAGATTTGTTTGCAAAGTGGCTACACGACAATGAGCATTCTTCTGGATTTGCTTCCTCGGTGTTTCTATGGCTTCCATTAAGCACCCACCCACCCTTTGCAGTGCTTTCCCTGTCCACTTGCCAGCCCCAAAATAGCAGCATGCTGCTCCTGTTGCAGAACGTAGTTACCGTATTTTTCTCTCTATAGGAGAGAAAACGGGCCCTCTCATAGGAGGGGGAGAACAGGGGGAAAAAAAATCTCCCTCTCTCTGCTCAGCACCCCTTCAGCAAAGTGGCAGGAGAAACGGAGCCCCTTCCATTTCTCCCCCCCGCTTCACTGAAGGGGCGCTGCGCAGAGAGGGAAAACTCTGCAGCGCCTCTCCAGCGAAGCGAAGCCTGGAGAGCAAGAGGGATCGGTGTGCACAGACCCCTCTCGCTCTCCAGGCTTCAGGCGGCTATCCGCAAGGCTTTGGAGCACGGCGGGGACCCTTGCTGCGCTCCGAAGGCTTGCGGATAGCTGCCTGAAGCCCCCGGAGCGCAGCGGGCGTTCCCTGCGCTCTGGGGGCTTCAGGCAGCTTCAGCGAAAGCCTCCGGAGTGTGGGGGGAGCTCTCCCTCTGCGCTTCGGAGGCTTCGCATTGCTATCGCTGAAGCCAAGGAGCCTGCATTCGCTCCATAGGACGCACACACGTTTCCCCTTCATTTTTGGAGGGGGAAAAGTGCATCCTATAGAGCAAAAAATACGGTATTTATAGTCATACCTTGGATCCCAAATGCCTTAGTACTTGGACATTTTGGCTCCCAAACGCCGCAAGCCCGGAAGTGACTGTTCCTGTTTGCGAGCGTTCTTTGGAACCCGAACATCCCGACTCGAATTCCGCGGCTTCCGATTGGCTGCAGGAGCTTCCTGCAGCCAATCGGAAGCCGCTCCTTGGTTTCCAAACGTTTTGGAAGTCAAATCGACTTTCGGAACGGATTGTGTTCGACTTCTGAGGTACGACTGTATGACGAAAACGGGCCCTATTGAAAGCGCTCTGGGGGGGGGGAAAGCAGAGCAGAACTGCTTGATGGGTAAAATCCCCTCCCCGTGGGGAGTGCCCAGGGGTTTGATGCCAGAACGACTTTCACAATTCTGCCACCTTGTAAAAGAGCCACCGCTGGCTGGCGTTCATTCTTCACGTGACCAAATGCAAGATGATGGCTTCCAGATGGGTCTGATAGTTGAGCGGTTTTAATGGAGCTCTTGTTATCCGGCCCAGCTGGAGCACAGATCTGTAAAAGTGATGCTCGTGATTAGTAGAGCTTGCTAAGAGGGGCCCTGAAAGCTTTTACGAGCTCATGGGGAACGCTGGTCCACTAGGCATTAATTTTTATCTTGGGGAACGACATTATACATATGGCTGTGCTTTATGCTACCTTGAATGGAGGCTGTAAGAGCTCAGGGGCAGGTGAGCAGCAGCCGTAGGCAAACAGTGCATTTGTTGTTGCTTTTAAACTGGCCTTGGTCCTAAGATCAAGGAGGGCGTGTGTCTGGAGCTCTGGCCCACCTGCGGTCCCCTAAATGCCTCTCCAGAGTGTCAGGAGACCCTTCTGAAGTCCCGGAGAGCCACTGCTTTTGACAGCGCCGAGCTTGGTGGTCCCGTGGTCTGGGCTCAGTAGAAGGCAGTTTGCTACTGAATATTGTGGGCAGGAGAACTGCAGGGAGGAGATGGGATAAACTTACTCATGTCTTCTCCAGGCTTTGTAATAGTGTGATGTTGACTGCCACTTGTAATTAAGTTCATTATCTGCCCTACACCAGACAGCCCCAGGATGGCTTGCAGCAGTATAAATCACAACATTAAAAACACAGTCACAGCTAGAGTGGGTCTCTCTCTCCCCTGCCCCCCTGTGTATGTGTATACAGTGGTACCTCGGGTTACATAGACTTCAGGTTACATACTCTTCAGGTTACAGACTCCGCTAACCCAGAAATAGTGCTTCAGGTTAAGAACTTTGCTTCAGGATGAGAACAGAAATTGGGCTCCGGCGGCACGGCGGCAGCAGGAGGCCCCACTAGCTAAAGTGGTGCTTCAGGTTAAGAGCAGTTTCAGGTTAAGAACGGACCTCCGGAACGAATTAAGTACTTAACCCGAGGTACCACTGTAATCGTCAAATTTTAAGATTCTAGCCAATATATCTTCTTGTGCCCTGGTATCCACCTCTCTTTCAGCTCTGGCAGTCTTTTAGCTTCATCACCAACAAGACATGGAGGTAATGAATGGCTGAGCAAAACAGTACAGTGGTACCTTGGTTCTCAAACACCTTGGTACTCAAGCAACTTGGAACCCAAACACTGCAAATCCGGAAGTAAGTGTTCTGGTTTGTGAACTTTTTTTGGAAGCAGAACATGCTCCGTTTTGAGTGTTATGCTTCCAATTTGAGTGCCACACTCTCATTTTGAGTGTCTGAGGTCTGTCTGTTTTTGCTGAGGTCTGTCTGTTTTTGCTATTTATTTTGCATTTTTCTTTTTGCGGCTCTTTTTCTTCGTTTTTGTGACTGTGTGGAACCGAGTTCAGCTACTGATTGATTGATTGATTGTGTGACTGCAGCACGTTGTTTACTGCTTTCAATTTATGGATCAATGGTCTCATCAGATAGCAAAATTCATGTTAAATTGCTGTTTTAGGGGTTGTTTTTTAAAGTCTGGAACGGATGAATCCATTGTGCATTAGTTCCTATGGGAAAGTGTGCCTTGGTTTTGGAATGCTTTGGTTTTGGAACGGACTTCCGGAACGTATTAAGTTTGAGAACCAAGGTACCACTGTAGATCCATTTATAAGATCCCCTGCAAGGTCTGTGAAGCTGAGCCTGGCCAATTTGAAAATAACATTTTTTTAAAAAAACGAACCTGCTGATTTTTGCAGAAAAGTCAAGTTTCAAGGACCGCTTTGGGATGGGCGTCGATGCAGACCCTGAGCATCCTGCCTGGGTGTATATATTTGCCCTGTTTCCCCCCAGCCCAGCCCCACACGCACGATTCCTGCTCAACCTGTACATTTGTAAATAGAGCAGTTCGCTCCAAAGGAACCATAAATCCTCTGCATTCTTTCCTCTGCAAAAGGTGGCCTTGAACTTCGCACCAGTCACAGAAAGTGGAAGTCCAAAAGTGTTCATCTGCTGGGGAGGGAGGAGATGTACTAAGATTAGGGGGAAACCAGAGGTGGAAACTTAAGTAAATAAGCAGGGAGCACAAATGTCAGGACCAAAGATGAATTTCACTTAATTAGTGTGGGAACACTGCTTTGATTCCGCACACCCTTCAATCTGCTCTGGGCATCTCGCTCTGCCTAATACATTTTCCTTTCTGCTGATGGAGGAACCATAGGGATGGATGAGAGAGAGACGCAAATCTATCCTCGAGGAGAGGACGACTCGGCCAAAATAAACTGAAATGGCTGGATATGTAAGGGGGTCAGCAGCCAACATAAACTGCATGTAGATTGTAGACGTTCTCAAGCTTCAGAGGAAGCAGCCTCCTTTGGTCAAATTGAACTCCGGGTAGACTTCCTCGTGTATGTTGGGCCAGGCTTTGAGGCTTGTGGCAGGATCCAACCCACGAGGGATGGATCCCGTGAGTTGGGTAGGCATTAGGGCAATATCTGGTTTTTAACATGGTGAAAAATCACCAGCTAAACATCGCAATATACTGATATATCACAATGGCTGAAATAAGAATGGAGGCATTGACTGGCTTCATGGTTTTCCCCACATTCTGATTTTTTTGCACAGCACACACACACACACACACACATAATGATTTGTGATATGTTGCCAGGTCAACAATTATGAAACTGATGTCATGATACGGACTTCAAAGCAGTTTTGGACAATATATTAATAATAATAATAAAAAAATTTATTTATATCCCGCCCTCCCCAGCCGAAGCCGGGCTCAGGGCGGCTAACAACAATCAAATAATCCAACATTCTAAAAACATTTCATTATAAAAATTAATTAAAATCAAATTGATGGCAACTGTTAAGCAAAATTCTGTGCAGATTGCCAGAGGAGGGAGTCAGGCTGCACCCTGACCAAAGGCCTGGTAGAACAGCTCTGTCTTGCAGGCCCTGCGGAAAGATGTCAAGTCCCGCAGGGCCCTAGTCTCTTGTGACAGAGCGTTCCACCAAGTTGGAGCCGTAGCCGAGAAAGCCCTGGCTCTAGTTGAGGTCAGCCTAACCTCTCTGTGGCCTGGGACCTTCAGGATGTTTTTATTTGCAGACCGTAGGTTCCTCTGTGGGACATAGCAGGAGAGGTGGTCCCGTAGGTACAAGGTTCCTAGGCCGTATAGGGCTTTAAAGGTTAAAACCAGCACCTTAAACCTGATCCTGCACTCCACCGGGAGCCAGTGCAGCGGGTATAGCACCGGGTGAATGTGATCCCGCAGCGAGGACCCCGTAAGAAGTCTCGCCGCAGCATTCTGCACCCGCTGGAGTTTCTGAGTCAGTCTCAAGGGCAGCCCCACGTAGAGCAAGTTATAATAATCCATTCTGGACGTGACCGTTGCGTGGATCACAGTGGCTAGGTCATGGCGAGAGAGGTAAGGAGCCAGCTGCTTAGCTTGGCGGAGATGAAAAAATGCCGCCTTTGTTATAGCTGTAATCTGCGCCTCATGGAAAGGGAGGTGTCGAAGATTACACCCAAACTCTTAGCGGACGGTGCTGGCACTAATTGCGCCTCCACAAGAGATGGGAGTTGCCAGCATGACTAAGCCACTTCTGGCGAACCAGAGCAGCGCACGGAAACGCCGTTTACCTTCCTGCCAGAGTGGTACCTATTTATGTACTTGCACTTTGACATGCTTTCGAACTGCTAGGTTGGCAGGAGCAGGGACCGAGCAACGGGAACTCACCCCATCGTGGGGATTTGAACCGCCGACCTTCTGATCTGCAAGTCCTAGGCTCTGTGGTTTAAC
This sequence comes from Podarcis cretensis, assembly GCF_951804945.1. Lineage (NCBI taxonomy): Eukaryota > Metazoa > Chordata > Lepidosauria > Squamata > Lacertidae > Podarcis > Podarcis cretensis. The sequence continues at coordinate 4,839,191 of NC_137170.1, forward strand.
CCACAGCGCCAACTGCGTCCCTTTTTAGCTATTCTGTACAACGTTTTTGTTTTCTTGTTTGTAACCTTTTAAGAAATGTGCAAGCTTTTACTTTCTGGGTGGCTTTTTCAATAAATTTGGACAAGGACTTTTGCCTTTTTTGTATTCTGTGCCTTTTGCCCGAAGAAGCTAAACTGGTGCCTGACCATTTGGAACACCTAGTTGTTGGATTTCTGTCTGCATCACAGTATAGTGACACAGGGCTGTGCAGCTCAATAAATATTGAAGGGGCATTCTCCTCCCTGAGCCCCATTCGAGGGTTGCACAGGGAAGGGAGGTGGTGGCAGCTTTAACGGTTTGGCTTGTGACTTGCAACACCTAGTGTAACTATCCGTCTCCCTGCCAGGTCCAGCTGGTGTCTGGAGGACTGGTTAGGGGGGTGGATAGCCCGTGCGATTACTACACATGGAATCTCCTGGACCTCTCTCCACCCCTTTGTGGGTCCTGTTGTTAAACATTTCCTCCTGCATCTTTTAAAATGCTGCAGGAATTTTTGCATAGGTTGGGGGGGGGGTTGCCCCTCCAGCAGATACCGTGCACATGCAGCTCACTACCAAAATCATCACAATCACTTTTGTGATTTATTCCCACAAAACACTTCATCACAGTTTCTTCCTATCTATTCACAGGGCCTTTGCTGCATGATACCAAATGTAAGAATTCGCTGATAAATGTCTCTATGTACTGGCTCACTGGGAAAACTTCAGAAATTCATATAGACGTGTGACCTTAGCTACTCAGCAGCCCCTCTGCCTGAGGGATAATCCCTGGCCTCCTGATACCTGAGTGCCAGACAGGTAGCCTTTTCAGAAATAACAAACCCAGATGAAGGCCAAAGGGTGTGATGAATTTGGCTGGGAAACAGGGAAATGTAAATATCTCTTTTGTTACACTTGATGGGTGTTTGGTGGAGGGCAAGGGGAACCATGGGGCAGGGTCCAGGATGCTCAGATTACTGCCACCAGACCTCCCCTTTCATGATGTAATCGTGATGTAGTTTGGGGGGTGTAACATGGGGATTAACAGCTAATAAAAGTTTGGGGGCTCTTTTGTTGGGGGCTTCCATCTTGTTTCACCTTGTGGCAGGTGGGAGTCCTGTCGTGACAGTCTTCAATAAAGACCAAGCCTACTGGCTGCTGTTTTGCTCTGGTATTCCTAGCTGATGTCCTTGTTTTTTTGTCCAAGGGAGCCCTCAGATTTTTCTGCTAAGGAAAATAATCCCAAATATTTTGCTGCTGTGGTTTCCAAAGAATGAAACCATGTCAGGAATATGTGAATATGGTGCCTTGCAGATGTTTTGGTCTACGATTCCCATCAGAGGACAGCTGGATTTCCCGCTTTGTTCAGCATGGCAGACTAGCTACCCAGTTCCTGGCTTGTGTTTACGTCTTTCTCTCTCTCTCTCTCTCTCTCTCTCTCCTGAAATCCTTTTAGCCCTTTCTTCCAGCACATGTTGCTGGTCCCTTGGCAGCTGCCAACCTAAACAGCGATTCCCAAAGTGCTCTCGCAAAGCCCTGCACAATATCTAAATCGGGTCGCTTGTGCAATTTTTATTTAAAGTAAAACCTTAATGGTTGACATTAACTCAACACTGTTTAGTCTTGTTTTTGAACAAAAGCCAGCCACCACTTGGTGAACAGCACCAGAACCCACTAGCGGGCTGCTGTGTTTGCTTTAGGTTTCGTCCTCTTACTCACTAAAACTTTTTAAATGGAGGGCAAAGAATTTTAAGAATCTGCTCATGCATTTACAAGTAACCCTGACATCCTTCAAGTGTGATCACAAAAGCATCATGTGTCGTGCTGCTTATTGCACTGCCAGTATAGAAACATCAACATATGTCATCATAAAGGAATTAAAAATGCTTATTTACACAAATTGCCAGGCAGTGAGCGAACTAGTTATGCAGCTTGAAGTGCCAGTACAGAAATACAGTTGTTCTGAGTTGTAGAGGTTACCCAAGTACCCAATAGCTGAGATGCCTGCTTCTTGGGAGAAAAGCAATGACAAACCTAGACAGCATCTTAAAAAGCAGAGACATCACCTTGCCAACAAAGGTTTGTATAGTAAAAGCTATGGTTTTCTCAGTAGTGATGCATGGAAGTGAGAGCTGGACCATAAAGAAGGCTGATTGCCGAAGAATTGATGCTTTTGAATTATGGTGCTGGAGGAGACTCTTGAGAGTCTCATGGACTGCAAGAAGATCCAACCTCTCCATTCTGAAGGAAATCAGCCCTGAGTGCTCACTGGAAGGACAGATCGTGAAGCTGAGATGCCAATACTCTGGCCACCTCATGAGAAGAGAAATGAAATGGGGAGGGAAATGACAGCTTCATCTCCTGCAGTGGCACAGTTGTGGCCGAGTCCAGGGAATCTGGTGCAAGCTGAACAATGTTTTGGGTGATGGGTCCTTTCATCATAATTTATACCCTGCCCATCAGACTGAGTTTCCCCAGCCACTCTGGGTGGCTCCCAAATGAACATTAAAAACATGATAGAGCATTAAATATTAAAAACTTCCCTAAACAGGGCTGCCTTCAGATGTCTTTTAAAAGAAAGATAGTTGCTGATTGCCTTGACATCTGGTGGGAGGGCATTCCACAGGGAGGGCGCCACTACCGAGAAGGCCCTCTGCCTTTTTCCCCTGTAACTTGGCTTCTCACAGTGAGGGAACCGCCAGAAAGCCCTCAGCGCTGGGTCTCAGTGTCCGGGCTGAATGATGGGGGTGGAGAGGCTTCTTCAGGTATCCTGGGCTGGGGCCGTTTAGGGCTTTCAGTGTCAGCACCAACACTCTGAATTATGCTCGGAAACATACTGGGAGCCAATGTAGGTCTTTCAAGATGATGATGTCTTCAGATGTCTTTTAAAAGAAAGATAGTTGCTGATTCCCTTGACATCTGGTGGGAGGGCGTTCCACAGGGCGGGCGCCACTACCGAGATGGCCCTCTTTGTGGGTTCCCTCTTGCCTGATTAAGGTAACCATCATATAATCATAAAGTTGGAAGGGACCCTGAGGGTCATGTAGTCCAACCCGCTGCGATTCAGGAATATGCAGGTGTACTTTATGGCCAATCGAACCTGCAACCTTGACATTGCCAGCACCACCCTCTAACCAACTGAGCTATGCAGTTGGTAAAGTCTGAGTTCCTTTTGTTGTTGTTTAGTCGTTTAGTCGTGTCCGACTCTTCGTGACCCCATGGACCAGAGAACGCCAGGCACTCCTGTCCTCCACTGCCCCCCGCAGCTTGGTCAGACTCATGCTGGTAACCTCGAAAACACTATCCAACCATCTCGTCCTCTGTCGCCCCCTTCTCCTTGTGCCCTCCATCTTTCCCAACATCAGGGTCTTCTCCAGGGAGTCTTCTCTTCTCATGAGGTGGCCAAAGTACTGGAGCCTCAGCTTCACAATCTGTCCTTCCAGTGAGCACTCAGGGCTGATTTCCTTCAGAATGGAGAGGTTTGATCTTCTTGCAGTCCATGGGACTCTCCAGAGTCTCCTCCAGCACCATAATTCAAAAGTTCCTTAGAGTCCTTCAAATATTCCACAAATGTCCTTTGTGATGGAGTTTCTCACTGTGGCCAACAAGATTGCCTTTTTCTCTGAGCAAAAGATGTTGCAAGCTTCCCTCAACAGAAAGCTGCTCAATCATTTCGGTTCCCATTTTCTGGACCTTCTCCAGCTCTGCAATCTCCTTTTCGAGTCGTGTGAAAAGTTAAAGAGGCTCAATTCCAATGACTTTCCCCCAGTTTTCCTTTTCTCATTCCGGGACCCCCAAGGTTACACTTTTAAAAACATCACATGACCGGTTCCCAGGCTCTGCCTAGCAAAGCTCCCACTTGTTCCCATCGTTGCTATATATATGTATAAAGAAATCTTTGGAAACACGATTTATAATCGGACGCTGCTGTAAACTATCAGAGCTTTGTTGATTTCCCTCAGATCTCCCTGCGTTAGGACTCAGTGACGTCACGTCAGCTTTGACAGACGGAAAGAAGAACACAAGAAAACCGTATTTTTCGCTTTATAGGACGCACCAGATGATAGGACGCACCTAGTTTGGGGGGGGGGAGGAGATAAAGGGAAAAAATTTCTGAATCCCAGAAGCCAGAACAGCAAGAGGGATCTGGCTTCTGGGATAGCTGCTGGGATAGCTGATCTAGCTTTGCGCGAAGCCTCTGCAGGGCTTTGGAGGCTTCTGGGACAGCCCGCTAAGCCTCCGGAGGACAGCGGCATGAAGGCACCCCGCTGCCCTGCGGAGGTTTTGAGCCGCTAACCCCGAAGCTAGAACAGCGAGACGGAGCGCTGCGCAGCGCTCCCTCTCCCTGTTCTAGCTTCTGGCTTAGCCACGCAGCCTGCATTCGCTCCATAAAACGCACACACATTTTCCCTTACTTTTTAGAAGGGAAAAAAATGCGTCTTATAGAGCGAAAAATACGGTAGCTTCCTAGATCAGGCCAATGGCAAATCTACTGTAGTCCAGCACCCTGTTTTCACAGTGGCCAACAAGATGCCTCTGTTGGACAACCCGCAAGCAGGATCCGAGCACAAGAGTTCTCTCATCTCCTAGGGCTTCAAGCAACTGGTATTCAAAAGCATTGCTGTATCCAACTGTGGGGTGAGATCATAGCCATCAAAGCTGGTAGCCTCCGATAGCCCTTTTCTCCAAACTCTTTTAAAGCCACCTGGGTTAAACCACAGAGCCTAGGGCTTGCCGATCAGAAGGTCGGCGGTTCGAATCCCCGTGGCGGGGTGAGCTCCCGTTTCTCGGTCCCTGCTCCTGCCTGCCTGGCAGTTCAAAAGCACGTCAAAGTGCAAGTAGATAAATAGGTACTGCTCTGGCGGGAAGGTAAATGGCGTTTTCGTGCGCTGCTGTGGTTCGCCAGAAGTGGCTTAGTCATGCTGGCCACATGACCCAGAAGTTGTACGCCGGCTCCCTCGGCCAATAAAGCGAGATGAGCGCCGCAACCCCAGAATCATCCACGACTGGACCTAATGGTCAGGGGTCCCTGTACCTTTACCTTTAGGTAGGTGGTCTGTGATAGGAAGTTCCACAGTTTCAACTATGCATTGTGTGAATAAATACCGTATTTTTCGCTCTATAAGACGCACCAGACCACAAGACGCACCTAGTTTTTGGAAAACAAGAAAAAAAAAATTCTGAATCTCAGAAGCCAGAACAGCAAGAGGGATTGCTGCACAGTGAAAGCAGCAATCCCTCTTGCTGTTCTGGCTTCTGGGATAGCTGCACAGCCTGCATTCGCTCCATAACACACACACACATTTTCCCTTACTTTTTAGGAGGGAAAAAGTGAGTCTTATAGAGCAAAAAATACGGTATTTTCTTTTATCAGCCCTGAAACCAAACTTTATGAGGAACAGCAGAGGAAGTTAGTTTGGAAAAAAAGAGATGGAGGCAATATTTTATTGGGGAGGGGGCAAAGGGACCTTGGCTCCACCAGAATTGACTCCCATGGACGAGCCCTCGAAATCTGAAAAGCAATGACTAAATAATAAAGCTAGGACTATTTCAAGAATGTACCGACTCCTCCTTGACTGGGAAGTCAAGGAGGAGGAGGTCAAGGCAGTTACGATCAGATGGGCACAAGATATTGGTCGTCCTATAATGTTGGCAGAATGGGAAAACCTTTGGGGAAAACAATTATGAATTTTACGGCGTGTTACAATATTAAAGAGAACATGCTAAAGTTGGAGTATAGATGGTATCTTACCCCGTCAAGGCTTTCCAGGATGTATAAAAATATCGCGAGTATCTGTTGGAGGTGTGGGGAAAGTAATGGAGACATGTATCGCATGTGGTGGACGTGTAGGAAAATAAGAGAATTCTGGGGCCTTGACTATGATGAGCTGAAAAAAAATATTTGCAACAACATTTTTTTTTTTTTTTAAAGCCAGAAGCATTTTTGTTAAGCATCGTTGGTAAAGAGATCCTGAAAAACTTCCATGTGCATGCACAGTTCTTGTGGATGTACCTGAAGAAGTGTGCATGCACACAAAAGCTCATACCAATAACAAACTTAGTTGATCTCTAAAGGTGCTACTAGGGACGCAGGTGGCGCTGTGGGTTAAAGCCTCAGCGCCTAGGGCTTGCCGATCGAAAGGTCGGCGGTTCAAATCCCTGCGGCGGGGTGCGCTCCCGCTGCTCGGTCCCAGCGCCTGCCAACCTAGCAGTTCGAAAGCACCTCCGGGTGCAAGTAGATAAATAGGGACCGCTCACCAGCGGGAAGGTAAACGGCGTTTCCGTGTGCGGCTCTGGCTCTGGCCAGAGCAGCGATGTCACGCTGGCCACGTGACCCGGAAGTGTCTCCGGACAGCGCTGGCCCCTGGCCTCTTAAGTGAGATGGGCGCACAACCCCAGAGTCTGTCAAGACTGGCCTGTACGGGCAGGGGTACCTTTACCTTTACCTTTAAAGGTGCTACTGGAAGGAATTCTTTTTATTTTGTTTCAACTGTGGGCACCACAGTTCAAGAAGGACACTGACAAACTGGAACGTGTCCAGAGGAGGGCAACCAAAATGGTCAAAGGCCTGGAAACGAAGCCTCATGAGGAACGGCTAAGGGAGCTGGGCATGTTTAGCCTGGAGAAGAGGAGGTTAAGGGGTGATATGATAGCCATGTTCAAATATATAAAAGGATGTCACATAGAGGAGGGAGAAAGGTTGTTTTCTGCTGCTCCAGAGAAGCGGACACGGAGCAATGGATCCAAACTACAAGAAAGAAGATTCCACCTAAACATTAGGAAGAACTTCCTGACAGTAAGAGCTGTTTGACAGTGGAATTTGCTGCCAAGGAGTGTGGTGGAGTCTCCTTCTTTGGAGGTCTTTAAGCAGAGGCTTGACAACCATATGTCAGGAGTGCTCTGATGGTGTTTCCTGCTTGGCAGGGGGTTGGACTCGATGGCCCTTGTGGTCTCTTCCAACTCTATGATTCTATGATTCTATGAACTACGGCAGACCAACATAGCTTTGTTGTTGTTGTTTAGTCGTTTAGTCGTGTCCGACTCTTCGTGACCCCATGGACCAGAGAACGCCAGGCACTCCTGTCCTCCACTGCCCCCCGCAGCTTGGTCAGACTCATGCTGGTAACCTCGAAAACACTATCCAACCATCTCGTCCTCTGTCGCCCCCTTCTCCTTGTGCCCTCCATCTTTCCCAACATCAGGGTCTTTTCCAGGGAGTCTTCTCTTCTCATGAGGTGGCCAAAGTATTGGAGCCTCAGCTTCACGATCTGTCCTTCCAGTGAGCATTCAGGGCTGATTTCCTTCAGAATGGAGAGGTTTGATCTTCTTGCAGTCCATGGGACTCTGAAGAGTCTCCTCCAGCACCAGAATTCAAAAGCATCAATTCTTTGGCGATCAGCCTTCTTTATGGTCCAGCTCTCACTTCCATACATCACTACTGGGAAAACCATAGCTTTAACTATACGGACCTTTGTTGGCAAGGTGATGTCTCTACTTCTCAAGATGCTGTCTAGGCCTGTCATTGCCCTTCTCCCAAGAAGCAGGCGTCTTTTAATTTCGTGGCTGCTGTCACCATCTGCAGTGATCATGGAGCCCAAGAAAGTAAAATCTCTCACTGCCTCCATTTCTTCCCCTTCTATTTGCCAGGAGGTGATGGGACCAGTAGCCATGATCTTCGTTTTTTTGATGTTGAGCTTCAGACCATATTTTGCACTCTCCTCTTTCACCCTTAATAAAAGGTTCTTTAATTCCTCCTCACTTTCTGCCATCAAGGTTGTGTCATCTGCATATCTGAGGTTGTTGATATTTCTTCCGGCAATCTTAATTCCGGCTAGGGATTCATCCAGCCCAGCCTTTCGCATGATGAATTCTGCATATAAGTTAAATAAGCAGGGAGACAAAATGCAGCCTTGTCGTACTCCTTTCCCAATTTTGAACAAGTCAGTTGTTCCATATCCAGTTCTAACTGTAGCTTCTTGTCCCACATAGAGATTTCTCAGGAGACAGATGAGGTGATCAGGCACTCCCATTTCTTTAAGAACTTGCCATAGTTTGCCATGGTCGACACAGTCAAAGGCTTTTGCATAGTCAATGAAGCAGAAGTAAATGTCTTTCTGGAACTCTCTAGCTTTCTCCATAATCCAGCGCATATTTGCAATTTGGTCTCTGGTTCCTCTGCCTCTTCTAAATCCAGCTTGCACTTCTGGGAGTTCTCGGTCCACATACTGCTTGAGCCTTCCTTGTAGAATTTTAAGCATAACCTTGCTAGCGTGAGAAATGAGTGCAATTGTGCGATAGTTGGAGCATTCTTTGGCACTGCCCTTCTTTGGGATTGGGATGTAGACTGATCTTCTCCAATCTTCTGGCCACTGCTGAGTTTTCCAAACTTGCTGGCATATTGAGTGTAGCACCTTAACAGCATCATCTTTTAAAATTTTAAATAGTTCAGCTGGAATACCATCACTTCCACTGGCCTTGTTATTTGCAGTGCTTTCTAAGGCCCATTTGACTTCACTCTCCAGGATGTCTGGCTCAAGGTCAGCAACCACACTACCTGGGGTATATGAGACATCCGTTTCTTTCTGGTATAATTCCTCTGTGTATTCTTGCCACCTCTTCTTGATGTCTTCTGCTTCTGTTAGGTCCTTTCCACTTTTCTCCTTTATTATGGAAATCTTTGTACGAAATGTTCCTTTCATATCTCCAATTTTCTTGAACAGATCTCTGGTTCTTCCCATTCTATTGCTTTCCTCTATTTCTTTGCATTGCTTGTTTAAGAAGGTCTTCTTGTCTCTCCTTGCTATTCTTTGGAAATCTGCATTCAATTTCCTGTATGTTTCACGATCTCCCTTGCATTTTGCTTGCCTTCTCTCCCCCGCTATTTGTAAGGCCTCATTGGACAGCCACTTTGCTTTCTTGCATTTCCTTTTCATTGGGATGGTTTTCGTTGCTGCCTCCTGTATAATGTTACGAGCCTCCATCCATAGTTCTTCAGGCACTCTGTCCACCAAATCTAAATCCTTAAACCTGTTCCTCACTTCCACTGTGTATTCATAAGGGATTTGACTTAGATTGTATCTTACCGGCCCAGTGGTTTTTCCTACTTTCTTCAGTTTAAGCTTGAATTTTGCTATAAGAAGCTGATGATCTGAGCCACAGTCAGCTCCAGGTCTTGTTTTTGCTGACTGTATAGAGCTTCTCCATCTTTGGCTGCAGAGAATATAATCTGATTTCAATGCTGCCCATCTGGTGATGTCCATGTGTAGAGTCGTCTCTTGTGTTGTTGGAAAAGCGTGTTTGTGATGACCAGCTTGTTCTCTTGACAGAACTCTATTAGCCTTTGCCCTGCTTCGTTTTGATCTCCAAGGCCAAACTTGCCAGTTGTTCCTTTTATCTCTTGACTCCCTACTTTAGCATTCCAATCCCCTATAATGAGAAGAACATCCTTCTTTGGTGTCACTTCTATAAGGTGTTGTAAGTCTTCATAGAATTGGTCAATTTCAGTTTCTTCAGCACCAGTAGTTGGTGCATAAACTTGGATTACTGTGATGTTAAAAGGTCTGCCTTGGATTCGTATCGAGATCATTCTATCATTTTTGAGATTGCATCCCAGTACAGCTTTTGCCACTCTTTTGTTGACTATGAGGGCCACTCCATTTCTTTTACAGGTTTCTTGCCCACAGTAGTAGATATGATGGTCATCCGAACTGAATTCACCCATTCCCGTCCATTTTAGTTCACTGATGCCCAGGATGTCAATATTTATTCTTGCCATCTCATTTTTGACCACCTCCAACTTACCCATGTTCATGGTTCTTACATTCCAGGTTCCTATGCAATATTTTTCTTTACAGCATTGGACTTTCCTTTCGCTTCCAGGCATATCCGCAGCTGAGCGTCCTTTCGGCTTTGGCCCAGCCGCTTCATCAGCTCTGGATCTACTTGTACTTGCCCTCCGCTCTTCCCCAGTAGCATGTTGGACGCCTTCCGACCTGAGGGGCTCATCTTCCAGCGTCATAACTTTTATATGCCTGTTGTCTTTGTCCATGGAGTTTTCTTGGCAGGGATACTGGAGTGGCTTGCCGGTTCCTCCTCCAGGTGGATCACGTTTGGTCAAAACTCTCCACTATGACCTGTTCATCTTGGGTGCCCTGCTCGGCATAGTTCATAGCTTCTCTGAGTTCTTCAAGCCCCTTCGCCACGGCAAGGCAGTGATCCATGAAGGGGACCAACATAGCTACCTACCTGTAACAAGTGTCACATAAGACCTGCACTGTACCTTTGGGTATTCAATCATTCAGTGTGGCAGAACTGACACTTTGGAACTCCCTGCCTATTGATATAGGTATAAAGGTAAAGGACCCCTGTATAATTGTCCAGTCAAAGGCGACTATGGGGTTGCAGCGCTCATCTCGCTTTCAGGCCGAGGGAGCCGGCGTTTGTCCACAGACAGTTTTCGGGTCATGTGGCCAGCAGGACTAAACCACTTCTGGCACAACGGGACACCTTGATGGAAACCAGAGCTCACGGAAACGCTGTTTACCTTCCCGCTGCAGTGGTACCTATTTATCTACTTGCACTGGGATGCTTTCGAACTGTTAGGTTGGCAGGAGCTGGGACAGAGCGATGGGAGCTCACTCTGTCGTGGGGATTTGAACCGCTGACCTTCTGATTGGCAAGTCCAAGAGGCTCAGGGTATGTTCCTCTGCTGCATTATTTTCAGCACCTACTAAAGACATTCTTATTTAGTCAAGCCTTCCCAGATGTTTAGAAAGTTTGTAGGAGTTTCAATCGGTTTTAATCTATTCTAATGTGGTTTAAACCTTCCGTATGTTTTAATGGACTATGCAGAATTAGATAAATTAACAGGAAGGATTCGAAACCTGTGGGACCAGAGATTCTTAGAAGACTGGAGTAAATATATGAATTATTTGAAAAGTAATAGTACTGAACAGATTACGCTAGTAGGATTGCAAGAAGTTTTGTATGGAGGATTATGTGAAATATTACAAGAAAGACAAAGAGAAGAATTATTAGGGATAATTAAGAGTAAAAGAGAAATTAAGAAATGCAGAATAAGTGATAAAGAACGGAAAATCATCAGAGGTGTTGACAGAAGTAAAAAATATTGTATAAGATAAGTTATGTTATATGAATGTTGGAAATGATATGTTAAAAAACTAATTTTATATATATATATATATATATATATATATATATATATATATCGGCTTCCGTACATTTTAAATTATGGATGTCCATCTTTAAGTGACAACTTTTATCTTTTTCGTAAACCGCTTTGAGGCTTTTTCTACAATAAAAGTAAATTTCATGAATTAAATGAATATAAATGCAAGGATGATCGCCGAAGAATTGATGATCGCTGAAGAATTGATGCTTTTGAATTATGGTGCTGGAGGAGACTCTTGAGAATCCCATGGACTGCAAGAAGATCCACCCTCTCCATTCTGAAGGAAATCAGCCCTGAGTGCTCACTGGAAGGGCAGATCCTGAAGCTGAGGCTCCAGTACTTTGGCCACCTCATGAGAAGAGAAGACTCCCTGGAAAAGACTCTGATGTTGGGAAAGATGGAGGGCACAAGGAGAAGGGGACGACAGAGGACGAGATGGTGGGAAAGTGTTCTCGAAGCTACCAGCATGAGTTTGACCAAACTGCGGGAGGCAGTGGAAGACAGGAGTGCCTGGCGTGCTCTGGTCCAGGGGGTCACGAAGAGTCGGATACGACTAAACGACTAAACAACAACAACAACAACAAATGCAAGGAATGAATGCAGCGGGAAGTGCTAATGAATCATCTCCTTCGCTTGCTCCCCAATTCCTGATGCCTGATGGTGGATATTCTCCATTCTGTCTTCCCACTTCCTGAAAGCACAGCTGCTTTTAAGCCAGTGGCTCCCAGTTGCAGGAGCCAGGCAGGGACCATCTGTCCAGCTGGCTGGCACATTCCCAGCAAAGCGGCCCTTTCATCTACTCACGGCCTTGATGGCATCATTATCTCTCATCGCTGCCCACCAGCCGCTCTTGCAGAAGCCTTTTAATGTCATTAGGGCCATGCTTTGGTTGACAAACATCCTTGCTAATTCGTGCCTCTCCCTGCCAGCTTCCAGAGAGGAGGGATAATTAGACCATAAGCAGCTCTCTGCTGATGGACCGGACATGGACTCCAGAGGATGAGAAATCTCAGAGGGGGAGGTGGTGGGGAGCAAAACTGTTTGCAAAGGAAGTTGCTGCAGAGACCAAGGCAATAATTCCCTGTAGTGCTGGCCAGACCTCTGGCCGAACTGGCTCGCAATGGGAGACCTCATGAAGCAGTCATCCCCCAAATCTCCAGAGAGGAATTTCAACCTTATTTGGATAGGGAACGTGCTTCACCTCCTCCATGAATTAGAGATTCAGCTGGAAAGGGGGGGGGGGGGGGGAGAAATACATTATTTAGGCAGGCACCCGGCCAGTGGTGCTTCCACATTCTGGAGTTCCCTCGAACAAACTGTTCTCTTTACTGCTGCCCATTTGCTCCCTCCCCTTCCCTTGCGTGGGCCCAATCCACCAAGCGTTGTGCTGAAGTCTCCTCTGTCCTTGACCAAGATGGTAAGGATCTGGGAACCAGGCCTTAGGAGGAACGGCTGAGGGAACTGGGTATGTTTAGCCTGGAGAAGAGATGAATGACAAGTGATATAGAATCATAGAATCATAGAATCATAGAGTTGGAAGAGACCACAAGGGCCATTGAGTCCAACCCCCTGCCAAGCAGGAAACACCATCAGAGCACTCCTGACATATGGTTGTCAAGCCTCTGCTTAAAGACCTCCAAAGAAGGAGACTCCACCACACTCCTTGGCAGCAAATTCCACTGTCAAACAGCTCTTACTGTCAGGAAGTTCTTCCTAATGTTTAGGTGGAATCTTCTTTCTTGTAGTTTGGAACCATTGCTCCGTGTCCGCTTCTCTGGAGCAGCAGAAAACAACCTTTCTCCCTCCTCTATGTGACATCCTTTTATATATTTGAACATGGCTATCATATCACCCCTTAACCTCCTCTTCTCCAGGCTAAACATGCCCAGCTCCCTTAGCCGTTCCTCATAAGGCATTGTTTCCAGGCCTTTGCCCATTTTGGTTGCCCTCCTCTGGACACGTTCCAGTTTGTCAGTGTCCTTCTTGAACTGTGGTGCTCAGAACTGGACACAGTACTCCAGGTGAGGTCTGACCAGAGCAGAATACAGTGGCACTATTACTTCCCTTGATCTAGATGATATCATAGGCATTCAGATATTTGATGGAGTAAGCTTGTTTTCTGCTGCTCCCAGTGGGGAAGACCCAAACCAAAGGACTCAGATGAAAAGAAATGAGATTCAGCTAAACAATAGGAAGATCTTTCTGACAGTAAGAGATGTTCAGTGGTGGAGCGGATCACCTCAGGTGGTGGATTCTCCTTTGTTGGAGGTTTTTAAACAGAGGTGGGGTGGCCATCTGTCAGGGATTCTTAAATATTCCTGCACTGCAGGGGTTTGGGCTAGATGGCCCTTGGCGGTTTGTTATGTACTGAGCTGCATCCTAGAACAATAGGATTCAGAATGCAGCAGTCTGATTGGTCCGCAGGAGCCAGCCAATCCAGCTCCAGGTGGAAGTGAATCAGCAACCTGATTGGTCTGCAGGAGCAGCCAACAGGCTCCTGGGTGAGGTAAATCAGCAACCTGATTGGCCTGCAGGAGCAGCCCTCGAATTAGCCAATCATGCGGGGCCCATTGTGTAAATAATGTATATATAGCTAGACATTTTGGGGAAAGTTCCATTCATCGCTACTATGAGCTGAATAAAGAGCATGAAATTCACACTCGACTCCGAGTATATTTCAGGGTTCCTTCCAACTCTGCCATTCTGGGATTCAACTATTTTTCAGACCCTGACCTCCAGTTTCACCTGGCCACCTAGCCCGAGCTTCTTTGTTGCTTCTGGAGGAAGCAGCGGCTGTTTCAGACCCTTGGCATAAACCAGCCCTCGCTAAGCTGGTGTCCCTCCGGAGGTTGTTGAACTGCAATTCCCATCATCCATTGCCATCGCACCACGGTGGATAATGGGAGTTGTAGTCCAACAGTCTCTGAAAAGCCGATTGGTAAAGGCCAATGTAAATGTAATCAACAGGGAAGCATTATTGGGACTCATCTCTCATTTTTCCAGCCGTGATTTCCTAAGAACATAAGAAGAGCCCATCCAGTCCAGCGCCCTGTTCTCGCTGTGGCCAACCAGAGGAGTTTTTTTTAGCAGAACCTGAGCACAAGAACCCACTCCCTCTCTCTAGCAACTGGTACTTAGAAGCGTTGCTCCCTCCACGACAACAGGGCGATGAAACATTCCAAAAAGAATGGGAAAAATTTATGTCATGTACAGGAAAGATAAGGTGAAATAGTGAAACCAGTAGAAATGAAATACGCCCCTTAATGGAAAAATACAAAGAAATCTATTGGACAATAATAACAATAAGAAGTAAAAAATGTATAATGTGACCAGTGTAACTAACAGTATTGTAAATGAATATAGACAGACAATAAGAATTGTATATATACAATATTTATTTGTTTACAGACATCTTATGGACAAAAGCGGAAGAAGAACAATTATATACAGAATGGATAAAGACAATGAGAAAATTAGAGACGACATAAAAAAAGCCAGAAGGAGGAAGGAGGGAATTCAGCTCTTAGCAGCAAGTACAAATGTAAAATGTAATGTAATATGTGTATGTATGTATAAAAAGGTAAAGGGACCCCTGACTATTAGGTCCGGTCGTGACCGACTCTGGGGTTGCGGCGCTCATCTCGCTTTACTGGCCGAGGGAGCCGGCATACAACTTCCGGGTCATGTGGCCAGCATGACTAAACCGCTTCTGGTGAACCAGAGCAGCGCACGGAAACGCCGTTTACCTTCCCGCTGGAGCAGTACCTATTTATCTACTTGCACTTTGATGTGCTTTCGAACTACTAGGTTGGCAGGAGCAGGGACCGAGCAACAAGAGCTCACCCCGTCGCGGGGATTCGAACCACCGACCTTCTGATCGGCAAGTCCTAGGCTCTGTGGTTTAACCCACAGCTCCACCCGCGTCCCTACATGTGTATGTATAGTATGTAACTAAAAAACTAATAAATATTATCATAAAAACCCCCAGAAGCGTTGCTCCCTTTGACCATGGAGGAAGAGCACAGCTTTGTCATCCATGAATTTATCTAATCCACTTCTAAAGCCATCCAAACCGCTGAGCATCACTGCCTCCTGTGGAAGCAAGTTCCATAATTTAACTATTTGCTGTTTCCATTCGCCCCATTCCTGCATCAATTCACATTTTTAAGAAGTCTGCAGGGGGCCAAACCCCTCTGCCTTTTGCATGCACTTATCTTGAGATGTACATTGTTTTCACTGTCTAATATGCACTTTTTGCAAGCAATTTCCGTGGGTGGATGGAGGGAGGTTGTTGAAGAGAGTGATTTGAGCTTCTTTATCTCCCGTTTTGAAGCCTCCGACTGATAACACTGCAACCTCATGAATGGAAAGTGTTTGCATAATTCTACATAAATAAACAGTGGTTTCTTGGAAGCCAAATGCTGGATCTTGGAGTGAACTTGCGTTTCCACTGTGTCCTTCAAGCATTTTTTCTCACACAGAGGGGGGAAATGTCTGCCATTTAAAACGTCAACATTATTTTATTAAGCAGCAAGTGGAAGGGAGATGGGTTGTTTATTTTTATTTTAAGTATATCTTTTAAGGCAGAGGCCTGAAAGTTTTGTGACTTTGAAAATGACCAGACTTCATTTCTTCCACATCCATTTGAAAAGATGATTGCTATGTTTCGTTTGGCAGTGGCAATGCACAACTCTTTGGCGGTATGATCCTGGGCCTGTTTTCTCATCAAAAATGGCTCTCGTCCATTGAGTTGGACATATGGTGCAATCCTGGCCATGTGTGCTCAGAGGTAGGTCCCAGTTGGGGCTTCTGGCCAGGTGAGTGGGTTCAGGGTTACAGGCACACTCCAGCAACGGCTTGTGCCCATTGAGTGGGAGGCAAGGAGGCCAACAGTAGGTGGCGCCAGAGCCGATGACAGGCAGAGACATTTGTCCTCCTCCCTGCTGAGTTGTGCAAGGGGCAATACTGAGACTAAGGTGGAAAAAGCTGGCAGGCCGATGGTCTGAGTGTAAGAAGACAGGCAGGTGGGGTCTGGATGAGGGCAGACTCAACCGGGCAGGGCAGTCGTAGGGTGTGCTGAATTTTTCAGCTTTTGGATTACCCAAATGAGGGGTGCTAAAAAGTTGTAGTGTGACTTGAGAATTTGTAAGATATTTTGGTTAAATTAATCCAATTTAGTTTTGCTTGGGAAGTAAAATGTGTGTAAAATGGCATATAAATCATATGCTAAGGCTAAGGGAGCTGGGCATGTTTAGCCTGGAGAAGAGGAGGTTAAGGGGTGATATGATAGCCATGTTCAAATATATAAAAGGATGTCACATAGAGGAGGGAGAAAGGTTGTTTTCTGCTGCTCCAGAGAAGCGGACACGGAGCAATGGTTCCAAGCTACAAGAAAGAAGATTCCACCTAAACATTAGGAAGAACTTCCTGACAGTAAGAGCTGTTTGACAGTGGAATTTGCTGCCAAGGAGTGTGGTGGAGTCTCCTTCTTTGGAGGTCTTTAAGCAGAGGCTTGACAACCATATGTCAGGAGTGCTCTGATGGTTTTCCTGCTTGGCAGGGGGTTGGACTCGATGGCCCTTGTGGTCTCTTCCAACTCTATGATTCTATGATTCATCAAGAATGGTTACCAAGTACTTGCAGTTGTTGTTGTTGTTGTTTTATTTTAATGTTTGATGTTTTACGGTGCTTAATGTTTCTAATTTGTTGGAAAATGCCCCAAGTAGCTGGGACAACCCATTCAGATGGGTGGCATATAACTATATTACTATTATTATTATTATTAAGCATTACCTGACATTTTCAGAAGCTAAAATTAAAATTCTTTGGCTTTCTGAAAGTAGTTTTTTGTGCCTCTTCATCAAACGTAGACTTACCAAGAGAAATGTAGTCCAAGCACAATAATAGTAGCAGATTTGAATCCCTCACACCAAAAAAATGTATTTTTAAGACCTGCCACTGAAGTAATTGACAAAAGTTAAGCTTCACCCTCTAAAATGACATACCCTGGCAGTGTCCCATTAATCCTCATCGATCAGCCTCCACTATACTTACTTCTAGGTCAGAGTAGACCCATTCACATCAGTGGATGTGACTTGGTTTTGGTGGGTCTGCTCCAAGCCTGTCTAACGTTGGATCTCACCCCATGTGTATAGCGTCACATTCTTGCTTAGAGCTCTTCTCTTTCATCACAACTGCAGTCCCATGTACACATTTACAGAGTGTGGTCCCCTCCCTAAAACTACATATTATTTCTATTATGTTGCTAACTGCCTTGGCATTGCTTTTTGTCAGTGAAAAGTGTGGCTCATGACTGAGCACAAGGGCAGCTTGAATCCAAGTGCGCCATGCCCGCGGGGCCATTAAAGCTGTAGGCGACAATGGCATTTTGAAATAATCTTACTCCACTTTGCAAGCCGCCAGAAGGTCTCCGGGGACCTGGGGATTTTAAACAAAATTGCCCAAATTGGTTGTAGAAAGTGAAATGAACAAGAATGGATTTGTCTAATCTGTCTCCATGAATTTGTCTATTGCTCTTTTAAAGGATTTTGTCTCTCCCTGTTGTGGCGGGGAGTTCCATGGTCTAACTTTCTTTTATCTGTCCTGAAACTTCCAACATTTATCTTCATTGGATGTCCACAAGTTCTGCTGTTAGGAAAGAGAAAGAAAAACGCTTTTCTCTATTCAATTTCTCCATGCCATGATTTTTTTTTTTAAATGAGCTTCTATTTTCTAACTCCCCTTTTCTCCAAACTAAAAAAATACCAAATGCTGCAACTTTTCTTCATGGGGAGAGTGGCTCCATCCCTTCTATCATTATGGTTGCCTTTTCTCAACCTTCTCCAACTCGACAATATCCTTTTTGAGGCGAGGCAGGTTCATAGCTATAAAAATGCCAACCCTGCCCAGATTTCTGTTCCTCTTTCAGGTTCTGCGAGTGGCAATTTGTGAGAAAAGCTTTGTTAACTGGCAGAGACTCCAGAATAACTTCACCACCAGGGAAAGTGGAGTTCTGGAAACACTTTTGTCATCTGTAGCTGAAGAGATAAGGGGGGGGGGTGGGCATGCCAGATTAGAAGTTCTGCTATCACACATTCCAGTTAAAGCAATGGATGATCATTATTCACAGGGCCACATTGTGGGTTTCCCTTTCTGCTCCCTCCCTGGGTGGCTGTCAGGAGCCGGTAGGGCAGTAAATCACACTGTGCAAATAGGCATTAACTCTTTCTTTGCAAGAACATGATTTGTGCAGACCAACACTTTGTACGGTGGAAGACAAGCTGTGAAGCTTTCTGCTTTCTGTATTCAACAGGACGTCCAACACTGAACAGTAATTCCGGATATTGACTACTGTTTCGTAGAATTCTTCGTCAGCGTGGTGGGTGGATATAGAATGCTTCACGAAAATGATTTATAGGTGGTACATGACCCCAGTCAAGCTTGCGAAGATTTATCATTTGCCCAATAACAAATGTTGGAAATGTAAAGAGACTGAAGGTACCTTTTTCCACCTTTGGTGGACCTGCCCAAAGATTAAGGCCTTCTGGGAAATGATTTATAATGAGATTAAGAAAGTGCTTAAGTGCACCTTTCACAAGAAACCAGAGGCATTTCTCTTGGGTATGGTCGGCCAGCTGGTGCCGAAGAAGGATAAGAATTTCTTTTTGTACGCTACTACGGCAGCAAGGATTCTCCTAGCAAAGTATTGGAAGACACAAGAGCTACCCACGCTGGAGGAATGGCAGGCGAAAGTGATCGATTTTATGGGACTGGCAGAAATGACCGGCAGAATCCGCGACCAAGAGAAAGAGACTGTGGAAGAAGACTGGAAGAAGTTTAAAATATATCTTAAGAGTTACTATAAAATTGAGGAGTGCTAAAATGCTAAGGAAAAGGAAGACGTAGAATTACAGCAGTAAATTTTGTTTGATTTAGGGTGAAATTGAAAGGGAGAATGAATTTATATTTAATTGGCTAAAAGGGTTGTTGAATAATTGTTAAAAATAAAAGGATGCAAAAAGGGGAAGGTATGGGGAAGTCCGGGAAAAGAGGTTTATGGAAATAAGGTAAAGAAATTATGATTTTTTTGTGTTTGTTTTTATGTTGTTTTTGTGTTTGTTAAAAATTGGAAATTAATAAAAATTTTATTAAAAAAAAAAAAATAGAATGCTTCACAGCAGTGACTACATTATTACATGAGCACTGTTCCACAGCATTTGATATTTTCATTTATATACATTCATGCAAGATAAGATGGGTTTATGAAGCATTCTATATCCACCCACCACGCCGACAAAGAATTCTACCGTACAAAGTTTGGTACCTTGCTTCATTCAAAGATTTTCAGAGACTTTGATACTAAAGATTTCATTTTGAACTTTTTGTGATTTGAAGGAATTCTATAAAGATTGTCTATTACGTATGCATATGGTCATAGTGTTTCCTAGACTTTTTTTTAGGGCTGGAGGAAGCGGGCAGAGGCTGGAGGGCGGCTCCTCCGGCAGGGAAGAGGCGGAGGCTGGACGCGTGGACGGTGGCCATGGCAGGCAGCACACCGAGCGAGTGGGGCGCGCATGCGCCATTCCCGCTGAGCGTTGGCTCGGTTTTTTCCCTTTTAGCCTTCTGGAGCCTTGCAGAATTCGGCGCCTGGAGGCTAAAAGGGAAAAAACCGAGATGACACTCAGCGGGAGCGGCGAATGCACCCTCGCTCACTCAGCGCGTTCATTCGGTGTTCCTTGGACTCTCTTCTGGCGCTCTAAAGAACTTGGCGCCCCGGCGCCCCACGCCACTAACCTCTGTGGGTAAGACGGGCCTGTGTCTAATCTACTTTTAAAGCCTTCTCAGTTGGCGGCCATCATTGCCCAAGGTAGGTGAGGCTGTGAGAGCCCATTTGGTCAAGATTATCCAGTGAGTGTCACGGCAGAGTGAGGATTTGTTTATGGGCGGGGGTTTTTTTTGGTAGTGGATGATATCTCGGGGTCTCTTGCTCCTCAGGGGTCCGTGATTCTGAGATTTCTGTCAATTGGTTTTTCATCAGTATAGATTTAGGGTACTTGAGCCATAAATGGTCAGATCCTTGGACTTTTAAAGGTCCTGGCAAATTCTCTTTGTAAAGGAGAGTAGGCCGATGGGCAAATTTGTCAGTTTCTCATTTTGCCAATCTAAATTGAGTTGTGCACATTTCATTTTCAGAATGAAACCAGTTTCTCAAAAATCACTTTTCGGGGAGTGCGCAGGAATGCAGACTCTGTGTGGAGGGCTGCGTAGGAAATGAACGAACACAGGTTCTCAATCTCCAGTGATTTCAGAATGAAAGTGCGGTCTGATAGATGGGGGTCAGACTCTCCCACCTTCTTGTCTCTCACTAGCTCTAATTCCAAGATCTTCTTCGACTCTTGTTTTGGCTCAGACAGTGGGTCATAAATCAATAAAGCTCCTTTGACATTAATGGGCTAGCTTGGGGGGTTTAAAGCCCCGTTAAACTTTTCCCAGCTTTGGTTGAAGAGCTCTGGGTTTGATCTAATCTGCCGCGACGATGGAGGAATCATACATTCCGGTCTGGGTTTGCAACTTGTAATGGAGGAAACTGACGCAAAGGCATCTACGTGATCAACTACTTCTCTTAAAAATCTGCTATTCCACAAGGGCCCAAGAGCCAGTAGAAGCTTGGGTGGATATGGATTGGTAAAAATATCCACTAGCAAATCTGATTTTCCTGTGGATACCAGGGGAGATGGAAATGCAGAAAAAATCTGTTGCTGTTTCAGGGATTCTCCAGATGACTCTGGAGTCCATCTAACTCTGGAATTCAATTATTCTACTGATAAATGTTCCAAGGCTCATTGAATGCTTATTCGTAAGGTAACTGGGTTAAAGAGTGTGTTTTCCTGCTCGTTTGAGCTTCTCCAAGATTCAGCAGGAAAAGTAAGGTACAGTCGTACCTTGGAAGTCAAACGGAATCCGTTCCCGAAGTCTGTTTGACTTCCAAAACATTTGAAAACCAAAGAGAGACTTCTGATTGGCTGCAGGAAGCTCCTGCAGCCAATCAGAAGCCGCAGAAGCCCCATCGGACGTTTGGCTTCCAAAAGAACGTTCAAAAACTGGAACACTCACTTCCGGGTTTGGGACCTTCGTGAGCCGATTTGTTTGCGAGCCAAGGCGTTCAAGATCCAAGGTACGGCTGTATCTCCTGCAACAGGGAATCCCCCTCAGCTTAAGGGCCGCATTACCTTCCGCATGACCCTATGGGGGCCACATGCTAGTTCTGGCAGGGACAGAAGCAAATGTGGGGGGGAGAAATTAATGAAATTTTACCTTCGTAGTTTCTAGACAGCCACTCGAACCTCTCTGTCCTTCATTCAGGCAAACAGGAGTCATTATCAGAGTTGAAGGACACATTCCAGGCAGGCAAAAAACCCCAGGAGGGTTCAGGGCAGGGCCACTGAGGGGGCGTGGCCTATTGAGAGAGGGCGGGGCTAGGGCCAGTCTTATGGGCCGGTTAAAGTGGCCATATATTTCCACCTATCCTGAGGTTCCCCAGCCCTTCAGTAGATCCTGAGGGCCTCAGGTGGGAAGCAAAGAGATCTGATCCCTCAGAGATATAATGGATGTAGAGAATTGTTCTGTTGCTCAAGGCCATAGGAATGAATGCGCCAGAACACTATTGTGCAGCATCCATTAATTTCATTTTTCATTTTCTTTTCGGAGAGCAAAAACAAACCCAACCAAAAAGGATTAACGTTGTAAACCAAAGCCACAACAAAATGAACTGGACTCCTTGGCAGGTTTTGAATAAACATACACAAATTTATTGAGGGTTAAGATAGTAGATATGGGACGCAGGTGGCGCTGTGGGTTAAAGCCTCAGCGCCTAGGGCTTGCCGATCGAAAGGTCGGCGGTTCGAATCCCTGCGGCGGGGTGCGCTCCCGCTGCTCGGTCCCAGCGCCTGCCAACCTAGCAGTTCGAAAGCACCTCCGGGTGCAAGTAGATAAATAGGGACCGCTTACCAGCGGGAAGGTAAACGGCGTTTCCGTGTGCGGCTCTGGCTCGCCAGAGCAGCGATGTCACGCTGGCCACGTGACCCGGAAGTGTCTCCGGACAGCGCTGGCCCCTGGCCTCTTAAGTGAGATGGGCGCACAACCCCAGAGTCTGTCAAGACTGGCCCGTACGGGCAGGGGTACCTTTACCTTTTTAAGATAGTAGATAGATAATACAAGGATGTATACAATTTTACAATATGCAGAGAACAACATGAGTTGAGAAATCAGAGAGAGGAACTGAAGGAAGTCTTTGAGGGGGAGGGAGGGTTTGTTGGGGGGAGGGGAGAAAAGGGGGGAAATAATGAAGTTGATTTGTTTTGATAATTTGTTGAAATTTATTAAATTTATTTTAAAAAAACACACGTCGCAAACCAAAGCCTACTTACCCGGAAGTAAGTCCCGGTGAAGTCAATGGGATTGACTTCTAAGTAGACCTGTGTAGGATTTCACTGAAAGTCTGATTGGTGTGTAGTGGTTAGAGTGTCGGACTAGGACACAAGAGGCCAGGGTTCGAATCTCCACTTGGCCATGAACCTCACTGGGTGACCTTGGGCCTGCCAATCTCTCTTAAAATTAAATGGGGGATTAAATGGGGAGCGTGAAAACCATATAAGCCACCTTGAGCTCCTTTGGAGGAAAGGTGGCGTAGATATGTAAAAAAAATTAACAACAAAGAAATATCGAAAAATTCAGGGAAGAGCGAATTTCGGAGAACGTGTTTCATATTGTTTCAGAAGGGGTGAATTAGGTTAGGCGAACCAAATCTCTCCGCCATCCGTAGCCAAGAAAAGTCAGAGCCAAAAATGGAAAACCCAAGAACTACCAATGGTAGAAGAATGGCAGATGAAGATGATGGAATTTATGGAGCTGGCTGATCTCACCGGGAGAATCCGCAACCAGAAAGAAGAGGAACATCAAGAAGACTGGAATAAATTTAAAGACTACTTGAATAAATATTGTAAGATTAAAGATATGTAATCACTTGAAAGAAACAATTAGGCCTAGGATAAAAATGGAATTAAATTTTTAAATAAGAAAATGTACGATAAGGAAAGTTATGTAAAATGATTAGGACTGTGATATGGTCTTTTGAAACACTGATATTGGAAACTGCTACATATAATTACTAAGAAATTCAGATGGAAGAGATTTGAGGAAGTCAAATACTATGTTTATGAAAATGGATGGTACTTAATTTTAATTAATTAAGTGGTAAGATGATGTATGTATTTTTTTCTTTTTTCTTTTTCTTTTGTTCTTTGTGTGTCTTTATTATTGTTATTTTTTTTCTTTTTTTACTATGTTCATTTACTGAAAATAATAAATATTATTATTCACCAGGTAACGTTCCCTTTGCCCCAGAACAACTTGACTTTCCTGTCTTTGCGTGGCCTTTCTGTGTGCTTGCTGCTGCTGCAGGTGCTACAAAGCCGCAACGCGGATGCAACCCCCCCCCTTGTAAATAGCCCAAACAGGATGCATGCTGAAGAGTCCTCAGGGTGATATCCAGAAGGCTGTACAAAGGTGGCGGCCGCTTTTCGGAGGAAGTAATAGAAAGAGAGGAAATGAAGAGAGGAAATCACAGCACCAGGCGGAGGGAGCCAGCCAAGTAGATCCAAGGCTGGTTGTTAAAACAGGGTCAGCCAAGTGGGTTACGGATGGGGCAGGAGCTGGGCCTGTGTCAAGTAAATCCCTGATTGCAGAGACATCCAAAGATAAGAAGAGATTGATGGGTCTGGCCAACCGCCAACGAAGGCCAGCATCCCATTCTCACAGGGACCCAAGAGATGCCTGTGGGAAACAAGCAAGCATTACAGCCCAACAGTGTCTTGCTTGCCCCATGGGTGCAACGTAGGGTCCACAGAGACGCCTCGCCTCCTGCCTTTCCGCTTCCCCACCACAGAACTCCTCCCCAAGTTTCTCACTCGCATTGAAGAAGAAGAAGAAGAGTTTGGATTTGATATTCTGCTTTATCACTACCCGAAGGAGTCTCAAAGCGGCTCACATTCTCCTTTCCCTTCCTCCCCCACAACAAACACTCTGTGGGGTGAGTGGGGCTGAGAGACTTCAGAGAAGTGTGACTGGCCCAAGGTCACCCAGCAGCTGCATGTGGAGGAGCAGGGAAGCGAACCCAGTTCACCAGATTATGATTCTACCGCTGTTAACCGCTACACCACACTGGCTCTCTACACCACACTGGCATTGCTTCATTTGTGGCATGAAAGGCCCTGCTCCTTTTGCCGCCTTGCACAGACTTCCCTCTGATGCCTTGTGTCCTCCAAATGGCACCTCCCAAGGTCCACACAGGAGGCCAGCCTGGCTTAATTTGCCCTTAACACATGCTGATTTCAGAGGATTAGCATGGTTCGAGCACACAGCTTATTACATACAGGTCTGGCCTTCAGGTAGGCAGCCGTGTTGGTCTGACGCAGTCAAAATAAATTAAAAAATTAAAAGGTCTGACCAAACACACACAGATGAGTCTAATAAGCAGGGTGGGGCTGGGCGATATATCAATATGTCATCCAAAACCAGTTTAAAGTCCATTATATTGGTTTCATAATTTTTGACCAGGTGTGCGCGCGCTATGCGACAATCGCAAGGAGGGAAAAACTGAAGCCTGCCAATACATAGGTCCAACCTTATTTCAGACATTGTGATATATCAGTATATCGCGATGGTGATATATCACAGTGTTGAAAACCAGATTATCACCCAGGGTCTGGCTGTATCCTGCTTTGAACACTCCAAGCATAGATTAAATTCTTACACCTATTAGACCAGGCATAGGCAAACTCGGCCCTCCAGATGTTTGGGGACTACAACTCCCATCATCCCTAGCTAACAGAACCAGTAGTCAAGGACGATGGGAGTTGTAGTCCCAAAACACCTGGAGGGCTGAGTTTGCCTATGCCTGTATTAGACCCAGGAATTTTGGGTGTCGAGCACACAGTGGGGAGATGCGGGTGGCGCTGTGGGTTAAACCCCAGAGCTTAGGGCTTGCCGATCAGAAGGTCAGCGGTTCGAATCCCTGTGACGAGGTGAGCTCCCATTGCTCGGTCCCTGCTCCTGCCAACCTAGCAGTTCAAAAGCACATCAAAGTGCAAGTAGATAAATGGGTACCGCTCCAGTGGGAAGGTAAACGGCGTTTCCGCGTGCTGCTCTGGTTTGCCAAAAGCGGCTTAGTCGTGCTGGTCACATGACCCGGAAGCTGTACGCTGGCTCCCTCGGCCAATAAAGCGAGATGAGCGCCGCAACCCCAGAGTTGGCCACGACTGGACCTAATGGTCAGGGGTCCCTTTACCTTTACCTTTATAGCACTCAGTGGAAGACAGGAGTGCCTGGCATGCTCTGGTCCATGGGGTCACGAAGAGTCGAACACAACTAAAAAACAAAACAACAACAAGCACTTACCAACTTATAACAAAGCTTTGTCCTCAGGGAGGTATTTCATAAAAACAAACCAACTGTGGTTTAGTATTACTGTATATCAATGTATATCAGATGTCAAAGAGAAAAACAACTACCGGACTTTTAGAAGACATCTGAAGGCAGCCCTGCTTAGGGAAGCTTTTAATGTTTAATATTATGTTGGAAGCCGCCCAGAGTGGCTGGGGAAGCCCAGCCAGATGGGCAAGGTATAAATAAATTATTATTATTATTATTATTATTATTATTATTATTATTATTATTAGTGGACTGGGCAGGTTCCCTTGGGGATTTCTGTGATGAATACAGCCTTTCTCCCAACCTCATAAAGATAGGCACCAGCTAAGGGTCACTGGATTGAGTCAGGACCTACCACTGATGAAATTATAGTAAAAAAAAGAAACTGACATCACGAGGACCACTGTCGTTCTCTCTTATCGCAGTTTAAAGCAACCATTTATGATTAAATCAGTCAAGAGAAAGCTCCGTTGGTTGCTCAAGATTCCTGCCCACCCACGTTTACAAAGGCCAGAGTACATCCTGTAGATATTGGCCGGAGGCCAAAGTACTCTCCCAATAAGGCCCGTTGCTTTCGTGTATTCAATTAACCGTCTCCCTTGGGAGTCACAACCTCCTTGGAGGTTAATGGTAGCCAGAGCTCACACAGATGTAAATATTTTTACAGTGCACAGAAATGCACAACCTGTGTCTGGTAGTGTTTCTTTTCCAAATGGCATTGCGGTTTCTCACAGTGTAAGCCTATGTGCGTTTGCTCGGAGATAAGGCCTACTGAGATCATTGGGGCTTACTCCCAAGTAAGGTAAAGGTAAAGGGATCCCTGACACATTAGGTCCAGTCGTGACTGACTCTGGGGTTGCAGCACTCATCTCATTTTATTGGCCGAGGGAGCCGGCGTACAGCTTCCGGGTCATGTGGCCAGCATGACTAAGCCGCTTCTGGCGAAGCAGAGCAGCACACGGAAACTCCGTTTACCTTCCCATCGGAGCGGTACCTATTTATCTACTTGCACTTTGACGTGCTTTCGAACTGCTAGGTTTGCAGGAGCTGGGACCGAGCTCACCCCATCACGGGGATTCGAACCGCCGACCTTCTGATCAGCAAGTCCTAGGCTCTGTGGTTTAACCCACAGCGCCACCTGCGTGTGTAAGTAAGTCACGCCAAAAAATGATTTGAAGTGGCTTCCCTCCGCCTGGTGACCGCCGGAGGGAGGAATCTGCCCATTTCAGGTTCTCATTTCTCTACAGTGGTACTTTGGTTCTCAAATGCCTTGGTACTCAAAACAACTTGGAACCTAAACACTGCAAACCCGGAAATGTTCTGGTTTGCGAACTTTTTCCAGAAGCCGAACGTGCTCCGTTTTGAGTATTATGTTCCCGATTTGAGCGCCACACTTCTGTTTTGAGTGTTATACTGAGGTCTGTCTGTTTTTGCTATTTATTTTGCGTTTTGTTTTTGTGGCTCTTTTTTTGTGACTGTGTGGAACCTACTGATTGATTGATTGTGTGACTGCAGTACATTGTTTATAGCTTTCATTTTATGGATACATGGTCTCGTTAGATAGTAAAATTCATGTTAAAATGCTGTTTTAGGGGTTGTTTTTAAAAGTCTGGAACGGATGAATCCATTTTGCATTAGGTTCTCTGAGAAAGCACGCCTTGGTTTTGGAACGCTTTGGTTTTGGAACGGACTTCTGGAACAGATTAAGTCTGAGAACCAAGGTACCACTGTAATCTTAAATTTTGTTCTCCGCATTTCCACACAAGTTTGTCCTCATGAAAATTCTTCACCATTTTAGGGGAAAAATTCTCCCTATATACAATTTTCGTATGCAGTGTTTTGCATACAATATTTTCCTTAATGTAATGCATCTACTGGGGTAAAGCGTACAAGAACTGCAAAAATAGATGCATTTTATGTTCACGTTGCTGCAGGAAATATATTTCTGTGTACAATACTTGGCTGGAAAACTGCACTGCAAAGTTCAGAGAAGTGTGAATTTTGAAGGATGGCTGTTTTGCTTCCCTTGTTCTTTCTGAAAGTGCAAACCAATCATTTTTTTATTTCATAAAATTTATACAGCCCTTGACTGTAAAAAGAAACACCTCAAAGCAGTTTACAAAAGATAAAACAGCAAAACCAAGAAAAACTCAAAAGCATACAAAAGTTAAATACTAAAACAGATTAAAATTACCTTGATTGTCTAAGCATCTGCACAGGCTTGTCTAATAAACAAGAATGTTTTTCACAGGCACCGAAAAGAGTACAGCGAAGGCGCCTTCTTGAGCTCAATAGGCAGGGAGTTTCAAAGTGTTAGCTCTGCCACACTAAATGATCGGGTTCTTATAAATGCGGTATAAAGGTAAAGGGTAAAGGGACCCCTGACCATTAGGTCCAGTCGTGGCCGACTCTGAGGTTGCGGCGCTCATCTCGCTTTATTGGCCGAGGGAGCCGGCGTACAGCTTCCGGGTCATGTGGCCAGCATGACTAAGCCGCTTCTGGCAAACCAGAGCAGCACACGGAAACGCCGATTACCTTCCCGCCGGAGTGGTACCTATTTATCTACTTGCACTTTGATGTGCTTTCGAACTGCTAGGTTGGCAGGAGCAGGGACCAAGCAACAGGAGCTCACCTCGTCGCGGGGATTTGAACCGCCGACCTTCAGTTCGGCAAGCCCTAGGCTCTGTGGTTTAACCCACAGCGCCACCCGCGTCCTTTATAAATGCAGTATAGTTTGCCTTTAAATGTGGACCGAATTGAGTTTCTCTCCCATCCTAGGCCTCCAGCTGTGTTGGACCACAATTCCCATCAGCTTGTGTGAGCTGTAGTCCGAAGCAGCTGGAAAACATCACTTAGCGGAAAGCTGTTTAAAGAAAAGGAGACCTTAGTCTTGCCATTAAGAGTCATCAGATGTTGGATGGTTTCCTTCGCAGCAGTAATATTTCTAAACTTCCAGCCCAACTGGATTCCTGTAACCTAGGAGCTATGCCACTATAAAGCGGGAAGCATTTATAGAGGATTGTTTCTGTCGCGCCTTGAAATCCTAGCAGGATTACTTTCCTTGTTGAAAAACACCAGGCTGCTTTTATATAACAGTTTATTCCTTATGCCTCACCCTCCCAATTCGCCCAGGGGAAAAAAATCTTTCTCTGAGGAGTAAACTCAAGACCCCCAAATGAATTCTCAAGTTATAATGTGAGTGAGGCGGCCCCTTGCTCAGAGGAAGAGAGCTTTTTAGAAACTGGGAGGGCAGATTTCAGGGCAACACTATTTTTATCTTCCGAAAAGCCATGGGGAGCAGCAGAGAAATGCGGAGGAAGAGCAAAAAAACACAAAAGACCCAAGAGGAAACGAAGTTTTATTTTGCACCTCTTACTTAAATATTTCTGAAACAGAATCTCAAAAGGAACAAACCATGGCATCCCTCCAAATTTATTTCATTTATAAGGTTTCTTACACTCCCCTTTGCCGTTAAAAGTCCCCGGAGTGGTGTTACAGCAATACAGGTTATGCAGCATCATGTTAAAAACAACAGCTTCAATTCGCAAGGAGTTTAATGAATTGAAAAGTTCCCATCCCCTCACAGCATTAGCGTTGCCAGGGGTTAGACTAGATGGCCCTTTGGGTCCCTTCCATCTCTATAATTCTGTGATTTCAGCCATCTGCATTTCAGCAGCCAGTTGGGAGCCCTCCTGAATAATGTCCTGATTTACACGTAACACTAAACCATGGTTTGCTTAAACCACAGTTTGTTTAATAAGCAGCAAGCTGAAACAAGTTGTCGGACAGACAAGAGACAACAACAAACCATGGCTTCAGAGCAGAGTTTGTTGGCAATAAACAAACCATAGTTAAGTTGCTGGGCGGATAACACCATTGGTAAAGTTTATTAAACCACTAAACCAGGTGTGAGGAAGCTTTGGCCTTCTAGAACAACAACTCCCATCACCCCTGGCTTGCTGGGGCTGATGGGAGTCATAGTTCAGCACTATCCGGAAGGCCAAAGGTTCCCCAAACCTGTACTAAGCCATGGTTTAATAAACCATGGTTGAACAGGCCATGGTTTAGTGTTGACTGCTAACCAGGGTAAGATGGGGCTGCTGCGAACTTCCTTGGCTTAGCATCGTAAGCCCTACGAACACCTATGCTGTTTGTCTCCACCATCTGGTATTCAAAGATAAACTGCCTGTGCACATGGAGGTTCCATTTGCTATCATCGCTAATAAACAGAAACCCCCTTATGAAGAAAGGTTGAAGCAACTGGGACTCTCAACTGAGCGGAAAGGTGAGAGACAGGAGACAGGATTTAAGTTTACAAAATGATGCATGGCAAGGAGACATTAGACTGAGAAAGCTTCCCTTCTCTCTCTCTCATTACACTGGAACTTAAAGGTAAAGGTAAAGGGACCCCTGACTATTAGGTCCAGTCGTGGCCGACTCTGGGGTTGCAGCGCTCATCTCGCTTTATTGGCCAAGGGAGCCGGCGTACAGCTTCCAGGTCATGTGGCCAGCATGACTAAGCCGCTTCTGGCGAAGCAGAGCAGCGCACGGAAACGCCGTTTACCTTCCCGCCGGAGCGGTACCTATTTATATACTTGCACTTTGACGTGCTTTCGAACTGCTAGGTTGGCAGGAGCAGGGACCGAGCAATGGGAGCTCACCCCGTCGCAGGGATTCGAACCGCCAAACTTCTGATCGGCAAGTCCTAGGCTCAGTGGTTTAACCCACAGCGCCACCTGCGTACACTGGAACTTAGGGACATCCAATGAGGCTGAATGTGTTTTGTGTGTGTGTGTGTGTGTGTGTGTGTTTTAATCTTGTAGTTTTATGCCATGAACTGCCCTGAGATCTGTGGATCAAGGGCAGCATACAAATTTAATAAATAATAGTAATAATAAATAAAATTCTTGGAGGAGAGGGCTATCAGCTGCTACTAGCGAAACCCTGCCTCCACGGTCAGAGGAAGTGTTGGTTTCTGCTCTCTTCACTGTGCAGCGAAGTGCTTGTCACGAGACAGGTGTTTACATTCCACAGTCTGTGCTGTTGGAGTTTCTCACGGGAAAGGAGACTGGATGTGACGTACACTGGTTTCCTGTTTTTCACTGTTCACACAGTGTTTCTCTCCGTGCTTCAGAGGAGAGAGGACGCTTTCTCTGCTCCGGCAGAGGCAAGATGTTTTTCTGTAATCTACCAGCTTTGAAGTGTAAATAAAATAATATAGAGTATGTGGCACGTACTCCTCATCATTCCGCTATGCTCGGGACTCTGCAAATTCAACAGGAAGTGCTTCTGGATTCCAGCTGCGGGAAACCACAAGAGGATAGAGGGCTCCTGAGGTTGGATACTGTTTTTTAGTGCCCCACAGGTATTTGGGTGGCCACTGTGAGGACCATATACTGGACCAGAAGGCCAGGGGCCTGACCCAGCAGAGCTATTGTTGTTCTTATGCTATTAATATTAATATTAATATCTACATGGTGCCTAGGGAACAACTTGCACCTTAATATCAGCAAGACCAAGGAGATGGTGTTGGACTTTCGGAGGAAGAGAGGAGAACTAGCCCCGCTGTACATCGGGGAGGGCTGTGTGGAGAGAGTCTCTTCTTTTGAATTCCTAGGAGTTTATCTCAGTGAAGACCTTACTTGGAAGATCAATACAACCCAGGTGTTTAAGAAAGCCCAGCAGAGACTCCATCTCCTCAGGGTATTGCAAAAGAACGATGTCAATCAACATTTGATGATCTCCTTCTACTGGTACACAATAGAAAGTGTCCTTTCCTACTGCATCACGGTGTGGTATGCTGGTTTGACAATCAACTGATAGGAAGTGCCTACAGAGGGTGGTGAATACAGCACAAGATATTATGGGCTGTCCCGTGAATCCGATGGATGAAAGAGCGGAAGAACGTTGCCTCAGGAGAGTGAGGAAAATTCTCAGGGATGATTCACACCCTGGCCGGCACTTTCTTGATCTCCTGCCCTTGGGCAGAAGATATAGGAGCATGATTAGTTGCACCAACAGGGTAAAGAACAGCTTCTATCCGTGGGCTGCTGAATGAAAAGATAACAACAGGGCAACTGACTTTTGGGTTTGGTGGGTGTGCATCAGTAAACGAGGGAAATTAAGACTAAGAGAGCTGAGTGGGGGGTGCTCGTGTAATCTCACTGTATACAAGTTGTACAAGTGACAATAAAGTATTTCAATTTCAATTTCAATTCAATTGAAAGACCCAACCTCTCAGAAGCTAACGTCTCCACATTCTGCCTCCTCTCTGTTTACCACACTTACTGGCCATTTTGTGCATAGTTTGCAGTAGTAAATTATGCCTCTACCTGCTTCAGGTAACAGCATCTTCCTTCTGGATTTGAAGATGTTGATTTCAGTGTGTAGACGACAAAGCTAATGGTTCATATAAGATAACGCAAGCTAATACGGATTTTACCACATTGACCAACGACCAAATACAGTTTTACTGACATATAGCATCTGAAGTCAAAGCAAACAGGAGGGAGAAAACCCCTCGAAGATAAATATCCAATTGCATTCAACAGCCTTTGATAAAGTGTGCATCGTGTTCTTTGCATTGGCCCCGGCCTTCATCCGAGAGAAGAAACACGCAAAGACGACACCTTTGGTTACAGAGTGTTTTGCAAACAAATAATGGTTCTTCGGGGAGATAATTCTCCCTCTCTGTCAGTGCAACGTAAGGTCGATCCATCTAAGCATGCAAAAATCCCCCAAATTCAATCCTAGGCATCTCCAGGTGAGGATGGAAAAGACCCCTGCCTGAAATCCGGAAGAGAAAATTCCAGGAAGGAAAGACAATGATGACCCAGATGGACCAATGATCTGATGTTGTCTCCAATCTGAACAGTCTCCAATGTTGCCACCTGAGGATTTCCTGGTGAACAGTTAGGATGGATGGCCATCTGCGAGACCTGGGAGAAGAACTGGTGGAGGAAGACTGGAAGAAATTTAAGGACTATCTACAAAAATATTGTAAATTGTATGAATGTTAAGAAAGATGTAAGATTAGCAAAAACATGGCTTCAACAAACTAGGTATAAAGAATAGAAATTTAAATTTAATTGGAAGACGAAAAGATAAATTTTGGATAAGTAACATTTTATGATTAAGTTTCAATAAGAGTATGTTAAATCCCAAAATTTGAGATATTAATATTGGAAAATTATATTATATGAATTAAACCAAGTTAATAATTTGCTGGTAAAATTTATGAGTTTAGAAAGCAGGAACAAGGGTTGTGAGGAAGTCCAAAGATGAATATGAAATGTGGATATTGGAAAAGATTGTGGTATTATGTATTTTATTGTTAAACTAAAATTTAATAAATATTATAAAAAAAAAAAAAGGATGGATGGCCATCTGTCAGGAAGCCGAAACAAAATAAAAAAATTCCTTCCAGTAGCCCCTTAGAGACCAACTAAGTTTGTTCTTGGTATGAGCTTTCGTGTGCATGCACACTTCTTCAGATACACTGAAACAGAAGTCACCAGACCCTTATATATAGTGGGAGGGTGGGGAGGGGTATTACTCAGAAGGGTGGTGGGAATAGGTGATTGGCTGATAGGTGTGGTAAACCAGCTGACGACTGTTAACGACTGCAGTTGGTCTTATGGGAAAAAGCAAGGGGTGAGATGGCCAAAAATAGCTTTATCATGCATAATGAGATAAGAATCCAACGTCTCTGTTCAGACCAGGTCTCTCCATGGTTTTAAGTTTGGTAATAAGTTGCGATTCAGCAACTTCTCTTTCCAGTCTATTTCTGAAATTCTTTTGCAATATGACAGCTACTTTGAGATCTTGTATAGAATGTCCCGGGAGACTGAAGTCTTCTCCTACTGGTTTCTCTGTCTTGTGATTCCTGATGTCAGATTTATGTCTATTTTTTAAATTCTGTTTCGACTACGGCAGACCAGCACGGCTACCTACCTATGCCAGGAAGTCTTTAGCTGTGATCCCCCCATGGCAGAACATTGGAGTAGAGTAGGATTCCTAAAAGTGCCTTCAAACTCTACAGGTCTAGGATGGAGTCATTTCAAACAATCGCCCTAGGGAAATGCAGGGCAGGGCATACTTTTATGTCCACCAGGCATGCCAACATGGGAATGGAGAATTCCAGTCATTCTCCTGGAATTACCCCGAGGAACTGTCCAGAGATGGACTTTCAAATTTCTTCTCCAAAAACAGGAGACCGTTCACTGCCTGCAAATGCCAGCCTGTTCAACAGGCTTTGGTTTGGCAAAGGGAGGCCTCTGCCTGTCCGTAGTTTGTGGTTTTAGGGGCATCCGGCAGCAGAGGACAGATCGTATCACCCTCAAGATGGGGGGCCGGAGGATGGCAAACACCCAGGGGTCAATGATGGAGTTGAAGGAGAGGAACCGCATTGCCTGAAGGTCTTCCTTGTAATCCACACCTGGGTCAAAATGGTTCATAAAGGCACGGACCTGGAAAGAAACAAGAATAACAACACACTGTTTAGCAAAAGTAGAGACATCACCTTGCCAAAAAAGGTCCGTATAGTTAAAGCTATGGTTTTCCCAGTAGTGATGTATGGAAGTGAGAGCTGGACCGTATAGAAGGCTGATCGCCGAAGAATTTATGCTTTTGAATTATGGTGCTGGAGGAGACTCTTGAGAGTCCTGTGGACTGCAAGAAGATCAAACTGATCCATTCTGAAGGAAATCAGCCCTGAGTGCTCACTGGAAGGACAGATCCTGAAGCTGAGGCTCCAATATTTTGGCCACCTCATGAGAAGAGAAGACTCCCTGGAAAAGACCCTGATGTTCGGAAAGATGGAGGGCACAAGGAGAAGAGGACGACAGAGGACAAGATGGTTGGATAGTGTTCTCGAAGCCACCAGCATGAGTTTGACCAAACTGCGGGAGGCAGTGGAAGACAGAAGTGCCTGGTGTGCTCTGGTCCATGGGGTCATGAAGAGTCGGACATGACTAAATGACTAAACAGCAACAGCAGTTTAGCAATTGTATAGCGCACAAGGCTTAAAATGTTATGGGTTTTATTTCACAGAATTTATACGCCATGTGATTGGTAAAAACAGCAACTCCCTCAGAGTGGTTTACAAAGAGAACAAAACAATGACATTGTCAGTGAAAAACAAGTCCTTAAAACATTCAGGAGAAACAAAACAACCCGGCAATAAACTGAAAACAGATTGAATGTCAGAAGCAAGCTAGCAGTAGATCACACCATGCACATCGGAGTTAACTCTTGATTGGCAAAAATACGATCTGCAAGGACCTGGCAGAGTGTCAGGCCTAATGAACACAGCAACTTCGTTCCGGTAGGTCTTGCCCCCGTCAAGCAGTTGCTGAGACTGAAGGTGTCCACCTCCCCACAGCTGCCTAGGTCATCTCCTCTCCAGGGTTTTTTCCGAGCAATTGGAGACTATGCCTGCATTCTGGCCTTTGCTCCTTGCTCTTCATGCCTCTTCTGGCCCTGGGAGACAAGGGGGAAGTTTGTCACAGCAGGAGGGGGAGATACTTGTGATTCTTCACCAGCCTAACTCATCTCTGCCTCTCTCTCTTTTAGAAATAATTTTTATTCTTTTTCAATTACAAAAACCCAATATAAGCCTTATTATATCAATACCGAATTACAATACCAATTTGAATACAAGTTGATCAAATAGCCAGTTACAAAATTTAGGTGGCTCCCCGCATGCTAGCCTTCAAGGTTTAATAATTCCCTTTAATTACGATCCAATCTTAATAACAATCCCTTATACCACAGCTACAATGTTTTAATTTCAATTCGTATTAGCACATTTAATCATTTACGAGTCCGCTAGTAAAGTTCTCCTTTCTTCTTCCTGTGTGAGGTATTTATTTTAACCAATTATTCCTTTGGGTCTTTGCCAAATAGTATGTTCATCTTGGTTATTCCTGGTCTCCATCATGCCTTCTGTCTTTTTGTCTCGGTGCCATTCTAGAGCAGGCATGGCCAAACTTTGCCCTCCAGATGTTTTGGGACTACAATTCCCATCATCCCTGACCACTAGTCCTGTTAGCTAGGGATGATGGGAGTTGTAGTCCCAAAACATCTGGAGGGCCAAGTTTGGCCATGACTGTTCTAGAGAGATCTCTATTTCTTTATTTTCCAGCCCCTCTGGCTGCAGTTGTAAATTTCCACGCATCTCTGCCTCTTGACCTCCCTTGTTCCACTTGCCTGTTTCAGCTTCTGCCTCCGATTCTGGACCTCTCTCTGCCACAGACTCTCCCAGCTCACTAAGGCCTGTTAACCCTTCAGCTTCCGACACCTCCTCCTCCCAGTCTTCTCCCTGTGTCCACTCATCATTGCCCCACCACCAATCCCTGGGCTCTGAGCCTTCTTTCCTTGGTGGTTCCCCAACTGGCCCCTTCCACCTTTCCTCTGCGTCCAGCCAGTCCAAGACATTGAAACATATATATCAACGTTCTACATGGAATGTCAAATTATCACTTCCACAGGAGGCAGTGATGGTCAGTGGCTGTGATGGCCTGGGACTCGGGCTCGGACTCGGAACCAGAGGAGTCTCAGTCTGCACCGGATCCTCTGCCTTAGGCGGCACCTGAACCAAGTCTGGGGCCTGATCCTGAAGAGTCCCAGTCTTCACAGGTTCCCCTGCAACAAACCCCAGCTGGGCCGAGTCAGGGGCCTGAGCCTGCCCTGGCTCCAGATGTGGGGATGACCTTGTTGCCTCCAGCTGGGCCATCACTTACAGCTGCTCCACTACCAGTTGGGTCAGGAGAGGCTGAGGCGGCCCCTGGGTCTAGTAACCCACCAACGTCTCCTGAGCTGCAGAGACTGAGGTATGAGAGAAGGAGACATCTGAGTACTCGCAGGAGGAGTCATCAAGGGATCAGGACCAGCCGTTACCCCAACAAAGATAAAAGGCTGTCGGACCCCACCCCAGGTTGCGGGAGCAACGTTGCTGTTTGCCAGAACCTGCCTGAGATCCTGTACCTGTCCTTGCCTGGTTTCCTGCCTCGTGCCCTGCCTTGACCCTGTTGGACTGACTCCTAGCGGAACCTTCAGATTCTAGACGAGTCCTGGATCGCGTTTCACGGGTTACCCCCGGGCCCAGCACAGTGGCTGCTAGCCATGACAGCAATGTCCTGTCTCCACTTTTGGAGACAGCAATGTTTGTGAATGTTTAGTCATTTAGTCGTGTCTGACTCTTCATGACCCCCTGGACCAGAGCACACCAGGCACTCCTGTCTTCCACTGCCTCCCGCAGTTTGGTCAAACTCATGCTGGTAGCTTCGAGAACACTGTCTAACCATCTCATCCTCTGTCGTCCCCTTCTCCTTGTGCCCTCCATCTTTCCCAGCATCAGGGTCTCTTCCAGGGAGTCTTCTCTTCTCATGAGGTGGCCAAAATATTGGAGCCTCAGCTTCAGGATCTGTCCTTCCAGTGAGCACTCAGGGCTGATTTCCTTCAGAATGGATTGGTTTGTTCTTCTTGCAGTCCATGGGACTCTCAACAGTCTCCTCCAGCACCATAATTCAAAAGCATCAATTCTTCGGCGATCAGCCTTCTTTATGGTCCAGCTC
Source organism: Podarcis cretensis (assembly GCF_951804945.1). NCBI lineage: Eukaryota > Metazoa > Chordata > Lepidosauria > Squamata > Lacertidae > Podarcis > Podarcis cretensis. The sequence goes on from NC_137170.1 coordinate 4,876,462, forward strand.
TCACTTCCGTACATCACTACTGGGAAAACCATAGCTTTTACTATGCGGACCTTTGTTGGGTCATCTTGCTTGCCCTTCTCTGAATTATGTTTAGTCGTTTAGTCGTGTCCGCCTCTTTGTGACCCCCTGGACCAGAGCACGCCAGGCCCTCCTGTCTTCCACTGCCTCCCGCAGTTTGGTCAAACTCATGCTGGTAGCTTCAAGAACACTGTCCCACCATCTCGTCCTCTGTCGTCCCCTTCTCCTTGTGCCCTCCATCTTTCCCAACATCAGGGTATTTTCCAGGGAGTCTTCTCTTCTCATGAGGTGGCCAAAGTCTTGGAGCCTCAGCTTCAGAATCTGTCCTTCCAGTGAGCACTCAGGGCTGATTTCCTTCAGAATGGAGAGGTTGGATCTTCTTGCAGTCCATGGGACTCTCAAGTGTTTCCTCCAGCACCAGAATTCAGTCGCAAAAAGCCGGCCACTATGAGAACGAGATGGGCCCTTGGACTGATCCAGCGGGCTCTTATGTTCTCATGCCTGGCTAAGCTTGTCTGAACAAAAATGTTTTCAGCAGCTGCTGAAAAGAGTACAGTGAAGCCCTGATGTCAAAACTTCACAGGGCAGCGGAAAAGGACAATAGCACGCCCAGGAATATTTGTTAAATGGAGGAGGCATGTTGGGATCTGCTTTTGAACCTCAAGCGTTTTACGGGTGGAAAAGGCTGCAGAGAATTACGTCAGCCCCCCTAATACAGGAAACGCTTCAAAGGATGCTCTGACTGCGTGGACTTAACTGCATTGCAGCAGCAAGGTTCTTTATAAGGCTGGAGCAGAACACAGGAAATTGTTGAGGGTCTGGCTCACAGTCCAGGGTGAATTTGTGGTTGTGGTTTTGCCTCCAGGCTTACGCCAGCCTCCTTTTTCAGCCTCTGAGCTGCTCCGTCCCACTTCTTTTTAAAAATAAATTTATTTATGCTTTTCAGGTTTATGCATTTCACTAACTCGACAATCATCTTAAAAAGCAGAGACATCACCTTGCCAACAAAGGACCGTATAGTTAAAGCTATGGATTTCCCAGTAGTGATGTATGGAAGTGAGAGCTGGACCACAAAGAAGGCTGATCGCCGAAGAATTAATGCTTTTGAATTATGGTGCTGGAGGAGACTCTTGAGAGTCCCATGGACTGCAAGAAGATCCAACCTCTCCATTCTGAAGGAAATCAGCCCTGAGTGCTCACTGGAAGGACAGATCGTGAAGCTAAGGCCTCAAGACTTTGGTCACCTCATGAGAAGAGAAGACTCCCTGGTAAAGACCCTGATGTTGGGAAAGATGGAGGGCACAAGGAGAAGGGGGCGACAGAGGACGAGATGGTTGGATAGTGTTCTCGAAGCTACCAGCATGAGTTTGACCAAACTGCGGGAGGCAGTGGAAGACAGGAGTGCCTGGCGTGCTCTGGTCCATGGGGTCACGAAGAGGTGGACATGACTAAACGACTAAACAACAACAACATCTTGACAATCAATTTAACATTGCAAAACTTAACTTCCTTTCCCCTCTTTCTGCAGTTCCTTAAATGTATTTTTCATAACTTCTGTATATCCAAATTAACTTCATTTGCTCATTTAGTTTTCATCTGCTTTAAATATATACTCCTATAAAACTGCAGGCTATGACAATAATCCTGCCAATATTCTTAACTGCTTACAATTTATCTGTAAATATTCAGTAAACCATTTCCATTCTTTTATATATATAATTTTTTTGTTATTTTGATTTCTTATTCTTCCGGTAAGTTTCGCCATTTCTGCATATTCCATAAATTTTTGTATCCATTTTTCCTTTACTGGGACTTCTGCTTCTTTCCATTTTGGGGCAAGTAGCATTCTTGCCAGGGACGCAGGTGGCACTGTGGGTTAAAGCCTCAGCGCCTAGGGCTTGCCGATCGAAAGGTCGGCGGTTCGAATCCCTGCGACGGGGTGCGCTCCCGCTGCTCGGTCCCAGCGCCTGCCAACCTAGCAGTTCGAAAGCACCTCCGGGTGCAAGTAGATAAATAGGGACCGCTTACCAGCGGGAAGGTAAACGGCGTTTCCGTGTGCGGCTCTGGCTCTGGCTCTGGCCAGAGCAGCGACGTCACGCTGGCCACGTGACCCGGAAGTGTCTCCGGACAGCGCTGGCCCCTGGCCTCTTAAGTGAGATGGGCGCACAACCCCAGAGTCTGTCAAGACTGGCCCGTACGGGCAGGGGTACCTTTACCTTTACCTTTACCTAGCATTCTTGCCGCTGTAGTAGCATACATAAATAAATGTCTATACTATTAGGTAGTTCTGTCCCTATAATTCTCAAAAGAAAATCTTCTGGAGGTTTTTTTTAGAGTTTTTTTACAAGCGTTATTTTAGACATCCTTTTCAATTCATTATATATCATTTCCCAGTAAGCTCTCTCTCTCTCTTTGGTGATCCCTCATAGCCGAGTAAGACTGTCTTCCATAAACACGGTTTTAACAATGAGTCCGTAAGTGACTGTGGAGGCCAGTTCAGGACCCACACGTCCTTCCACAGTGGGGAGATTAGTTTCCGGGCGGGAGTTGATCACGGTGTGGATTTGCCAAGTGTGCCTTCCTCTTAGTACGTTTCTCCCTTGCGTCCTGAGTTTGAGCATCTTCAAAGTCCACGACACCTTTGGTAAAGGCTGTTCTCCAACTGGAGCGCCTGCAGGCCAGAGTTTCCCAGTTGTCGGTGTTTATACTACATTTTTTAAGATTTGCCTTCAGAAAGTCTTTAAACCTCTTTTGCTGACCACCAGCATTACGCTTTCCATTTTTAAGTTCAGAATAGAGTACAGTAGTACTTTGGGTTACAGACACTTCAGGTTACAGACTCTGCTAACCCAGAAATAGTACCTCGGGTTAAGAACTTTGCTTCAGGATGAGAACAGAAATCGCGCGGCGGTGGCAGCAGGAGGCTCCATTAGCTAAAGTGGTACCTCAGGTTAAGAACAGGTTAAGAATGGACCTACGGAACGAATTAAGTTATTAACCCGAGATACCACTGTACTGTTTCTGACAGTGGAAACGGACATATTCACCTGTTGTGGGGCATATCGGGGACAGAATCCAAGATCTGCTTCTACATGCAGAACAAATGCTTCACCACTGAATTCAGATCGTCCCACAAAGCAATCATGCTACATGGTACATGATTTTTGTGAGGTTCCAAAAGCAGCGGCGTAGCGTGGGTTGTCAGCACCTGGGGCAAGGCAAGTAATTTGCGCCCCCTAACCCGGGGCAAGGCAAGTAATTTGTGCCCCTAACCCCTAACCTGCCGCCGCTGCCAGCTTCTTCTTGCTGCTGCCTGGGCTGGTTGGGTGTGGTTCTCTCCCGCGCTCAGCGCTGTGCTGGGCGGCCGCTGCACTGTCCCTCCCCCAGATAGTCCCTCCCTCGCTCTCTCTCCGCTCTGCACCGCAACGCACGCCTGGCACCCTCCCCCTCCACAGTGGGCGGCGACCCGGCAGCTCGGATCAGATTCGCACAGCCAGCACTGCAGTGAGAGAGAGTGAGTGAGCCAGGCAGGGGCAGAGAGCTGCGAGTGCGAGAGCGCCCCCCCAAATGTTGCGCCCGGTGCGACTGGCCCCCCCCCTGCACCCCCCACGCTACGCCACTGTCCAAAAGTGGCATGCAGCACTCACTTGTCACAGAGTGTAGTGCTGGTGACTAGTCTAAATAATCATAGTTTCTTCTTTTATGTAAACAGCAGACGGAAAATTGAAACTTCCCCTTTTGCATTATTATTATTTTTGCTCATGTTTCTTTCTCACTCTCTCTTTCCTCCCTTTATCTCTATAGTCCCTTTCTTTTCTTCTTCCATTTTTCTCCTTTGTTTTGTACCTTTCGTGGCTGCGATTTTACTGCATTCTGGGGAAATCTCAATAAAAAATTGTATTTTTTAAAAAATGGGCAGGGGCTACCATGCCAAAAGATCAAGCCTAACAGATCCCTGTGAGAGTGCCTTTTCTGCAGATCAAAGCAGCGGAATGAGCATGCATGGATGGGGTAAGGCGATATTCAGTAGAGCTTACTCCCAGGGAAGTGTCTTGCACAGCCACCTTCAAAATGATGCACACTAGACAAAGTTCTGTATAGTTAATGCTATGGTTTTCCCAGTAGTGTTGTATGGAAGTGAGAGCTGGACCAGAAAGAAGGCTGATCGCCGAAGAATTGATGCTTTTGAATTCTGGTGCCGGAGGAGACTCTTGAGAGTCCCATGGACTGCAAGAAGATCAAACCTATCCATTCCTAAGGGAATCAGCCCTGAGTGCTCACTGGAAGGACAGATCCTGAAGCTAAGGCTCCAATACTTTGGCCACCTCATGAGAAGAGAAGACTCCCTGGAAAAGACCCTGATGCTGGGAAAGATGGAGGGCACAAGGAGAAGGGGACGACAGAGGACGAGATGGTTAGACAGTGTTCTCGAAGCTACCAGCATGAGTTTGACCAAACTGCAGGAGGCAGTGGAAGACAGGAGTGCCTGGCATGCTCTGGTCCAGGGGGTCACAAAGAGTCAGACACGACTAAACGACTAAACAAAAACAGACAAAGATGTGCCACTGATCTCATTTTGCAGCATGCACCAGCTGCTAGGAGTCACAAGCTGGGAAGACATGCTCTTCTGCTCAGACCCTGCTTGCGAGTTTCTCATGGGGCAGCTGACTGGCCACCATGAGAACTGCATGCTGTACTAGATGGGAGTTTGGCCTGGTCCAGCTGGACTTAAGTGCTATGCATCATTTGTCTTATTTTGCTATTTCTTGGGAAAGGAAGGAGTTATGCAAGACTCTGAGCAACGCTACCCCCCCCCCCCCGCCCCCACCTAACCACCAGAATTCTTACTGGCTTGTGAAGTGTCAGGCAGCGTCAGCCAGAAACTTACTTTTGTATCTAAATAATCTGTAATGAATTGGGTGGGGGATGTTTAAAATTCACTTTTACAAAAAACAACCACCAGAGTCCTTTCTATTGGGGGTAATTCAGAATGAAATCCCCAGGTGTCAAAAAAAATATTTATTTATGTATGCTACTACTGTGGCCCATGTTTCGTTAGCCCCCAAATGGAAAATGAGTGAGGTCCCAGCCAAAGAAGAATAGAGATTTAAGATGACAAAATAGGCACAACTCGCAGACTTAACATATAGAATAACAGAACAAGAAGAATGTATGTTTAAAGAAGATTGGAAAATGTTTATTGAATATATGGAGGGGGGAATTGTGTACACCTGAAAACGTTGGCAGCATTAAGATAAATTCAACAGTGTAAATTAGGCTTGATGGATGCATTTGTGGAATATTGAATGGTTTAGTTTTTGTAAAATATGCAGGAATCTATGATATGCAAAATGGACCATGGAAGGAGAAGAAGAGAAGTCACTGATATTTTAAGGGTGTTAAAATGAATATTTTATATTGTATAGCAGAAAATTTAATTTTAAAATTATATATGTAAAAAGAAATTTAATTTTGGATTTTAAAAAATATTATTTTACTTATTGTTTTTTATTATTAAATTTATATACCACCCCTCATTAAAAGGGCGGCTCGCAGAATAAAATACAATAATTAAACCCAAACAACAAAACAATACCCCTCCTCCTTCTGAGAATTCACAGAAATAATTCTGAGATTTGCAGGCAGCTCCATTCATTATGACACCCTCCCCTCCCCTCTGCAGAATCGTGGCATTCAGGAAGCCCTGGGAGCAATAAGACCTGCAAAACTCCTCATGTATCCATGCCTCAGTTTATTCACCATTCAAAACAGGGATGGGAAAACTGTGTCCTTCCAGACTGTTGTATCCCTGAACTGGCTGGAGCTGATGGGAGTTTGGGCTCCAACGGCAGCCATCATGGCTAGTAGCCTTTGATAGCCCTCTCTACCGCCATGGTTTGGAAGAACCTGTTATAGGGCAGAGTCAGTGTGGTGTAATGGTTAGAGTATGGGTTGGCAAACTAAGGTCCGCGGGCTGGATCAGGCCCAATTGCCTTCTGGCTACGGCCTGCGGATGGTACAGGAATCGCTGCGTGGATCGCCAGCACACACACGTTCTTTCCCTCTCCCTCAAACGGCGGCACCGGCGGCGCCTCCTCCCTGCCTGCCAGCTTCTCCCCTTGCCTTCCTCTTTGGACGTTTCTCTCTTGTGTCCTGAGTTCGAGTGTCTTCAAAGCCCACGACACCTTTGGTAAAGGCTGTTCTCCAACCGGAGTGCTCGCAGGCCAATGTTTCCCAATTGTCGGTGTTTATACTACATTTTTTAGATTTGCCTTGAGAGAGTCTTTAAACCTCTTTTGTTGACCACCTGCATGACGCTTTTCATTTTAAAGTTTGGAATACAGTAGTTGCTTTGGAAGACGATCATCAGGCTTCCGCACAACATGACCAGTCCAACGAAGTTAATGTTGAAGAATCATTGCTTTGACACTGGTCATATCTATTATTAGCCCTCCTTTCAGTGTTTTATATCCCCCAACACCGAAAGTAATGGGGGCACCTATGGACTAAATGAGTGGAATCCAAGGCAGCACCAAACAACTGTCGTAGGATTTCTGCTTGTGTAACGAGACTTCCGCCCATCTCTCTCCCTTCGCCTTGCACCCTCCTTGAAAATCTGCTCCCGAGAGCAGATTTAGGGGAGGAGAAGCTCCCACTGGGAATGGAAAACACAAGAATTACCAACTGTGGAAGAATGGCAGATGAAGATGATGGGCTTTATGGAGCTGGCTGATCTCACTGGGAGAATCCGCGACCAGAAAGAAGAGGAATATCAGGAAGACTGGAAGAAATTTAAAGATTATTTGAATAAATATTGTAACATTAAAGATTAGTAATTACTTGAAAGCACCAAATAGGCCTAGGATTAAATTAGGATTAAATAAATAAATGAGAAATAGAATGTTAAGAAAAGTTAAGAAATTTGATTATAACTGGAATATTGTTTTTTGAATAAGGATATTGGAAAACTGTTACATTCAGTTACAAGGAAATTCAGATGGAAGAGATTAGAGGAAGTCAAGTAATATGTTTATGAAGTTTAGCTAATTAATTAATTTTTATTGTATGTGTGTTTATGGTTGTATTTTTGGTTATCATTTGTTATATCTGTTTATTTATTTATTTTTGTTTTATTGATTTTATAGTGTGTTGTGTTTGTATGAAACTTAATAAATATTATTGGGGAAAAATAAAAGAAGGTCCCAGTGGGAAAGTGGGAATTCTCATGCAGACCCAGGACGGTGACTTATCACTGTGCTAGATGCCGGCTGAGAAAGTCCCAGGCAGTCCAAGACGAAAGAACGCACAACTGCGGTCCCCTTTCTGACCCGTCCCATTGCAGATCCGCCAGCTGCGCGTTCTCCAATTATGACTCAGCTGGACGGGGGGGGGGGGGGGGAGCAAATGAAGCGGAGAAGATGCTTCAAGGCTGTTGAGACCCAGAGCTAAATACTGGGGGCCAACAGCCGAATGTCAATATCTTGTTATAATAAACTTTGGCATGAGACTGTAAGGATAGAAAGAGAGAGAAATATCTAAATTAATGGTTCTTATTAGCCTGAGTAGCACCGAGTTAAAAACAAAAGAGGAATGTAAATGGGTAAAATGGATGGTAATTGCAGCCAGGCAGGTTATAGCGAGTAACTGGAAAAATGCAGAAGATCCAGGGGTGAACCAATGGAGGAAAAAACTGAATAATATTATAATTTTAGAATATGTGAAATATACTCAGAGTCGCAAAGTGATTTCATGCTCTTTATTCAGCTCATAGTGGTGAGGAGGAATGAATGGATGTCCCCTCAAAGTATCTGCTTTATATACATTATTTACACAATGGGCTGCACATGATTGGCTAATTCTGGAATTCTACTGTAAGCCAATCAGGTTGTGGATTCACTTATATCTGGAGCATGATTGGGTGGTTCCTGCCAACCAATCATACTGCTGCATTGTTCTAGGACCAATCAGACTGCTGCATTCTGAATCCTATTGTTCTAGGACTAATCAGACTGCTGCAATTTGGATCCTATTGTTCTAGGACCAATCAGACTGCTGCAGTTTGGATCCTATTCAACTCAGTACATAACAATACCTAACTGTGAAGATACACAGAACGAAAGGGTTTAAGGTCAGGGAGAAAGAGGAGGATTGGTTTGAGACAAGGGCTGTGATGCGATGGACACCGCAGCAAAGTATGGTGATCCATACTAGCAATGGAAAGGAACGTTTTATCCCTGCTTCCTCTTGTCCAAGTGCAAACGGCAATTTAGGTTTTTCCGGGTCGACATTTGCTCCGATTTAGAAGAAGAAGAAGAAGAGTTTGGATTTGATATCCCGCCTTTCACTCCCCGAAGGAGTCTCAAAGCGGCTAACATTCTTCTTTCCCTTCCTCCCCCACAACAAACACTCTGTGAGGTGAGTGGGGCTGAGAGACCTCAGAGAAGTGTGACTGGCCCAAGGTCACCCAGCAGCTGCATGTGGAGGAGCAGGGAAGCGAACCCGGTTCCCCAGATTACGAGACTACCGCTCTTAACCACTACACCACACTGGCTCTCTTTAGAGCCGAACAGCGGGTTTTCCCTGGGAACGAAGAATGGCAGGTGGATAACCACTCAGACCTGCGCACTGGGCAAGCGGAGGAAGTGTGAACCAGCCCAAAGTTTCTCCTCGTCATATATATTGACTCAGCATTTGCTTCTGGCTTTTCCATGTGTGGTATTTTCATTTTGTAAAAAGCCACCCTCTGGCTACTTTGAGCTGGCTGCTGTGCTATTGCTAGTAGCTCCCTGGGATTTCAGCCTTGTTTACACAGTTGGCTTGCTCATCTCATGCCATAAAAACTAGCGCATATAAACAGAAAGCCATTTAAATGTGTATGTGAATCCGGTCTTGGGTGTTTGATTTTCGTTGTTGTGTATACTGTGTATATACGGACAATGACAATAAATTTATCTTAATCTTAATCTTAAATGTTTTGCATTCTATTGCACTTTTAAAGAGTTTCCCCTTTTTATGCCGCAAGAGGCTGGAAAGAGTCCCGAAGGTGGATTGAACATTACAGATTGTATCCACCTAATCATCCCTGGTAGGGGACGCAGGTGGCGCTGTGGGTTAAAGCCTCAGCGCCTAGGGCTTGCCAATCGAAAGGTCGGCGGTTCGAATCCCTGCGGCGGGGTGCGCTCCCGCTGCTCGGTCCCAGCGCCTGCCAACCTAGCAGCTCGAAAGCACCTCCGGGTGCAAGTAGATAAATAGGGACCGCTTACCAGCGGGAAGGTAAACGGCGTTTCCGTGTGCGGCTCTGGCTTGCCAGAGCAGCGATGTCACGCTGGCCACGTGACCCGGAAGTGTCTCCGGACAGCGCTGGCCCCTGGCCTCTTAAGTGAGATGGGCGCACAACCCCAGAGTCTGTCAAGACTGGCCCGTACGGGCAGGGGTACCTTTACCTTTACCTTTAATCATCCCTGGAATATGGGACAATGTTTTGTGTTATTGTTGTCATCCATCCAACTCTAGAGACAATGGGGGTGAGCCTCCGGGGGGGGGGGGGGAGTCAAACTGCTGTGTTAGCAGCTCCGCAGGGACCCCCCCCCCCCGGGGCGCAAACCTGGGCAGTGTGTCTGGAGGTCCTGAACAGCCCAGACGACAAGACCCCCCTCTCGGTCTTACTGAAGTGGTCCAAAGGAAGGTAGAGCAAGACGTTTGGCACCAGTTTGGCTGCAGGAGTTGCCGGAAGGAGGCTGTTGCCGGAATCTGCGTATAGGTTGGGGGGGTTGCCCCTCCAGCAGATACCATGCACATGCAGCCTACTACCAAAATCAGCACAATCACTTTTGTGACTTTTGTGATTTGCCCCCACAAAACACTTCATCACAGTTTCTTCCTATCTATTCAAAGGGCCTTTGCTGCACGATACCAAATGTAAGAATTCACTGATAAATGTCTCTATGTACTGGCTCACTGGGAAAACTTCAGAAATTCATATAGACATGTGAGCTCAGCTACTCAGCAGCCCCTCTGTCTGAGTGATAATCCCTGGCATCCTGATACCTAAGTGCCATTCCAGAAATAACAAACCCAGATGAAGACAAAAGGGTGTGATTCACTTGGCTGGGAAACATGGAAATGTAAATATCTCTTTTGTTACACTTGATGGGTGTTTGGTGGAGGGCAAGGGGAACCATGAGGCAGGGTCCAGGATGCTCAGAATACTGCCACCAGACCTCCCCTTTCATGATGTAACCATGATGTATGAGTGATGTAGTTTGGGGGGTGTAACATGGGGATTAACAGCTAATAAAAGTTTGGGGGCTCTTTTGTTCGGGGCTTCCATCTTGTTCCACCCTGTGGCAGGTGAGAGTCCTGTCGCGACAGTCTTCAATAAAGACCAAGCCTACTGGCTGCTGTTTTGCTCTGGTATTCCTGGCTGGTGTCCTTGTTTTTTGTCCAAGGGAGCCCTCAGATTTCTCCGTTAACAAGGCGTACAAGGAGTCACCCAACCGCCTTAGGGACTCCTCTCTGGATTTGGGTAGGGTTTACTCCTGAGCCTCTTCATTTTAATTTATTTTTTGTTGAATCATTTTTATTAATTTTCAATTGCAAAACTCCAATATAAGCCTTATTATATTAATTCCAAATTGCAGTACGAATTCAAGTACAAAACCAAAACATAGCCAATTCTAAAAAATTATATGCCCCCCCCCCGCGTGCTGTACTTCAAGGTCTGTTGATTCCCTTTCACCCTGCTTCCGATCTATTACTCAATCCAATTACAATCCACTCTTGATAAAATCCCTTGTACCCCAGCTACAGTGATTGACTTCAATTCGTATTAAGACATTTAGCAATTTGTAAATCCGCAAGGGAAGTTTTCCTTTCTTCTTCCTGCATGAGGTTTTAATTTCCATCCACTGTTCCTTAGCCTCTTCATTATTGACAAGACGAATGAACCAATAAAATTGACAATATTGGACTGCTCAATGGACAGCCCTACTGTCCTACCACAGTGACCGTGTTTGCTCTATCATTGCAGGAGTTCTTAAGTCTATTCCTCCCCTCGCCCCATCCACTGACACACCAGGGGTTCAAATTGCTCACCCAGCCCATCTCATTTCAGGACCACAGTGCTATCTAGCTTCATCTTCGCTTCTGTCCAAGCCCCCTTGTGCTTTCCAACGACTAAAGTTGGCAGATTGGGAAAGGTTATGGAAAGCAGACTTGAAAATTATGGCATGTTGTATGTATGCTGGAAGAAAACTACAGCGGTACCTCGGGTTACAGACGCTTCGGGTTACAGACTCCGCAAACCCAGAAATAGTACCTCGGGTTAAGAACTTTGCTTCAGGATGAGAACAGAAATTGCACGGTAGCGGTGCAGTGGCGGCAGGAGGCCCCATTAGCTAAAGTGGTGCTTCAGGTTAAGAACAGTTTCAGGTTAAGAATGGACCTCCAGAACGAATTAATCTCTTAAGCCAAGTTACCACTGTATATGAAAATGATGTACCGGTGGTATTTGACTCCTAGGATGTGGGTGGCGCTGTGGTCTAAACCACTGAGCCTCTTGGGCTTGCCAATCAGAAGGTCGGCGGATCGAATCACCGCGAAGGGGTGAGCTCCCGTTGCTCAGTCCCAGCTCCTGCCAACCTAGCAGTTTGAAAGCACACCAGTGCAAGTAGATAAATAGGTACCGCTCCGGTGGGAAGGTAAACAACGTTTCCGTGTGCTGCTCTGGTTTCGCCAGAAGCAACTCAGTCATGCTGGCCACATGACCCAGAAAAACTGTCTGCGGACAAATGCCAGCTCCCTCGGCCAGTAAAGCGAGATGAGCGCCACAACCCTAGAGTCATCTGCGACTGGACTTAACTGTCAGGGGTCATTTAGCTTTTAAGCGAGCAAATAGGTCAATAGGACAAGTCCAAATACCTGCTGGAAATGTAAAGAAAAAGAAGGTACCTTTTATCATATGTGATGGACCTGTAAGGTATTAAAAGCTTTCTGGGAGATGATATACTGTACATTGGACGCTCAGGTTGCGAACATGATCCGTGCGGGATGCACGTTTGCAACCCGCAGCATTCGCAACTCTTCTCTGCACACGGGCGGGTTGCGATTCGGCGCTTCTGCGCATGCGTGACTGCCAAAACCCGGAAGTAATCTGTTCTGGTACTTCTGGGTTTCGGTGGTCCGCAACCCAAAAAAACACAACCTGAAGCGGCTGTAACCAGAGGTATGACTGTATAATGAAATGAAAATACAGTGGTGCCCCGCAAGACGAACGCCTCGCAAGACGGAAAACCCGCTAGACGAAAGGGTTTTCCGTTTTGGAGGCGCTTCGCAAAACGAATTTCCCTATGGGCTTGCTTCGCAAGACGAAAATGTCTTGCGAGTTCCTGCTGGTTTTTTCTCCTCCCCCCCTTTTCCTAAGCCGCTAAGCCGTTTATCAGCTGATCCGCTGATAAGCCGCTTAACAGCTGATTGCTAAAAGCTGCTAAACCGCTAATAGCGCTAATCCGCTAAGCTGTCAATGGGCTTGCTTCGCAAGACGAAGAAACCGCTATATGAAGAGCCTCACGGAACGGATTAATTTCGTCTTGCGAGGCACCACTGTAAAATGTTTAAAAGAACCTTTGTTAAAAAAACCCCAGAAGCTTTCTTTTTAGGAATTACAGGTACTGACATCCCAAAGGAGCAGAAAAGACTTTTCATGTATGGAACGATAGCTGCTCAGATGCTACTAGCCCAGAGACAGAAAAAATGCAAAGTCCCTAACAGAGAGGAATGGCAAGCTAATGATGGTCTATGCCGAAATGGCAAAGCTGACTGGAAAACTCCGGAACCAAGAGAACAAAAACTTTTTAAAAGAATGGGAATTTTTTAATAAGTTATCTAGGAGACCACTATAAGCAGATGGAAAGATTAGCAGGATTTTAATTCCACTTGTAATGTAATAAAAGCTATGGACAATATGGATTGATATAAAATTTAGAGTATGGAAGAATATGCGGTTGTAAATGTTGAAAATAGGATTCCATGGAGGGGGTGTGGGGAAGTCGCGAGATTCAGAGTAATTTCAATATATGGATATGTATTTGGATTGTTATAATTTCATATTTGTAAAACCAAACAAAAATGATTAAAAGAAGAAGAAGAAACTGGTAAAGAGTGGAGACCCTTTTCGGATCATCTGAGAAAATATTTGTCAAACGAAATTGAAGGTAGGACTTAAAAGGCAAGCAAAGGGATGTAATGTAAGATATACATTTTTTGGGGGGGGGAGTACCGTATTTAAGACGCGGGTGGCGCGGTGGGTTAAACCACAGAGCCTAGGACTTGCCGATCAAAAGGTTGGTGGTTCGAATCCCCGCGACGGGGTGAGCTCCCGTTACTCGGTCCCTGCTCCTGTCAACCTAGCAGTTTGAAAGCATGTCAAAGTGCAAGTAGATAAGTAGGTATGGCGCCGGCAGGAAGGTAAACACCATTTCCATGCGCTGCTCTGGTTCGCCAGAAGTGGCTTAGTCCTGCTGGCCACATGATCCGGAAGCTGTACGGCAGCTCCCTCGGCCAATAAAGCGAGATGAGCGCCGCAACCCCAGAGTTGGCCACGACTGGACCTAATGGTCAGGGGTCCCTTTACCTTTACCTTACTCTATTTAAGGCAGCAGATAAAGGATTTGAACAGAAACATCGTGGAAGTAAGGATGGGAGGTCAAAACGCCAGGGGAAGGTTGTACAGGAACTGAACAGAATTAGTTAAACTCTATGAAAATTGATAAAAATTTATGGGGGAGGAAGAGTGGTTAGACACTGGCATAAATCGCAGGAGGAAAGTGATTGATGCCTCACATTTAACATGCCTTTAAGAGTCATCCTGAGCCCTTAACGCTAAACATCCAAGACTCTGGGGCATCGGAAGCTGCCTTATCAGCACAGCTGCGTCAAAAGGCTGCAGGGTCTTTGGGGAAGGCCAAGAGCTCACTGGGAGAACACCTGCTCTGCCTGCAGAAGGTCGCAGATTCAAACCCAGCTGCTTTCGGGGCCAGCAGCAGAGGGTGCTCAAGCTGGGCATCTGCCAGGGCCCCACAGCCAGCGGAAGACCCATGGATCCTAACTGTGTACCGTTCTGGTTGCCTCGCTTCAAAAAGGATATTGTACTTTGGGGAATGGTTCCCAAAAGGGCAACCGAAATTATCAAAGGGCTGGAGAAGAGAAGATTTAGAGATGTGGGACGCGGGTGGCACTGTGGGTTAAACCACAGAGCCTAGGACTTGCCGATCAGAAGGTTGGCGGTTCGAATCCCCGCGACGGGATGAGCTGCCGTTGCTCGGTCCTTGCTCCTGCCAACCTAGCAGTTCAAAAGCATGTCAAAGTACAAGTAGATAAATAGGTACCGCTCCGGCGGGAAGGTAAACGGTGTTTCCGTGCACTGCTCTGGTTTGCCAGAAGCGGCTTAGTCATGCTGGCCACATGACCCGGAAGCTGTACGCTGGCTCCCTCGGCCAATAAAGCGAGATGAGCGCCGCAACCCCAGAGTCCGCCACGACTGGACCTAATGGTCAGGGGTCCCTTTACCCCTTACCTGACGGCTGTTGTTAGCTGCTCTAAACCCGGCTTTGGCCGGGGAGGGCGGGATACAAATAAAATAATAATAACAATAATAATTACTATTATTACTATTAGCCTCCTTCAAATATCTGAAGGGCTCTGATCACATGGAAGAGGCTTGTTTTCTGCTACTCCAGAGTGTAGGACTTCAAATGACAAGAAAGGAGATTCCAGCTAAACATCAGTCTGCAGAGCATGAGACTCTGCATGTCACGGTCATGGGTTCAAATCCGATGTTGGGGGAAAAGATTCCTGCATTACAGGGGGTTGGACTAGATGTCCCTCGTGGTCCCCTCCAGCTCTACAATTCTATGATCAGGAAGAACTTTCTGACAGTATGAGCTGTTCAGCAGTGGAACGGATTCCCTTGACGGTGTCTCTGAAAATTTTTACGCATCGCTTGGGAAGACAGGCGAACTAATACCAGTGTACTGGAAGAAGCAAAGATCACCAGTGTTGAAGCAAGGATTCTTCAACATCAACTTCGTTGGACTGGTCATGTTGTGCGGATGCCTGATTATTGTCTTCCAAAGCAACTACTCTATTCCCAACTTAAAAATGGAAAGCGTAAGGCTGGTGGTCAACAAAAGAGGTTTAAAGACTCTCTCAAGGCAAATCTAAAAAAATGTAGTATAAACACCAACAATTGGGAAACACTGGCCTGCGAGCGCTCCAGTTGGAGAACAGCCTTGACTAAAGGTGTCCTGGGTTTTGAAGACACTCGAACTCAGGACACAAGGGAGAAACACACTAAGAGGGAGGCACGCTTGGCAAATCCACACCGTGATCAACTCTCGCCCGGAATCCAATGTTCCCACTGCGGAAGGACGTGTGGATCCAGAACTGGCCTCCACAGTCACTGACGGACTCACTGCTAAGACAGTGTTCATGGAAGACAATTTTCCTCAGCTAGGAGGGATCAAAAAAGAAGAAGTTGAGATTCCTATATTGCAGGGGGTTGGACTAGATGACCCTTGGGACCCCTTCCAATGCTACAGTGCTACGATTCTACAACTGTAAACCTCTTTAAGAGACCCTTTCACTCTGATGCAGCCCCAGCCCCATGGCAGCTCACCCCGCACCTCTTGGCCAGCTGCTGGCTGGCTGCTTGTGCCCCAGGATTTTGGACTGCTCCCCCAGGGCGCCCCCACCGCATCCTCCCTCCCCACTCACCGTGAAAGGCAGGGAGCACACTGCGAAGGTGATGGTGATGATGGCGAGGAGGATGAGGTGGTCCAGCTCCTCGAACATGGACAGCTGCTTCCTGGCCGCGCACCTGGGGCTGGGCGCCTGGCCGTCGGAGGACGCCGTCTGGCGGAGCTGGGAAGAGGACGAGGACGAAGCGGCGGCTGCAGCTGCTGCGGTCACCCGTCGGGTGGCTTTGCCCCTCCGCTGCATGCGGAGGAGGTTGACGATGACGCTGAGGTTGCAGAGCAGCACGGCCAGGATGAGCAGCAGCAGCAGCGACGCGTAGAGGAGAGAGAAGGCGCCCCCCGACGACAGCTCCGCCGCGCCGCCGGCCCGCGGGAAGTGCATCTGGATGAAGCACCAGGTGCCCGGGCAGTACTGGACGTAGCGGCCGAAGCCGAGCAGCGGCAGGGCGCAGAAGGCGGCGGCCAGCGCGTAGAGGGCCGGCAGGGCGGCCAGCAGGAGCGGCGCGACGGGGCGGGCGCTCAGGAGGCGCTCGTACAGATAGGGCGCGCCGATGGCCAGGCTGCGCTCCAGCGCCATGGCGCCCAGGCATCCCATCGTGGCCAGGCTGAAGAAGCTCATGGCGAAGGCGAAGTAGAGGCACACGCCGCCGCCGTCGGACAACCCGCGCAGCGTCTGCCGGCGCCCGTAGGCTGCCAGCACTACGGGGCTCAGCAAACACGTGCCCAGCAGGTCCGTCAACACCAGCGCCATCACCAGCACGTGGAAGGGCGCCAGGCGCTCCCGGCGAGCCCGACGGCGAGCCCGCGCCCGCAGCAGCAGCCCCAGCGCCGTCACGTTGCCCAGCACACCGGCCGCGAACATGAGCGCCGCACTGGCCGGGCTCTCGCCCGACGGCGGACGCAGCTCCAGCGCCGCCTCGCAGCTCGTGGTGTTCATCGGAGGGACTGCGCTCAGCGCGCTCCGTCAAGAGGGAAGGCTGGCGGAGGCGGAGAAGCCGGCGGGGGCGGGACCAGGCGACACCTCCCTCCCTCCCTCCCTCCCTCCCTGTTGTTGTTTTTTTAAAATAATTTTTATTAATTTTTAAACATATTAATTGTCATATGTGTGACATCTTAGTGTATTTTTTGTCTTTGTGGAAGCCGCCCAGAGAGGCTGGGGAAACCCAGCCAGATGGGCGGGGGAAAAATAATAAATTATTATTATTATTATTATTATTATTATTATTATTATTATTATACATACCACAGAACTTCACATCTTATACAACTTTTTGGACTTCCATCAGCACCTCTGATGATCTCCCATTTTTATCATTTCTTCTGCATTTCTTCAATTCATATTGCCTTTAATTATCTTAACCAACATCCTCCTCTTTATCCAGTTATGCAATAATTCAAATTACTCACCTCACAAAACTTCTTGCAAACCTACAAATGTAATCTGATCATCACAATGACTCTTCAAATAGTCCGTAAATTTACACCAATCTTCTGTGAGTCTCTGGTCCCGCAGGTTTCCTGTTACTTTATCTAATTCTGCAGAGTCCATCAATTTCATCCTCCAATCTTCTTTCGTCGGTAAGTCTTCCCGCTTCCATTTTTGTGCCAATAACATTCTTGCGGCCGTCACTGTATATAAGAACAACTTACAATCCTTTTTCCCTCCCTCCCGGTTAGGGTGCTGGAGAGAGACCGGGTGCCCCGTCGGGGCGGAGCGTCGGCCGGCCTCCCCAGTCCTTCGCCAGCAGCCGAGCCCCACGATGGCGTCCCCAAGGCGCACGAAGGAATCGACGGGGACCCCAGGACCCCGCCAATCCTCGCCATCCGACAGCGTCCCGAAGGCGCACGCCGGGGGGGTGGGGGAGGGAATTGATGGGAAGCCAGAGGACATCTCCAATTCTGCCCCCCACCACGGAGTCCCCAAGGCGCAGGGGGAATCGACGGGGACCCAGCGCACCTCCCGATACTCCTCTCCCACGGGGTGCAGCACCTTTGCCAATGTTTTCAACGTCGTTCAGTGTGAAGTCATCCGAGCCGTCTTCCTCCAAGGCCGAGATCCCGTCCTCCCACCGCAGCCCCAGCTTCGCCCTCGAAGGGGCGATGCGGCAGCCCCCGATCTCCGCGGCGTCCCTGTGCGCTACACGCGCGTGGGTCTCCTTCACGCGAGTCCGTTGGTAGATGCAAGCTGGAAACACGTGGCGGGGGACGCGGCCCCGTCAGCTCTGGGTGAGTGGAGAGGCGTGGAGATCTTTCCTCTGGATTTCCTAAGACATCCCCCACTTTTCCTACCTCGGACTGCCGCGTCGGACCAGTTTTCAGGGTCTGTGAACACTGAGGGATGTAATGACGAGGGTGTCTCTGAGCATGTGTGGAGAGCGCTGCTGCTTCGCTCTTTCTCTGCGATTATTGGTGGAGGATTTTCAGGCGAAATCCACAGTTCTCTTTTCACGTTGCCTCAAGACTGTCACTGTTTCGTGTGGGAGGGATTCAGGTACATGTCCAAAACTTAGTTTAGTGCAATTAAAGTAGATAAAAAGGGTTCTGTTACCACATACCTTCCTTGCTTCGTTGCATAAAAGAAATGGATGATTTGGATCATCAGAATGCGGATGATACCCAGCTCTAACTCTCTTTCAAATCAGAACCAGTGAAGGCGGTGAAGGTCCTTTGTGAGTGCCTGGAGGAGGTTGGAGGATGGATGGTGGCTAACAGATTGAGGTTGAATCCTGACAAGACAGAAGTACTGTTTTAGGGGGACAGGAGGCGGGCAGGTGTGGGGGACTCCCTGGTCCTGAAGAGGGTAACTGTGCCCCTGAAGGACCAGGTGCGCAGCCTGGGAGTCATTTTGGACTCACAACTGTCCATGGAGGCACAGGTCAATTCTGTGTCCAGGACAGCTGTTTACCAGCTCCATCTGGTACGCAGGATGAGACCCTAACTGCCTGCAGACTGCCTTGCCAGAGTGGTGCATGCTCTGGTTATCTCTCGCTTGGACTACCGCAATGCGCTCTATGTGGGGCTACCTTTGAAGGTGACCCGGAAACTACAACTAATCCAGAATGCGGCAGCTAGACTGGTGACTGGAAGCGGCCGCCGGGACCACATAACACCAGTCTTGAAAGACCTGCATTGGCTCCCAGTACTTTTCTGAGCACAAGTCAAAGTGTTGGTGCTGACCTTTAAAGCCCTAAACGGCCTCAGTCCAGTATATCTGAAGGAGCGTCTCCACCCCCATCGCTCTACCCGGACACTGAGGTCCAGCTCTGAGGGCCTTCTGGCGGTTCCCTCACTGCGAGAAGCCAAGTTACAGGGAACCAGACAGAGGGCCTTCTCGGTAGTGGCGCCCTCCCTGTGGAATGCCCTCCCACCAGATGTCAAAGGGAACAAAACCCCCCCAGACTTTTAGAAGACATCTGAAGGCAGCCCCATTTAGGGAAGCTTTTAATGTTTGGTGTATTACAGTATTCTAATATTTTTTGGGAAGCCACCCAGAGTGGCTGGGGAAGCCCAGCCAGATGGGCATGGTATAAATTATTATTATTATTATTATTATTATTGGAGCATATAGGTAGCAATCACTATTTATCCTCCTGCGCTTTTAAAGGATATTGCTGGACCTCAAAGCCACATCTGCATAATTGAAAGGGAAAGTTTTGGGGTCCAGAAGAGGGAGCCGTTTTCTCAGCCCTTGATTAACTTTATGAGGGCTAAGGAATTGGTACTATTTTGTTTTCATTGTCTTTGGGGGAAAAGCTCTTCTTTTAAGCACCAACAAATAGCTGGCAGAATGAAACTCTGATGACATCTTGTAACCACACATAAGATTTCTGACTTATCCTTCTCATGGTTTGATAAATTAGAATCATAGAATCATAGAGTTGGAAGAGACCACAAGGGCCATTGAGTCCAACCCCCTGCTAAGCAGAAAACACCATCAGAGCACTCCTGACATATGGTTGTCAAGCCTCTGCTTAAAGACCTCCAAAGAAGGAGACTCCACCACACACCTTGGCAGCAAATTCCACTGTCGAACAGCTCTTACTGTCAGGAAGTTCTTCCTAATGTTTAGGTGGAATCTTCTTTCTTGTAGTTTGGAGCCATTGCTCCGTGTCCGCTTCTCTGGAGCAGCAGAAAACAACCTTTCTCCCTCCTCTATGTGACATCCTTTTATATATTTGAACATGGCTATCATATCACCCCTTAACCTCCTCTTCTCCAGGCTAAACATGCCCAGCTCCAGGCTAAACATGCTAAACGATTATTGCCAGAATGCTAAGCAAACATTGGCCCAACTCTCTAGACAACATCTTATAACGGAAGTAGCCACTCAAGAGCTCATAAAATCCACATCGTCTTATAAATGCCTCTTACACAAACATACCCTAGAATATAACAGAACTCAGTGGGAGGCCTTGCGTATGGCTACTAGAGAAAAGAATGAGCCTAGATTTTGAGATATTTTTGCCCATGGCCCAGCTGAGACGAAAGGGATCATTGGAACCCAGATTTCAGCTGATGACTGGACCAATTACAGCGGTGCCTTGGTTTACGAACTTAATCCATTCCAGAAGTCCTTTCTTAAATCAAAGTGTTCTTAAACCAAGGCGTGCTTTCCCATAGCAGTGGGGGACTCAATTTACAAATGGAACCCACTCAACAGGAAGCGAAACATGTTCCTATTCTAAGGCAAAGTTCACAAACCAAAACATCTCCTTCTGGGTTTGCAGCATTCTTAACCCAAGTTGTTCATAAACTAAACTGTTCTTAAACCAAGGCACCACTGTATTATTTTACTAAATCATACAGTTCTCCATCAGTTTCTGAGCTTCGCGTAGACCATGGAGTTTCTCTTATTTGGGATCCAACACGGGTGGCACTGTGGGTTAAACCACAGAGCCTAGGGCTTGCCAATCAGAAGGTCGGCGGTTCGAATCCCCGTGACGGGGTGAGCTCCCGTTGCTCGGTCCCTGCTCCTGCCAACCTAGCAGTTCGAAAGCACGTCAAAGTGCAAGTAGATAAATAGGTACCGCTCCGACGGGAAGGTAAATGGCGTTTACGTGCAAGGTATGGTAAGGCGGGAAGGTAAACGGCGTTTCCGTGTGCTGCTCTGGTTTGCCAGAAGCGGCTTAGTCATGCTGGCCACATGACCCGGAAGCTGTACGCAGGCTCCCTCGGCCAATAAAGCGAGATGAGCGCCACAACCCCGGAGTCATCCATGACTGGACTTAACGGTCAGGGGTCCCTTTACCTTTACCTTTAACCTCACAGTCGGGTTGTGACTCCACAGCAATGATCAGAGGAGCAATGACCACTGGGAGAAGCAGAGAGAGAAGAAACGTGCATCTGCAGCAACACAACTGGACACCTTCTTCTGCCCTAGCTGCAACTAAACATGTCTTTCCATGTAACCTTCCAACTGTTTGACTTCACCCCCAAAGGCACATCCTCCTCTATTTGTCTCTCGAGACAGACAGGTGCCAACCAACAACCTCGCAACAAGTTAAATCACTGATTGGTCTGATTAAACCTAATAAGGCTCCCAAGTCAACATTTCTTCCCCCACCCCCCCGGAATGTTTAACTCCTACTTCAACTGGTGGACTCCTGTCCTTGCTAAGCTGTTAGACCGAGATCACTCTGACTGGCTCAGTTCCTCCAGGTTGGAAATTGTAGTACAGCGGGCGCTCGGGTTGCGTACGTGATCCGTGTGGGAGGCACGTTCGCAACCCGCAGTCTGCGCACACGCGGGTCGAGATTTGGCGCTTCTGTGCATGCACAATGCACGATTTAGTGATTCTGCGCGCGTGCCGAAACCCAGAAGTAACCCATTCCGGTACTTCTGGGTTCGGTGAGGTGCACAACCTGAAAACACACAACCTGAAGCATCTG
The DNA here is from genome assembly GCF_951804945.1 of Podarcis cretensis. NCBI lineage: Eukaryota > Metazoa > Chordata > Lepidosauria > Squamata > Lacertidae > Podarcis > Podarcis cretensis. Next base: position 4,898,120 of record NC_137170.1, read on the forward strand.
TAACTCAAGGTATGACTGTATATCCTATTTTTTAAAAGGATCGCAGAGGGCCTTCTCGGTAGTGGCACCCTCCCTGTGGAACGCCCTCCCACCAGATGTTAAAGAGAACAACAACTACCAGACTTTTAGAAGATATCTGAAGGCAGCCCTGTTTAGGGAAGCTTTTAATGTGTGATGTATTACAGTATTTTAATATTTTTTCGGAAGCCGCCCAGAGTGGCTGGGGAAGCCCAGCCAGATGGGCGGGGTATAAAAAATAAATTATAATATCTGAAGAAGTGTATCTGAAGAAGTGTGCATATCTGAAGAAGTGTATCTGAAGAAGTGTGCATGCACATGAAAGCTCATACCAAGAACTAACTTAGTTGGTCTTTAAGGTGCTACTGGAAGGATTTTTTTAATAATATTATTATTATTATTATTATTATTATTATTATTATTATTTCATTCCCAGAATCACAGACCACTCAGGCTGTTGGAGAGCTCTTCTCTGCGAAGAGCAAGCTGGTTTTTGGCATTTCTGTTCCGCCGTTGATCGTTGCTAGACTTTGTCCCAACTTCTTGGGAAAACTGTTGAAAACCATGTGAGGCTCTTTGCTGTGTCTGTTGACCTGGCATCATCAGCTGAGCCCCCAGTCCCGCTCAAAGATAGCCACAGCCTGGGAGTTCCCCTCCTACCTGGGCAAGTGGAAGGGATCAAAGAACAGCAGCTACAAAAAATAATGGCAAAGAGTCTCAAAGACACCTTTTCCCTTCTTGCGGCAGACACACCCTCTAGAAAAACAAGCGATTATGCAAACCGTTGCCTCACCGGAAGTTTATTGGGACGGGCACCATCTGTTAGAGTTGCCACGTATTGTCACCTGAAGAATAACCATCTTCCCTCCAAAAGAAAGTTTGCTCAGGGCTGCAACTGTCATCTCAGGGCTCAGTCTGAGCAAGGACCCATCAGCACGCAAGCGTTGGCTTAATAATAATAATAATAATAATAATAATAATAATAATAATATTTATACCCCGCCCATCTGGCTGGGCTTCCCCAGCCACTCTGGGCGGCTTCCAACAAAATATTAAAATACTGTAATACATCAAGCATTAAACGCTTCCGTAAACAGGGCTGCCTTCAGATGTCTTCTAAAAGTATGGTTGTTGTTGTTCTCTTTGACATCTGATGGGAGGGTGTTCCACAGGGCTGGTACCACTACCGAGAAGGCCCTCTGCCTGGTTCCCTGTATCTTGGCTTCTCGCAGTGAGGGAACCACCAGAAGATCCCTGGTGCTCGACCTCAGTGTCCGGGTAGAATGATGGGGGTGGAGACGCTCCTTCAGATATACTGGACAAGGTCAGCACCAACACTTTGAATTGTGCTCGGAAACGTACTGGGAGCCAATGTAGGTCTTTCAAGACCGGTGTTATATGGTCCCGGCAGCCGCTCCCAGTCACCAGTCTGGCTGCTGAGTTCTGGACTAGTTGTAGTTTCCGGGTCACCTTCAAAGGTAGCCCCACATAGAGTGCATTGCAGTAGTCCAAGCGGGAGATAACCAGAGCATGCACCACTCTGGCGAGACAGTCCATGGGCCGGGAGGGTCTCAGCCTGCGTACCAGATGGAGCTGGTAAACAGCTGCCCTGGACATAGAATTAACCTGCGCCACCATGGACAGCTGTGAGTCCAAAATGACTTCCAGGCTGTGCACCTGGTCCTTCAGGGGTACAGCTACCCCATTCAGGACCAGGGAGTCCCCCACACCCGCCTGCCTCCTGTCCCCCCGAAACAGTACTTCTGTCTTGTTAGCCGCCATCCATTAAGAGACCACCTCTGTAAAAACATCATGCGTCTTTCCTTCTCCAGCTGTGAAGTGGTTCCCGGTTGGTGTCATGGTTAGAGTGCGCGACTGGGACCTGGGAGATCTACGTTCAAATCCCCCCTCAGCAAACTTGGGCCAACCAGTCCCCATTGCTCCGAGCCTGGACCACCTCGCAGGGTTGGTGTGAGAATAAAATGAGAGGGAGGGGGAGAATAAAGTATGCTTCCTTGAGCTCCTTGGTGAACAAGCGGGGTAGGAATTTAAATAATAAGGGAATGACCCGAAAGAAAGACACTGGCTTCTGAAAACGAAGGCAAGTTGGGACAAATGAAGGTGGCATCATCTCAACCTTAGAGGGAACTGGGGTACCAACATCTGAGGGTATTATGTAGGTGTCTTGGAGTGGGTTTGGGGGCTGAAGTTTTAAAGGAGGTGCACAGAGGCAGTTGGGAAGCCTGTTAGGTGGGTGATACCCTGTATTTTGGGGCACAGACCACCCACCCTCTAATTTCACTATCTGCTGGGGTATAGGAAGAATTAAAGGAGGAGCAGATGTTTGCTGAGTGATTCGTCTGTGTTTATTTTAGGGTGATGTATGTATTTAGAGGGGACACGGGTGGGACTGTCGGTTAAACCACAGAGCCTAGGGCTTGCTGATCAGAAGGTCGGCGGTTCGAATCCCCGCAACGGGGTGAGCTCCCGTTGCTCGGTCCCTGCTCCTGCCAACCTAGCAGTTCGAAAGCACGCCAGTGCAAGTAGATAAATAGGTACCACTCCGGCGGGAAGGTAAACGGCGTTTCTGCGCGCTGCTCTGGTTTTGCCAGAAGCGGCTTAGTCCTGCTGGCCACATGACCGGGAAGCTGTACGCCGGCTCCCTCGGCCAGTAAAGAGAGATGAGCGCTGCAACCCCAGAGTCGTCCACAACTGGACTTAACAGTCAGGGGTCCCTTTAACTTTACCTTGATGGGAATTGTAGTCCCAAACATCTGGAGGGCCGGAGTTTGCCTATGCCTGGTCTAAGCCTCTTTTACGGCTACCCAACTTGGTGGTCTTCCTTGCCCTCCTGTGGGAGGAATTCCATGGTTTAACTATTGGCCCTGGGGCAACACAGAGTTCCAGATTTGTTAAGTGTTGTGGGCTGCGTATGAACTTTTGAAAAGTATGCAACAACACATTGCCCTGAGCTCCGCCCAGAATGCTCCAAGAAGATGGATATCAGTTGGCAACAGTGCAGTCCATCCAGCTTCAATGTTCTGCCCGAGAGACTTTTTCATAACAAAAGCTGAGCTCTGAGGATTCCTTAAGGGAGTTTGTTGTCTTCTGGATTACTGTGGTTGCAGCCCTGCTCCTTTAAATCATGGGGATTCACAAGCTGTCATGAAACCCCAGCCTGATCCTAATAATTGTGAGCTGCTCCGAAGCTTAAACAGGACAGGCAGACTTGCTGGAGGTATTTTGCATAGAAAAGGGATGGGAATTGAGCAGCAGGAACATAAGAGCATCAGAACAGCCTTTTGGATCAGGCCACTAGCTTGATCTATAATAGTAACAACAACAACAATTTCTTATTTATACCTCGCCCATCTGGCTGGGTTTCCCCAGCCACTCTGGGCGGCTTCCAACACAATATTAAAATACAGTAATGCATCAAACATTAAAAGCTTCCCTAAACAGGGCTGCATTCAGATGCCGTCTAAAAGTTTGGTAGTTGTTTTTCTCTTTTACATATGGTGGGAAGGCGTTCCACAGGGCGGGTGCCACCGCCGAGAAGGCCCTCTGCCTGGTTCCCTGTAACTTGGCTTCTTGCAGCGAGGGAACTGCCAGAAGGCCCTCGGCACTGGACCTCAGTTCCGGGCAGAACGATGGGGGTGGAGACGCTCCTTCAGATATACTGGACCGAGGCCATTTAGGGCTTTAAAGGTCAGCATCAACATTTTGAATTGTGCTCAGAAAAGTACTGGGAGCCAGTGTAGGTATTTCAAGACTGGTGTTATGTGGTCTCCAGTCACCAGATTAGCTGCCGCATTCTGGATTAGTTGTAGTTTCCGAGTCACCTTCAAAGGTAGCCCCACGTAGAGCGTATTGCAGTAGTCCAAGCGGGAGATAACCAGAGCATGCACCACTCTGGCAAGACAGTCTGCAGGCAGGTAGGGTCTCATCCTGCATCCCAGATGGAGCTGGTAAACAGCTGCCCTGGACACAGAATTGACCTGCGCCTCCATGGACAGCTGTGAGTCCAAAATGACTCCCAGGCTGCGCACCTGGTCCTTCAGGGGCACAGTTAACCCATTCAGGACCAGAGAGTCCTCCACACCAGCCCACCCCCTGTCCCCCCAAAAACAGTACTTCTGTCTTGTCAGGATTCAGCCTCAATCTGTTAGCCACCATCCATCCTCCAACCGCCTCCAGCATCCTGTTCTCACAGTGGCCAACCAGATGCCACTATTGGGAAACCAGCAGGCAGGATCCGACCACAGGAGTGCTCCCCATTCCTGCAGTTCCTGTGGCAGGGAGTTCCATAGTATAAATCTGCGCTACATGAAGAAAGAACTTTCTTTTATCTGTCCTGAATCTTAGATTATTCTGCTCCTTTCAATGTCCACGAGTTCCAGTGTTATGAGAGAGGGAGAATAACTTTTCTCCGGCCACTTTCTTTTTAATTTTTATAAACTTCTCTTGTGTTGCCTCTTACTCATCTTTTCTCTAAACGGAAAAATCCCAAATGCTGAAACTTTCCCCCTTAGGAGAGTCACTCTGTCTCCTTGATTATAGAGCCTGTAGCACCTGTGATAGGAATTTTGAGGTCTTAGATATATGTTAAATGTTCATAAGTGTACCAACCAAGCATGTACATAGATCAGCACAGGAAGACCGACTTGGAACCATTTGGATTCCCAAACTGACCAAATGTTTTCTCTGAAGGTCAAAGGGAAATGGAAAAGCCTCCCATTGTCTTTTCCTTCACAAATCCTGTCTTAAGGGAACATTTAAGATATGAATAGGGACGCGGGTGGCGCTGTGGGTTAAACCACAGAGCCTAGGACTTGCTGATCAGAAGGTCGGCGGTTCGAATCCCTGCGACGGGGTGAGCTCCCGTTGCTCGGTCCCTGCTCCTGCCAACCTAGCAGTTCGAAAGCACATCAAAGTGCAAGTAGATAAATAGGTACTGCTCCGGCGGGAAGGTAAACAGCGTTTCCGTGCGCTGCTCTGGTTCGCCAGAAGCGGCTTAGTCATGCTGGCCACATGACCTGGAAGCTGTACGCCGGCTCCCTCAGCCAATAAAGCGAGATGAGCGCCGCAACTCCAGAGTCGGCCACGACTGGACCTAATGGTCAGGGGTCCCTTTACCTTTAAGATATGAATAGGGTGTGAGCCTGTGACCTGGCCCAGGAACTAAGTATTTATCATTACAAAAGACTGGCCAGGCTCCCCAGGCAATCCAATCAAGTAACCTGCCAGACAGGAGATAAACAACACAGGAGAAAAACAACATTCAAATTTATGTTTTAGACCGCCTTTTCTGTGATGTAGGTATGATGTTTCTGGGGGTGGTCTTGATCTACAGGGTGGCAATTTCAAAAGTCTATATTAGGACGAGTGCCATTGTTCTGGGTTCCTCCTCCTCTGTGTGAGGAGACTGTTGCAACAGATCAATAAAGATCCAGTTTACTAGCTGCTTTGCTTCTCAATATTCTCTGGTTGGCCTCTGTTATTTTCTGCTACCAATAGGGAACCTATGTAAGGACTCTATATGGGCTCTTGGATACCCCATAAGGGAAAAGGGCAGATTTTTATTTACAATACACCTATATAAATTGCTACTCTAATCTCCAAGCTCCAGCCTTCATAATCTGGGGGAACGGACTTTCCCATGCCCTATTCACTGTTTGAAAATTCCCTCCCCACAGCTGGTTGGGTTTTTTTTTTTTTGCCCGGGTGCCCAGTGACTCATCCAGAGACACAGCAAACCCAATTACTTCTGTGGCACCAAATGCACTGAATGACCCCGACACGCCCAATGCGAAGAGCGCCAGAACTGCCCACTTCCAGTGGAGGCTAATTGTTTGAAGGTCAGGAGAGAGTGAATCACACAGATACAGTTTGTGCTCAGGAGAAACGGGATATTTATTTCTTGTTTTGCTGCCTCGTGGGCACACTGGACGTTATCCCAGGGGCATGGAGTGCGAGAATGTGACTGATCTAACCGTTTTAAGCCGGGAGAGTTAAATCAAGATGGGTAAAAGCCCAGAGTTAAGAGCACAGTAGGAAATGATTGTGGTGGCATGTGGACCAGGGATTTCCTGACTCACAAATTTAGCATCTTACAGCCGTGGGGCTGGTGCTGCTACTGAAATAATTCAATGAACCCAACCCAGAGGTGGAGATAGAGGCAGTCACAGTGGCAAAAGCAATGAGTGACTTGAGTTAATCATATCCCAAACAGAATCGGGAAGCTGCTTGGAGAGCAGAGAATAGGATGAGGTTGAATCCTGACAAGGCACAAGTACTGTTTTTGGGGGACGGGGCAGGCTGGTGTGGAGGACTTCCTGGTCCTGAATGGGGCAACTGTGCCCCTGAAGGACCAGGTGTGCAGCCTGGGAGTCATTTTGGACTCACAGCTGTCCATGGAGGTGCAGGTTAATTCTTTATCCAGGGCGGCTGTCTACCAGCTCCATCTGGTACGCAGGATGAGACCCAACCTGCCCGTAGACTGTCTTGCCAGGGTGCTGCATGCTCTAGTTATCTCCAGCTTGGACTACTGCAATGCGCTCTATGTGAGGCTACCTTTGAAGGTGACCCGGAAACTGCAACTAATCCAGAATGCAGCAGCAAACTGGTGACTGGGAGTGGCAACTGGGACCACATAGCACCGGTCCTGAAAGACCTGCATTGGCTCTGTCAGCTAGCCAGCTGCATGTGTTGCTGCACTTAGCAGAGACACACTCCCGGCAGCCAGACATAAATTCCTTTCTTTATTTCCTTCTGACAAGATTACATGCAGAATAAACAAAGCGACCCGTCTGTCTCTCATGACCTGTTGCTCTAACTACTTTCTCTTTTCCCTCTCCCTCAAGACCAACAGAGCCAACAGCTCAGCCCCTTCCATTTTCCACTGTGATGTGGATCCCCCTCTCTCTGAAGCACCCTTTCCTCCCCAGACTCACTATCCTCTTCTCTGTCCTCTGAAGAGGACTCAGTACTGAGCAGTGGAGATCGTTCCCTGTATCCTCTAATTCTTTCCTCCCTCGCTGCCTGCAGTTCCCTGACAGGCTCCCAGTACATTTCAAAGCACAATTCAAAGTGTTGGTGCTGACCTTTAAAGCCCTAAACTGCCTCAGTCCAGTATACCTGAAGGAGCGTCTCCACCCCCATCGTTCTGCCCGGACACTGAGGTCCAGCGCCGAGGGCCTTCTGGAGGTTCCCTCATTGTGGGAAGTGAGGTTACAGGGAACCAGACAGAGGGCCTTCTCGGTGGTGGCGCCCGCCCTTTGGAACGCCCTCCCATCAGATGTCAAAGAAATAATCAACTATCTGACGTTTAGAAGATATCTGAAGGCAGCCCTGTTTAGGGAAGTTTTTAGTGTCTGATGTTTTAATGTATTTTAAATCTTTTGTTGGAAGCCACCGAGAGTGGCTGGGAAAACACAGCCAGATGGGCAGGGTATAAATAATAAATTGTTGCTGTTGTTGTCGTTGTTACAGTATTATTATTATTGGAGTACCTTTGCTGTGACAAAAAAAATCTAATTAAAATCTCTTACTTCACAGAGATTATCCCATGAAGCATGTAGAATCTACTGTGACAAAATTGGCCGAAAGTCCAGAACATACATACATGGCCTGATCTAGTCCAGCACCCTGTTCTCACAGTGGTCGACCAGATGCCTCTATTGGGAAACCAGCAAGCAGAATCCGACCACAGGAGCGCTCTCCATTCCTGTAGTTGAACTGAAATACAATTAAGAAGAAGTATATTAATAGTGAAATACAACCCTATATATAGAAATGAGCAAACCAGTGATATTTGAGGGAGCAGGCTAGACTTACATCCAAGGGCTGACACAACACAAAACACTGTTGCTGTAGGTAGGTTTTATTCTATTTGTTTTTTATCTTATATTTTGGAAATGTACATCCAGTTTTTTTCCCTTTAATTTTTTTTGGGGCCCCCAAGAGAGCGGGGCCCTAAGCTATAGCTTGTTTAGCTTCTGCGTAAATCCGGCACTGGTTAGGAAATGCTTTTTGAACACTTGAAAAGTGTTATACGAAACTTAGCAACAACAAAAATCCTGGGTTGGCTCAAGGTGTGTCATTTCCCTCATCTGTCAAATGCTGCCACCTATGGGGTGAAATCATTAATATTGCTGTAATATCCAGCAAAATAGCTAAGGTCGTGGTTAGCAATTTGCTAAGTATACTGTGTTGTCGTTTAGTCTTTTAGTCGTGTCTGAGTCTTTGTGACCCCCTGGACCAGAGCACGCCAGGCACTCCTGTCTTCCACTGCCTCCCACAGTTTGGTCAAACTCATGCTAGTAGCTTCGAGAACACTGTCCCACCATCTCGTCCTCTGTCGTCCCCTTCTCCTTGTGCCCTCCATCTTTCCCAGCATCAGGGTCTTTTCCAGGGAGTCTTCTCTTCTCATGAGGTGGCCAAGGTATTGGAGCCTCAGCTTCAGGATCTGTCCTTCCAGTGAGGTTGGATCTTCTTGCAGTCCATGGGACTCTCAAGAGTCTCCTCCAGCACCAAAATTCAAAAGCATCAATTCTTTGGCGATCAGCCTTCTTGATGGTCCAGCTCTCACTTCCATACATCACTACTGGGAAAACCATAGCTTTTACTATACGGACCTTTGTTGGCAAGGTGATGTCTCTGCTTTTTAAGACGCTGTCTAGGTTTGCCATCGCCTTTCTCCCAAGGAGCAGGCGTCTTTTAATTTTGTGACTGCTGTCACCATCCGCAGTGATCATGTATAACATGTATAACAGTTAATCATGTATAACCCTCCCCTTTTCTGATGTAGCAATGACATAATGATGATGCTAATGAACTGTAGGCTGGGATAAGATAGAAACTTTTAAAAGTCCTTGTCACCCCATCCTCGGGGTTCAAAATTCCTCTTTGAACCTATAATAATAATAATAATAAATTATTTATACCCCGCCCTTCCTGGTTCAAAAACCAGGCTCAGGGCGGCTAACAACAAATTTAAAACACTCAATTATAAAAACCGCTTAAAATACAGTATAAAAACATGAATAACAATAAAATTCAAAAATCAAAAATCAATTCGATAATCCCCAGGGCTAGCTGGCTGAATTGGTCCTACTTGGGCCGGCGAGGAGGCCAGGGGAGAATTAGCTGTGGGGTCACAGAGCAGGTGATCTTCATAAAAGGGGAGAGGGAGGGAAGGGAAGGGAAATGAAAGATCAGGCTGAATTCAAATTAAAGGCCAGGCAGAATAGCTCTGTCTTACAAGCCCAATGGAAGGAGATTAAATCCTGAAGGACTCTAGTCTCGTGGGACTGAGCATTCCACCAGGTTGGAGCCATCACTGAGAAGGCCCTGGCCCTGGTGGAGTATTTGCTCCAGTTGGTGGCTGGACTCCTTCCTTTATTCCGCAGGGACCTGCAGGCTCTACCCGATGAGCTGGGTGACTGAGCAGCCTCACACCTAGATTTTTCCATAAAAGTAAGATATTTGGACCCCCCCCCCCCCCCGTCCATGGACCACCAGTTGGGAACCACTGGTGTAAAGCATAATCCTGGCAACATTCTGCCCCTTAACTGCTTTCAGCAGGATACATTTAAGTGTGCAGTGGATGTCAGGTTTCCCCTACAGTTTCCAAAAACAAAGGCAAGAAATTCACCCGTGACTCATCAGCACGATGCAGCAAAACGCGAAGGGCTAGAATCCTGTTCTATTCAAAGGGCGGAAGGGCTATTCATTGTTGAGCTCTGGCCTGGGAAAAACAGCCTTCCTGGAAAGATTCTCTACAATAGAGAATCTACAAGGTCTCGTCCTCATAAGAATCCCTGTTCAGTTGCAGCCACAGCCAAACAGAATGTGCCACACAGATTTGGCTGCACAGTATCACACACCTATTGTGTGGCTGAGGCCACAATCCTGATATGCGCAGCCCTGACACATGCAGGCAAAGGCACAGCCCTCTTCATGTCTTTATCTGCCCCACACCTGATATTCTGTGAAATGGATGTATGATAGGAATTTTGAGGTCTTAGATATATGTTAAATGTTCATAAGTGTACCAACCAAGCACATACATAGATCAGCACAGGAAGACCGACCTGAAGCCATTTTGATTCCCAAACTGACCAAATGTTTTCTCCGCAAGGTCAAAGGAAAATGGAAAAGCCTCCCCATTGTCTTTTCCTTCACAAATCCTGCCTTAAGGGCACGTTTAAGATATGAATAGGGTGTGAGCTGTGACCTGGCTCAGGAACTAAGTATTTATCACTACAAAAGACTGGCCAGGCTCCCCAGGCAATCCAATCAAGTGACCATTAAACAGGTCACCTGGCAGACAGGAGGTAAACAAAGCACTCAGATTTCTGCTGTAGACCACCTTTTCTGTGATGTATGTATGATGTATGGAGGGGTGGTCTTGAGCTCCAGGGCAGGGAATTTAAAATGTCTATATAAGGGCCGGCACACCTTGGTTCTGGGTTCCTCCTCCCTCCTGCGTGTGGTGAGTGAGGACCCTGTTGCAACAGATCAATAAAGATCAGGCTTACTAGCTGCTTTGCTTCTCAATATTCTCTGGTTGGCCTTTGTTATTTTCTCATACCAATAGGGAACCTAAGTAAGGACTCTATATGGGCTCTTGGATACCCCATAAGGGAAAAAAGGGCAATTTTTTGTTTACAACAGACGCATGGGCCAAATAGGGGGGAGGCCTGGCTGTTTTGAAGCTGGTATCAGGAATAGAGAACCACGGCATCCCGTGAGCACAGCAAGCCGCCGGGTGCATCTAACAAAATCCTCAGCATTGCTGTCAGGTAAACAGGGATCATAGAATTGTAGAGTTGGAAGGGACCATTCGAGCCATAGGGATGCGGGTGGTGCTGTGGTCTAAACCACTGAGCCTCTTGGGCTTGCTGATCGGAAGGTCGGTGGTTTGAATCCCTGCGATGGAATGAGCTCCCATTTCTCTGTCCCAGCTCCTGCCAAACTAGCAGTTTGAAAGCACACCAGTGCAAGTAGATAAATAGGTACCACTGCGGAGGGAAGGTAAACGACATTTCCGTGCACTCTGGTTTCCATCACAGTGTCCCATTATGCCAGGAGCGGTTTAGTCTTGCTGGCCACATGACCTAGAAAGCTGTCTGTTGACAAATGCCAGGTCCCTCGGCCTGTAAGGGAGATGAGTGCCACGACCCCATAGTCACCTTTGACTGGACTTAACCGTCCAGGGGTCCTTTACCTTTACCTTACTAGAGTCATCTAGTCCAACCCCCTGAAATGTAGGAATCTTTCACCCAGTGTGGGGCTTGAACCCACAACTCTTGAGATTAAGCCTCATGCTCTACCAACTGAGCTTTCCGTCTACCACAGAGCGTTATTTGCTTTCTCACTCTTGTTTATTCTTTCTCCCCCCCCCTTTAAATTAAAGATTTTCTTGATTTACAAAAGTGTGTGCAATGTCTCTCTCTTGTATTTTTTTCTTCTTCCATGTAACATTTTTACAAATCGGTTTCATTTGTTGAGATATTAGGAAGAAAAGGGGGAATGATGGTTGGGGTTGGGGTTGGGGTTGGGTGGCGATGTTTCTATTTTACAGTGGTACCTTGGGTTACATACGCTTCAGGTTACAGACTCGCTAACCCAGAAATAGTACCTCGGGTTAAGAACTTTGCTTCAGGATGAGAACAGAAATCGTGGTCCGGCGGCACATCAGCAGCGGGAGGCCCCATTAGCTAAAGTGGTGCTTCAGGTTAAGAACAGTTTCAGGTTAAGAACGGATTAAGTTCTTAACCCGAGGTACCACTGTGCTTACTATATGTAGGGTGTGGTGTCAGCGTTGCTTGTGTAGGTTCTTTGCTGTTCAGTTGTGTTCCTTTGGTGGTGAGAGATGTTGGGGTTTGCCAAGGTTGTGGTTATTCTTGTTCTTTCTCTCTCTCTCTCTCTCTCTCTCTCTCTCTCTGTAACCTGTGATATTTTTCCACACTTCTCTTTCCTTTTTCTGAAGGCACTGTTAATTTTAGAGAGAAGAAAATCAAACTGCACTTCACAAACCACTCAAGTGATTTCGGTGGAGCTGAAGCCCAGAGTGGATGGTCTTGCGGCTTGCTAACATTACTCCCATGACATTTTAAAACAGGAAGTTCTGCTGCCACCAGAAGAGCAATCAAAGTCTGCCCAGTGATTACTTAGTTGTTGAGTTTATTGCTCTGTTGTTCCTATTTATTGTACTTGTTATCTTTCTGCTGGAAACTTTGCTTCTTCTTTTTTTTTTTAAAAAAAGGTGGCAATAGCAGGAGTGGAGGCAGCTCTAGACTCTGTCCCCACCTCATTTCTTCACTCTGAATTGCCCCCAAACAAAGTGGCTTTTGTCCCCAAACAATCCCAAATAAATGTTTGCCTGCATTTAAGGAGGTGCAGTTATGTGTGCTAAAATAAATGAGCAAAATTCTGCATCGGGAAAAGCTGAATTCCACAACCAGTTATGAATTCTGCAACTGTGTGTCATTCATTTGCAAAATTTATTCTACCGTATTTTTTGCTCTATAAGACTCACTTTTTCCCTCCTAAAAAGTAAGGGGAAATGTCTGTGCGTCTTATGGAGCGAATGCAGGCTGTGCAGCTATCCCAGAAGCCAGAACAGCAAGAGGGATTGCTGCTTTCACTGTGCAGCGATCCCTCTTGCTGTTCTGGCTTCTGAGATTCAGAATATTTTTTTTCTTGTTTTCCTCCTCCAAAAACTAGGTGCGTCTGGTGGTCTGGTGCGTCTTATAGAGCGAAAAATACAGTACTTTTTGCTGGCCACAAGGAAGGAACAAAACAGGGCAGCAATGTTCAGCCACCTCTCTGGCTTAAGATTTTATTTGTCATTGTTCCCACAGCTTCTAGAATCTTGCTTGCTTCTTTGTGAAAGCAGAGATCCCGAGGGAGCTGAAATCCATGTAAAAAAAACCAAATACTGCATTCTGCAACATTTCCGTGCTCCTGCCAAATAACAGCAAGCAAAAATTTCATGCCATCAGGCTTTGAAATCTTTCGAGGTGTTGAATGCACAGTTGATTACATTTTTTTCCAAAAACCAGGCAGAAAAACTCCATGCAGGTTAAAATAATTTATTTCACAAACATAATGCATCATGCAGAATGGAGTCACTTGCAACCAGTGCTTTTTTTGCGGGGGGGGGGGGGGGGTGGGATACGCAGGGATACGCACACCCATAAACATTCTGTGAATTTAAGTTTGGCCTCAGTGAAGGGCAGTATTTCAATACGAGTAGGAAAATGAGAGTACCCCTAAACATTTTTTTAAAAGGTAAAAAGCACTGCTTGCAACAAATATTTGAAGTGCCGGCCCATTGGATGCTGAAGCAGATTTCATTACACTGCCTGGCCTTTTAGGTCCTAATCTGCCGTCCATTGCAAAGGGGAGACTGAGAAGGTGACAAAGGGAGCCAATTGGTGCACCTTTTGGGTACGAGATTGAAGGGGACAGAAAGGAGATTTGACAGGCACACACTGTCTTGCAGGAGTCCTGAGAAAACCTAACATACCCTCCAACATCCCGCTCCTCAAGGCAAATAGGGACAACCTAAGGGTGGTGCTGTGGTCTAAACCACTGAGCCTAGGGCTTGCCGATCAGAAGGTCGGCGGTTCAAATCCCCACGATGGGGTGAGCTCCCATTGTTTGGTCCCAGCTAGCAGTTTGAAAGCAGATCAAGTGCAAGTAGATAAATAGGTACCACTCTGGTGGGAAGGTAAACGGCGTTTCCGTGCGCTGCTCTGGTTCGCCAGAAGCGGCTTAGTCATGATGGCCACATGACCCAGAAGCTGTCTGCGGACAAACGCCGGCTTCCTCGGCCTATAGAGATGAGCGCCGCAACCCCAGAGTCGTCTGCGACTGGACCTAACGGTCAGGGGTACCATTACAGTGGTGTCCCGCAAGACGAACGCCTCGCAAGACGGAAAACCCGCTAGACGAAAGGGTTTTCCGTTTTGGAGGCACTTCGCAAAACGAATTTCCCTATGGGCTTGCTTCGCAAGACGAAAATGTCTTGCGAGTTCCTGCGGGTTTTTCTCCCCTTTTCCTAAGCCGCTAAGCCGCTTATCAGTTGATCCGCTGATAAGCCGCTTAACAGCTGATCGCTAAAAGCCGCTAAGCCGCTAATAGCGCTAATCCGCTAAGCCGTCAATGGGCTTGCTTCGCAAGACGAAAAAAACTGCTAGACGAAGAGAATCGCGGAACGGATTCTTTTCGTCTTGCGAGGCACCACTGTACCTTTAAGGAAAAGTGGGACATTCCTGGATCAAATCAGAAACCAGGATGGCTTCTGTAAATCTGGGACTGTCCCTGGAAAATAGGGACACTTGGAGGGGTGGTGCTGTGGTCTAAACCACTGAGCCTCTTGGGCTTGCTGCTCGGAAGGTTGGCGGTTCGAATCCCCGCGACGGAGTGAGCTCCTATTGCTCTGTCCCAGTTCCTTCCCACTTAGCACTTCGAAAGCACACCAGTGCAAGTAGATAAATAGGTACGCTGTGGCGGGAAGGTAAATGGCGTTTCCGTGGGCTCCAGTTTCCGTCACGATGTCCCATTGCACCAGAAGTGGTTTAGTCCTGCTGACCACATGACCAGGAAAGCTGTCTGTGGACAAACACTGGCTCCCTTGGTCTGAAAGCGAGATGAGCGCCGCAACCCTATAGTCGCCTTTGACTGGACTTAACCGTCCAGGGATCCTGTACCTTTTTACTTTATATCTACAGTGGCACCTCGGGTTAAGTACTTAATTCGTTCTGGAGGTCCGTTCTTAACCTGAAACTGTTCTTAACCTGAAGCACCACTTTAGCTAATGGAGCCTCCTGCTGCCACCGCGCCGCCGGAGCCTGATTTCTGTTCTTATCCTGAAGCAAAGTTCTTAACCTGAAGCACTACAGTATTTTTCGCCCTATAGGACAGACTTTCCCCCCTCCAAAAATGAAGGGGAAATGTGTGTGTGTCCTATGGGGCGAATGCAGGCTTTCGCTGAAGCCTGGAGAGCGGGAGGTATCGGTGCGCACCGACCCCTCTCACTCTCCAGGCTTCAGGAAGCTATCTGCAAGCCTTGCGAGCCCGGGGGAGTTCCCGCCAGGCGCGCGAGGCTTGGGGTGGCAGCCTGCATCCCGAAGCACAGGGTCCCCTCCGGAGGACGCCCCTTGCTTCGGGAAGGTGTCCGCAAGCCTCCTGCGCCCGGCGGGAGGTCCCGCCGGGCGCGCGAGGCTTGGGTCGGCAGCCTGTTCTGGTGGCTGGGGTCTCCGCCCCCAGCCCCGCAAGCTCCCAGAGCGATGCCAAAGCTGCACGCAGCTTCGGCATGGCTCTGGGTCCCATTCTGGGGGCTGGGGTCGGGGGAAGCTCGGGCTTGTGGAGAGCTTCCTGTTCTGGGGGCTGGGGTCGGGGGAAGCTCGGGCTTTCCCTGCCCCAGCCCCGTGCCTGGGAAAAATAAATAAATTCCTCCCCCCCCTTTATTCCCCCCCAATTCTAGGTGTGTCCTATGGGCCAGTGCGTCCTATAGGGCGAAAAATACAGTATTTCTGTAACCTGAAGTATATGTAACCTGAAGCATATGTAACCAGAGGTACCATTGTATATCTAACTATGGTTCAAAGGCCTCTAAAGCAATGAACAGCATATTAATACCAAAAAAGCTACAATAAAAATGTAACGAACCTTTCGAAACAATATAAAAGCGCAAGATCAGAAAATACCCACCAATCACACTGGATAGGTGTTTGTAAGCTGCATCCGTGTGCTCCTCATGGACAGAGCATTCCACCTATAACTTGGGAAGTCTGGTTAACTCGCCCCCCCCCTTCAGCTCCAGCCTTTCACCTAGGAACAAGCTGAGCCATGGAGCAAGCCAATCCACACTCAGTTTGAGCCAGTGTGGTGTAGTGGTTAAGAGCGGTAGTCTCGTAATCTGGGGAACCGGGTTCGAGTCTCCGCTCCTCCACCTGCAGCTGCTGGGTGACCTTGGGCCAGTCACACTTCTCTGAAGTCTCTCAGCCCCACTCACCTCACAGAGTGTTTGTTGTGGGGGAGGAAGGGGAAGGAGAATGTTAGCCGCTTTGAGACTCCTTCAGGTAGTGATAAAGCGGGATATCAAATCCAAACTCTTCTTCTTCAGTTCCCCATGGAGAAACCTCAAAGTGTAACTCTTCCTTTGGTGCCACTCGCTGTGGGAATTCCCTCTTCTATGCACCTTTGGACAGTATGGGAATCTTGTAGTGTTGCACTGCTTCATGATGTGCTGGTAGGAGGAAGACTGCAACAGACCCTCTAGTTGTTTAGGATGAGCCCCACTCAACCTGCCCCCAAACCCCCCAGATTGAGGTAGGAATGAGATGGCAGAATGGACCGTTCCACTTTGCCGCAGCAGAGGAATCATTTTTAAATGGGCCCCTTTATTTAAAAGAAAGTAAAATAAAATCAGGGAGGCGGGTGGCGCTGTGGGTTAAACCACAGAGCCTAGGACTTGCCAATCAGAAGGTCGGCAGTTCGAATCCCCGTGATGGGGTGAGCTCCCGTTGCTCAGTCCCTGCTCCTGCCAACCTAGCAGTTTGAAAGCACGTCAAAGTGCAAGTAGATAAATAGGTACCACTCCAGCAGGAAGGTAAACGGCGTTTCTGTGCGCTGCTCTGGTTCGCCAGAAGCGGCTTAGTCCTGCTGGCTACATGACCCGGAAGCTGTACGCTGGCTCTCTCAACCAGTAAAGTGAGATGAACGCCACAACCCCAGAGTCATCCGCGACTGGACCAAATGGTCAGGGGTCCCTTTACCTAAAATGAAATACCCCATCAGGGAGAAGGACTAGCCAATTGATTTATTCTTTGAAGGTCTTTATATACAGAACTGTGAACTTTTTAAAATGAGGGTGCGTAAAATTTGAAGAAAAAAGTATAAAAGCATGCAAAGATACGAACAACGAAAATTCCTCATAAAATGCCTGCAGAAACTAGCAAGTCTTTGTGCCTGAAGCTGACAGAGGTCTTTTCCTTAGCCTGCGGAAACTCTTCACAAATGGCATCCTTTTTACGCTGTCCAAAATGGTCCATTCCACTCTGCCGCCGCCTCCTTCTGCGGTCCCTAGAGGAGGTGGAAGGGAAGCAAAGAGCCACAACCCCCCTTCGTCTGTTGGATGGCATAGTGGCAAATCCAGCTGCCGCCCCTTCCACATCTGAGCCCAGATGTGTCTCCATTGAAGAACATGCCTATAAGGCAGTGGTGGCCAAACTTGGCCCTCCAGCTGTTTTGGGACTACAACTCCCATCATCCCTAGCTAACAGGACCAGTGGTCAGGGATGATGGGAACTGTAGTCCCTAAACAGATGGTGGGCCGAGTTTGGCCACCACTGCTCTAAGGGGACGTCTTCCATGCTACCTTACAAAGACATGAGAGTTTCCCCCCCAGATTCGTGTAAACTTAGGACTTGGCCTTATCCTGAATCAGGCTACTGGTTCATCCAAGTCAGTATTGTCAACACTGACTGGCAGCATCTCTCATGGATTTCAGACGGGGGTCTCTACCTCCAGCCCTGCTTGGAGATGTATCTGGGGATTCAGCCTGCGCCTTCCTCAACATAATAAAGAGATGGGTGCATTATTTCTTGAATAGGACAGGAATGCACCCAAAAGGCTGGATGCTTTTCATGGTATACAAAAGAGCCTAAATGTCAGCTGTTGCCAGATTCTTTGCAAGCACCCCAGTCATTGGCAATCAGACAATCAGAGGCTATTTATTATTATTGTTTATTTCACATAACTTATACACTGCTTGTTTGTAAAATAAAAAAGTGCTTTACAAAAGACATACAATTATCACGAAGGAAAACTGACAATAAGTTAAGACTTTCGAAAAGTTGCAATAACGATAGACTAAAAACATTCAAAGCTCGCATGGACTTTCTAAACATCTGGATAGGTTTGTCTAACAAGGATGTTTTTAGCAGGCACCCAAAAGAGTACGGTGAAGGTGCTCGCCTGATAATCAAGAGGCAGGGAGTTCCAAAGTGTGGACTCTGCCACACTAAAAGACTGAGTTCCTACAAGGGAGGAATGGGTATTACGAGGCACCTGGAACAGGACTAATTCCATCAATCAAAGCACTCACGGGACATGGGTGGCGCTGTGGGTTAAACCACAGAGCCTAGGACTTGCCGATCAGAAAGTCGGAGGTTTGAATCCCCGTGATGGGGTGAACTCCTGTTGCTTGGTCCCTGCTCCTGCCAACCTAGCAGTTCGAAAGCACATCAAAGTGCAAGTAGATAAATAGGTACCGCTCCGGCGGGAAGGTAAACGGCGTTTCTGTGCGCTGCTCTGGTTCGCCAGAAGCGGCTTAGTCCTGCTGGCCACATGACTCGGAAGCTGTACGCCCGCTCCCTCGGCCAGTAAAGTGAGATGAGTGCCGCAACCCCAGAGTCAGTCTTGACTGGACCTAATGGTCAGGGGTCCCTTTACCTTTACCAAAGCACTCAAGTGAGCTCATTAAGGGGTAAGGTTATGAACCTCCTGACTGCTCAGTGGCAATATGTCAGCAAAAGAACATTGTACACCTGCCTCTTCAGATACTTGTACATTATGAAAAGAGATGCACACACACACACACACACACACACACAGATTTCCTGGAGGAGACAGAGACACTTGGCAGAGCTCTCAATGCCACTTGGGTCCTGATTTACAAACAAGCTAGAATTTGGTCCCCAAACCAGCTATCATCAGCGTTCTCTGCCTACTTTTCCCATGGGAGTTTTGGAAAAATCAGAGCTTGGTAAAGAACAGTCCTAACTGCTCCACGGCAAAGTGTCAGCAACAGAATATTGACAGCGGAGGAATGATGGACAGCCTTGCTGGAACAGATTCCTGGTGATCACCCCAGAGCTCACCCAAATACTCAGGTATATGTCCCTAGGAAATCCAGAGGTATACAGTACAGAGTTCCTGCTCATAGCTATTGCAACTAGCAGCCTTTGACAGACACATTTCCCCTGAACTTCTCGTGTGTTTTTTTTTAAAAGCAGTGATTAGTCATTGCAGAAAGAAATCTATCCTTTTGTCTGCAGCAGACGAACAGCCAGGGGGCGCCCCTGACATGTTGAGAGACAGCAAGAAGAAAACCGTGATCTGTGCGGGATGCACGTTCGCAACCCACAACGTCTTTTTTAAATGTGATGCCGTCCATGTTTTTCTTTTTTGTGCATCCATTCCCCCCAGTCCACCAGTCTCACTTTTAAAAATAGAAATAAAAAAATCATGGCGATTGAGCCCATTCTTCAGAAGATGATTTCTGCAATGGACTCGATGATGACCTTTGGGGTCCCTTACAAATCTATGTCAGGGACTGGACCAGGGGTCAGCAAGCTTTTTCAGCAGGGGGCTGGTCCACTGTCCCTCAGACCTTCTGGGGGCCCGGACTATATTTTTTTTTTTGGGGGGGGGGGTAATGAACGAATTCCTATGCCCCACAAATAACCCAGAGATGCATTTGAAATAAAAGCACACATTCTACTCATGTAAAAACACCAGGCAAGCCCCCACAAATAGCCCAGAGATGCACTTTAAATAAAAGGACACATTCTACTCATGTAAAAACACGCTGATTCCTGGATCGTTCGCAGGCCGGATTAAGAAGGCGATTGGGCCGGATCCTGCCCCCGGGCCTTAGTTTGCTTACCCATGGACTGGACTGAGGAGGGATGGTGGGGACCGCCCCCCCTCTTCCTGAACCTTCTTGAGGAGGACAGTGTAGATTTTAGAACACTGGGTTGCAGAAGGTACCGTATTTTTCGCTCTATAGGACGCACCCGACCATAGAACGCACCTTGTTTTAGAGGGGGAGAACAAGAAAAAAAATTCTCCCCCTCTCTGCTCAGCGCGCCTTCAGCGAAGCGGCAGGAGAAATGGAGCCAGTGTGGTGTAGTGGTTAAGAGCGGTAGTCATGTAATCTGGGGAACCGGGTTCGCGTCTCCGCTCCTCCACCTGCAGCTGCTGGGTGACCTTGGGCCAGTCACACTTCTTTGAAGTCTCTCAGCCCCACTCAGCTCACAGAGTGTTTGTTGTGGGGGAGGAAGGGAAAGGAGAATGTTAGCCGCTTTGAGACTCCTTAAAGGGAGTGAAAGGCGGGATATCAAATCCAAACTCTTCTTCTTCTTCTTCTTCATTTCTCCTCCCGCTTCACTGAAGGGGCGCTGCACAGCTCTCCCTCTCTGCTGAAGCCAGGAGAGTCTTGCTCTCCTAGCTTCAGCGAAAGGAAACCGAAGCCTTTGGAGCACAGCGCGAGGTACCACTGCACTCCAAAGGCTTCAGGTGGCTATCCCTGAAGCCTGGAGAGTGAGAGGGGTTGGTGCACACCGACCCCTCTCGCTCTCCAGGCTTCAGCGAAAGCAACGCGAAGCCTCCGGAGTGTGGGGGGAGCTCTCCCTCTGCGCTTCGGAGGCTTCGCATTGCTATCGCTGAAGCCAAGGAGCCTGCATTCGCTCCATAGGACACACACACATTTCCCCTTACTTTTGGGAGGGGAAGAAATGCGTCCTATAGAGCGAAAAATATGGTAATCATTCGGAGGCTGCCGAGGGGAGAAGCTGGGAATTATTGGGAGAGCAGCAGGAAGCAGCAGCAGCTGGGAGAGACAGCTGACAGACGCAGTGTCTTAACAAAGCATTCCTACGCCGCCCTTTCCAGGATCCGGCGTGCATTGAGAGTAGAACAGAAGTGGAGGAATGGCAGATGAAGATGATGGGCTTTATGGAGCTGGCCGACCTGACTGGAAGAATCCGCGAACAGAAAGAGGAGGAGTACCAAGAAGAACGGAAGAAATTTAAGGACTATTTACTTAAATATTCTAAAATAACGTAAGTAGGAAGACAGAAGTGCCTGGCATGCTCTGGTTCATGGGGTCACGAAGAGTCGGACATGACTAAACGACTAAACAACAACAACATAAGTAGAATTACTAGTAAGTACCAAATTGGCCTAGGAGTTGAATATGTTAAATTGTATAACATTATGGAAAGAAGATAATTTGAAAAGAAAGAAAGATGTTAATTGATCAGGTTAATGTTATCTGAAAGTAGTATTGGAAAACTGCTACAATGAGCTATATCGAAACTCAGCTGGGGGATTCAAGGAAGTCATTTAACAATGATAACAAAATTGGGGTTTTAATAGTTAGGATAAATGTCTGTTTGTTTTTTATATTGTAATGTTTTTCTGTTATGTTTGTTATAAATTTGGAAAATTGATAAAAAAATTGAAAAGAAAAGAGAGAGTAGGAGAACAGAAAGTTCAGAAACAGAAAGCTCAGATCAGCCAGAGTAGGGATGACATATAGTAGGCATAGCTGTCAACGTTTCCCTTTTTTTAAGGGAAATTCCCTTATTCCGAATAGGATTCCTCACAAGAAAAGGGAAAAGTTGACAGCTATGATAGCAGGAGCAGGGCTGGATTTAGGTCTGATGAGGCCCTGAGCTACTGACGGTAAGGGGGCCCTTTATATGTCCAGCTGTCCTTTGTCAACAACAAATTGTCCCCGTTTTTTGTGTTGAATATATGCTCTATGGTAATTTATGGACCTCATAGGTATCTCAAGCCATTTGCACATGTTGCCATGTGACCAGGCCATGCAGAATGCAGGCACCCTATATATAGAAAGGAACAAACCAGTGATATTTGAGGGAGCAGGCTAGCAGGCGGGGCCCACGACTTCCATCATAGGAGCCGACACAACACAAAACACTCTTGCTGGATGTAGGTTTTATTTTATTTGTTTTTTATTTTATATTTTGGAAATGTACATCCAGTTTCCCCCCCTTTGATTTTTCTGGGGGGGCCCCTCAAGAAAATGGGGCCCTAAGCTATACAGTGGTACCTCTGGTTACTTACTTAATTCATTACGGAGGTCCGTTCTTAACCTGAAACTGTTTTTAACCTGAAGCACCACTTTAGCTAATGGGGCCTCCTCCTGCTGCTGCGCCGCTGGAGAACAATTTCTGTTCTCATCCTGAAGCAAAGTTCTTAACCTGAAGCACTATTTCTGGGTTAGCGGAGTCTGTAACCTGAAGTGTATGTAACCTGAAGCGTCTGTAACCCGAGGTACCACTGTAGCTTGTTTAGCTTATACATAAATCCGGCACTGAATAGGAGAGACAGAGGGCGTGGGACTTTTCTTGGAGCAACGCCATTACCTGAGAGGTGCCACCATTCCCCACCCCCGAATACTGAATAAAATACCACGGGAAGAACGTCTTGTTTTCCCATTTCTGGCTGACAGCCGTGAGGGAGAGGGATCGGGTTCCCTACAGTTCTGTGAATAAGATGTTTCTCTCGAGTAGCCCTTTTCAAACTCTGCTCCATCTGTTCTCATAGCTTCACTCTCGGATTGTGTCCACAACTCCTGTTAACTCTGCATCGAGGGCATTCCCACGGCTGCTTTGGGAAATGGTGTTCCCGCGGCATTGGCCATGATCCGCATCTATCCTTTCCTTCCTTACAAAATGCTGCACTTTGATGCGTCGTCGTCCCCAAGCCAGCTTTGATCTAAATTGAGAAACTGAACAAGCTAGCTGCGTTTTAAGCTGGTGGAGCAAACGCAGCCCTACTCCAGAGGTGCCTACAGGCATACCTGCAAAGAGGGAATCCGTGCCTTTCCCTCCTGCTCCTGGGTAAACATGGACTTCTCCTGATTTTGCTTTTCAGGTGGCACCTACACACTTTCCCCTTCAAAGCTTGCCCTGACTCAACTCTGAACCTTCCAGCCTTTATGCGTCTGGATGAAAAATCCGGTGCTTGCCTTTCCAACAGTCGTTGGTTCTTGTCTTGTATATTTTAGCCAATTTAGCTGGTGATAAGTACCATCTCGGGATGCAGGTGGCGCTGTGGGTTAAACCACAGAGCCTAGCGCTTGCCGATCAGAAGGTCGGAGGTTCGAATCCCCACGACAGGGTGAGCTCCCGTTGCTCGGTCCCTGCTCCTGTCAACCTAGCAGTTCGAAAGCACCTCAAAGTGCAAGTAGGCGGGAAGGTAAACGGCGTTTCCATGCACTGCTCTGGTTCACCACAAACGGCTTAGTCATGCTGGCCACGTGACCCAGAAGCTGTACGCCGGGTCCCTCGGCCAATAAAGCGAGATGAGCGCCGCAACCCCAGAGTCGGTCACGACTGGACCTAATGGTCAGGGGTCCCTTTACCTTTACCTAAGTACCATCTATACATCATTTTAATAACGTTCTCTTTAAAATCACTGGAAATGTAAAGAAAGGGAAGGTGTCTTCTGCTACATGTTGTGGACTTGTAATGAGTTAAAGGCTTTTTGGGAAACTGTATATAATGAGTTGGGACGCAGGTGGCGCTGTGGGTTAAAGCCTCAGCACCTAGGACTTGCCGATCGAAAGGTCGGCGGTTCGAATCCCTGCGGCGGGGTGCGCTCCCGCTGCTCGGTCCCAGCGCTTGCCAACCTAGCAGTTCGAAAGCACCTCCGGGTGCAAGTAGATAAATAGGGACCGCTTACCAGCGGGAAGGTAAACGGCGTTTCCGTGTGTGGCTCTGGCTCGCCAGAGCAGCGATGTCACGCTGGCCACGTGACCCGGAAGTGTCTCCGGACAGCGCTGGCCCCTGGCCTCTTAAGTGAGATGGGCGCACAACCCCAGAGTCTGTCAAGACTGGCCCGTACGGGCAGGGGTACCTTTACCTTTACCTTTTATATAATGAGTTAAAGAAAATGTTTTAAAATACTTTTGTTAAAAAACCAGAAGCCTTTTTATTGGGTATAGTGGGCGAAGAGATACCAAGGGAAGTTAAAAGATTCTTTATGTATGCAACAACTGCAACAAGAATTCCTTTAGTCCAACGAAAGAAGAGTGGCAGATGAAGATGATGGGCTTTGCAGAACTGGCGAAGCTGATAGGAAAAATCCAAAACCAGCATGATCAAGTATTCCAAAAGGACTGGAGTAAATTTATACGTTATCTGAAAGACTATTGTAAGCAATTAACATCCCTAGTAGGGTTGTCTGAAGACTTGTAATGATAAATTTTCTACCTTTCGATATTAATTTAAATTTTGAGTCGTTTTGTAACGAGTCTCATTAGAATTGGAAAACGTACAAATTGTAACGATGTAAAGGTTAATTTTGAAAGCCATGAGGTGGGAGGGAAGGAAGTCAACAGACTCTAAAGAGCTAGGGTGGTAAAGTGGACAATGATGATGTGAATGTATATTATTAAATGGAAAATAAATCTTTAAAATATAAAAAATCAGGCGCTTGGCAGATGTCTCAGACTAAACATTTGTTTGGCCAGCTAAAGCAAACCAACTGGTCTTCCCAAGGTGAAAAACTGGTCCTGGGAGGGTGTGTGTTTGTGAATGCTAACCAACCAATCAGCAAACACAAAGAGGTTTCTTTGAAGCTTGGCCGGAACGGAACAAGGGGTACCTTCAGGGAGGCTTCACCCCTCAAACGACGCACGGCTGGATGCGCCCCAATATTGCAGAACAACATGACACGGTCGGGAAGTTTTATTTGCAACCATTTCGTCAAGGGCTCCAATCCCTTTGATGGTTTCAGTTGTCCTTTCTCAGTCCTGGCCTGACTGATGCTCACCATTCCGTAGCTTCCCCAGCAATGCTCAGGATTCATAGAATCGGAACTGTAGAATTGGAAGGGGACCCCCCCAGGTCATCTACTCCAACCCCCCACCATGTAAGCTAGTGATTTGCTGGACGAAACCCAACATTGGCTTGAGGACATCTGCACCATTCATGTATAAACCCGGGGGTGTGTGTGTGTCGTATTGAGGAACAGATTCCTGATTTAAACACAGAAAAGAGGATTTAGTTGAGGGCAGATCAACTCCATCGTCCCTCCCCTTCAAGAAAAGGTAAATCAAGTGTATCCTTTTTTTATCCCTAGTCATTTTGTCTGCCTGTTTCTGCCCCTATCCCAGCTCCACAGTCTCCTATATCGAGATGGGAGCAACTAGGAATGTACCGTATTTTTCGCTGCATAAGACGCACTTTTTTCTTCCTAAAAAGTAAGGGGAAATGTCTGTGCGTCTTATGGAGCGAATGTGTGGTCCCTGGAGCCGAATTGCCCAGGTGCAAAAAGCAGATCATGCTTTTTTTTTTTTTTTTTGAAAGAGGGAAGTGGGTGTTGAAACAAAGCCGCTGATCGTTTGCCGATCATGGAGAGAGATAAGGGACGCTAGAGATAAAGGGGGCTGCCTGGGAGGGGGGAGGTAAAGACAGCGAACTTGCAAGGAGAGGAGACAGGAATACTAAAACAAGCAATGAGGAGAGAAATTAGAAGAAAAGGAGGAGCAAAAAACTGCTCCAGCTAAGGAAAAGACACTAAGGCAAACAAGAGGGAAGGGGGTGTTGAAAGGAAGCAGCTGATCAGTAAGCGATCGGAAGGGAGATAAAGGACACTAGTGATAAAGGAGGCTGTCTGGGAGGGGGAGGTAAAAGCCCATGGATCCTCAGGATTTTTGCATTGGGTCACCCCAAATTCACCATCAGATCACATGTCTGTGGCCACAGCATGCACCACAAAAATCATACATCCACTGTTTTGTTCAGAATAATTTTTTCCCCTTGTTTTCCTCCTCTAAAAACTAGGTGCGTCTTATGGAGCGAAGAATACAGTACATACTGTTCCAATAACAGCCGCACATCCGCTCTACAGGGAATGATCAACGTGGTCATTCTGGATTTCTGTCGCCTCGCAGGCCTGTGGGTAGAAATACGAGGGCAATTTGCCCTTTCGAGACAGCAGCACATATCCACGTGGCTATGCAATTCTCCTATCAGGCCAGCCAACTCGCCTGGTCGCCACTGGAGAGCAACCATGGCCTCCAGGCGACCTGGCAGGAAAGTCCTTGCAAGGTGGAAGAGAGCGGACTCCTCCTTCTTTAACTTTTCAGGCCTGCCCACAAGTGGCTGATACTCAGTACGCAAACCGTCTAGTACCTTTGATCAGCTGGGGGTGCAATGTCCGTGTGTCCCCCAAATTTGGTGACTGCTTCTTGGATTTTTCACCTGTCTTAAAAGAACAGAAACCATGAATGATGGTGCGGTCACTACATTAAAAACCTAAGAAGAGCCCTCTGGATTAGGCGAATGGCCCATCTATTCCCGCAAGCGTCTGGTTCTTACATTGGCCAACCAGACGCCCCAATGGGAATCCGATGAGCAGGATTCGAACACAAGACCTTCCTGCGGTTTCCATCAACTGTTATTCAGAAGCATTGCAGTAGAGGCAGAGCCTAGCCATCATGGCTAGTAGCCATTGCCAGACTTCTCTTCCACAAATTTGTCCAGTCTTCTTTCAAAGTCATCCAGGCTGGTGGCCATCGCTTTCTCATGTGGGCATGAGTTCCAGAGGTTAACCATGCATCTTAAGACAGCCCCTTCTTTCTGACCAGGGAAAATGTTTGCTTGCAAGCACTTCGGCCTGTTCCTTGGACTATGGATGATTTACAGGGCCGGGATGGGGGGGGTGGGGGAAGTCCAGTTGTACCCCCTCCAGACCAGCTCCTCAGAGAAGGCAGAAATGCCTCACGGCAGACGATCGGATCCTTTCCGCTCCCAAGTTTCTAGCAGCTGAGAGTCTGTGGCCCTTTTCGAGCTCAGCCTCCTCGAAACCCGGCGGAGGCAACTGCGGAACAGGGACGTCCGGAAAATAATGAAGACCCAGGGGTCCACGATGGAGTTCACGGAGAAGAAGCGCAGGGCGGTGAGGTCTGCCTTCTCGTCGAAATCCGGGGCAAACGCGCCGACGTAAGCGCGGACCTGTGGGAGGGGAGGGAGACAGGTTGAAAAACTCACTTGTGGCAGATTGAGGCGGCTGAGTATTATTGCGATTACTACTTCATAGAATAATAATAATAATAATAATAATAATAATAATAATAATAATAATATTAATAATAATTTATTGTTTATACCCCGCCCAGCTTCCCTAAACAGGGCTGCCTTCAGATGTCTTCTAAAAGTTTGGTAGTTGTTGTTCTCTTTGACATTTGGTGGGAGGGCGTTCCACAGGGTGGGCGCCACCACCGAGAAGGCCCTCTGCCTGGTTCCCTGTAACCTCACTTCCCGCAATGAGGGAACCACCAGAAGGCCCTCAGCGCTGGACCTCAGTGTCCGGGCAGAACGATGGGGGTGAAGACGCTCCTTCAGGTATACAGGACTGAGGCCGT
Source organism: Podarcis cretensis (assembly GCF_951804945.1). Taxonomy (NCBI): domain Eukaryota; kingdom Metazoa; phylum Chordata; class Lepidosauria; order Squamata; family Lacertidae; genus Podarcis; species Podarcis cretensis. The sequence goes on from NC_137170.1 coordinate 4,925,343, forward strand.
TTAGGGCTTTAAAGGTCAGCACCAACACTTTGAATTGTGCTTGGAAACATACTGGGAGCCAATGTTGGTCTTTCAAGACCGGTGTTATGTGGTCCCGGCGGCCGCTTCCAGTCACCAGTCTAGCTGCCACATTCTGGATTAGTTGTAGTTTCCGGGTCACCTTCAAAGGTAGCCCCACATAGAGCGCATGGCAGTAGTCCAAGCGGGAGATAACCAGAGCATGCACCACTCTGGCGAGACAGTCCACAGGCAAATAGGGTCTCATCCTGCGTACCAGATGGAACTGGTATACAGCTGCCCTGGAGACAGAATTGACCTGTGCCTCCATGGGCAGCTGTGAGTCCAGAATGACTCCCAGGCTGCACACCTGGTCCTTCAGGGGCACAGTTGCCCCATTCAGGACCAGGGAGTCCTCCACACCCGCCCGCCTCCTGTCCCTTAAAAACAGTACTTCTGTCTTGTCAGGATTCAACCTCAATCTGTTAGCCGCCATCCATCCTCCAACAGCCTCCAGACACTCACAGAAGCATAGAATTTCAGAGTTGGAAGGGGCTAGAATCATCTATTCCAACTCTTTGCAATGCAGGAATATGCAGATATCCCAAAAGGGGATCCAACCTGCAACCTTGGCGTTATCAGCAACTGAGCTTTCCTGTTGGTTCGTTTATTACCTGCCCTTCTTCAACATCAGGTCCCAGGACAGATTTACATCAGTTTAAAACTCACTACGTATTGAATGGCAATGACAAACCTAGACAGCATCTTAAAAAGCAGAGACATCACCTTGCCAACAAAGGTCCGTATAGTGAAATCTATGGTTTTCCCAGTAGTGATGTATGGAAGTGAGAGCTGGACCATCAAGAAGGCTGATCGCTGAAGAACTGATGCTTTTGAATTCTGGTGCTGGAGGAGACTCTTGAGAGTCCCATGGACTGCAAGAAGATCCAACCTCTCCATTCTGCAGGAAATCAGCCCTGAGTGCTCACTGGAAGGACAGATCCTGAAGCTGAGGCTCCAAGACTTTGGCCACCTCATGAGAAGAGAAGACTCCCTGGAAAAGACCCTGATGTTGGGAAAGATGGAGGGCACAAGGAGAAGGGGGCGACAGAGGACGAGATGGTTGGATAGTGTTTTCGAGGTTACCAGCATGAGTTTGACCAAACTGCGGGAGGCAGTGGAAGACAGGAGTGCCTGGCGTGCTCTGGTCCAGGGGGTCACAAAGAGTCGGACACGACTAAACGACTAAACAACAACAACAACGACAAGAATAATAATCTATTCCAACCCCTTGCAATGCAGGAATATGCAGATGTCTCAAACGGGGATTCAACCTGCAACCTTGGCATTATCAGCACCACACTCTAACCAACTGAGCTTTCCTGTTGGTTCGTTTATTACCTGCCCTTCTTCAACATCAGGTCCCAGGACAGATTTACATCAATTTAAAATTGGGTACGTATTGAAAAACAGTTCATCTAGAAGACGAACCATGGGGAAAGGGGTGTATCCCGGAAACACCTGTCTTGGCCATCAAAGGCCAGGGAAGAGAGCTACATCTTCAGCAGAGTTTGACCAAACTGTGGGAGGCAGTGGAAGACAGGAGTGCCTGGCGTGCTCTGGTCCAGGGGGTCATGAAGAGTCGGACACGAGCGAGGCAGTGGGGGTGTAGTGGTTAGAGAACATGACCTGGGATACCCGGGTTCGAACCTACCACTCAGCCATGGGTGACCTTGGGCCTGCCGCTGCCTCTCATCCTAACCTACCTCACAGGATTGTTGAGAGGATAAAATGGGAATCCACGACCAGAAAGGAGTTTCAAGAGGACTGGAGGAAATTTAAGGACTATTTGAATAAATATTGTCATATAAAAAATTAGAAATTACTTGAAAGAAAACAAATAGGCCTAGGATGAAGCTACGTTATAATTAAATAAATGGGATTTAGAATGTTAAGAAAAGTTAATAAGATGGACTATAATTGGAAATTGTTTTAGTTTAATAATGATATTGGAAAGCTGTTACTTTTAACTATAAGGAAACTCAGAAGGGAGGGACTTGAGGACGTCAACCAAGATGTTTAAAAGGTTGGATTTGTGAAGAATTAAGTTTGTTGTCACTGTTTATTTGTTTATTGTTCCTTTTTTTCCCTTCTCTTTTTCTGTTTTTGTGTATCATTCTGCTTTTATTATTGTGGAAAATCTAATAAAATTTTATATATATATATATATATATATATATATATATAATTTTATTAGATATATATATATATGAATGAGAGGATAAAATGGGGAGGAGGTGAATTATGCAGGCCACCTTGAGCAAAGTTGGGTCGTGGTGGGGAAGGTAGTATATCATACCGTACAACTTTTGGAGGTTGAAAACCAAGACGCCTGCTTTTTAACAACCACACGGTGTATAAATTTTATGGAATAAATTGGTAATGGATAGCAACATCCCCCTTTGCTTTGGTTTTCGGCCGCCTGCATGTGCAAAGAGCTCCCCCTAGTGGGTAAAGTTGGTGTTTGCTCAGTTCTGTCTCAAAACTGTTTCTTTGAAGGGGCTTCCGTAGAATCAGAGTTGGAAGGGACCCAGGGGTCATCTAGTCCACCTGAAGCATCCATGACAGATGGCCAGCCAACCTCTGCTTAAAAACCTCCAAGGAAGGAGAGTCCACCGCCTCCAGAAGGAGACCGTGAATAAGGAAGTTTTTTTGTTTCGTTTAATGTTTTATTATGTTTTTATAATTTGTCAGAAGCTGCCCAGAGCGGCTGGGGCAAGCCAGTCAGATGGGCAGAGTATTAGTATTTGAAATATACTTGGAGCAGTGGTGAGGCGGAATGGAAGTTCCCCCAGAATGTCTGCTTTATATACATTATTTACACAATGGGTCCCATGTGATTGGCTAATTCCGGGATTCTCCTCTAGGCCAATCAGGTTGTGGATTCATTTCCACCTGGAACTGGATTGGGTGGCTTCTGTGGACCAATCAGACTGCTTCATTCTGAATCTTATTGTTCTAGGACCAATCAGACTGCTGCATTCTTAATCTTATTGTTCTAGGACCAATCAGACTGCTGCATTCTGCATCCTATTGTTCTAGGACCAATCAGACTGCTGCATTCTGCATCCTATTGTTCTAGGACCAATCAGACTGCTGCATTCTGAATCTTATTGTTCTAGGACCAATCAGACTGCTGCATTCTGAATCTTATTGTTCTAGGACCAATCAGACTGCTGCATTCTGCATCCTATTGTTCTAGGACCAATCAGACTGCTGCATTTTGGATCTTATTCAACTCAGTACATAAAAACATTATTATTATTATTATTATTATTATTATTATTATTATTATATTGGACATCCCTGTTTTCATATGCACACTTGCAGTCTAAAGTGCTTCTCAGGTGCTTTTCTGGAACGTGAGAATTGGCTCCAAGTCTCCCTGCGTTTGTTCCAGGAGGGTCGTCCTGCTATATATCTAACTACAGTGGTCCCTTGGTTCTCAAACGCCTTGGTACTCAAACAACTTGGAACCCAAACACTGCAAACCCAGAAGTAAGTGTTTTGGTTTACGAACTTTGTCCGGAAGCCAAATGTGCTCTGTTTTGAGTGTTACACTTCCGATTTGAGTGCCACACTTCCATTTTGAGTGTTAACACTGTTTTTGCTATTTATTTTGGCGGCTCTTTTTCGTTTTGTTTTTGTGACTGTGTGGAACCCAGTTCAGCTACTGATTGACTGATTGTGTGACTGCAGTACATTATTGTTTTCATTTTATGGATCCTTGGTCTTGTTGGATAGCAAAATCCATGTTAAATTGCTGTTTTAGGGGTTGTTTTTTAAAAGTCTGGAACGGATTAATCCGTTCTGCATTGCTTTCTATGAGAAAGCACGCCTTGGTTTTGAAACGGACTTCTGGAACAGATTGAGTTTGAGAACCAAGGTACCACTGTAGTGGGATTTGGAATAAATGTGAAATTAACTGTCACCATTTTCAATTTTGTTGCCTTATTATTTTCCTTACTGGGTTGTGTAAACCACTATTCTGAATAATGTCTTTTGTGGGGGTGGCATTGGGGGTGCATTTGTGGAACTAAGGAGGCAGTGGCTCCGTGGGCGTTCAGCCACCCCTGAACTTGGCCAAGGCTGGACTCTGACGCACCAACCTCAATATTTGCTCTTCTCGAAAATGTCTCCAATAACCTTTTGACATCCTCCAACCTCCTCGCCTTGTAATCCTGGCCTTAAAAGGGCTCAGAATGTCCACGTGAGGCTCTGGTTCTCCGCAGGCATTTAACAGCTTTCCAAAAACAATGTAACTGCAGCAGTCCTGTAAAAACTCCCCCAAACTGCTTTCTGGCTAAGAGGTCTGACGCAAGACAACAAAAAGCTAAAGATGCTTACAGTTATTATTATTATTTTTTCCCAGAAAGAATGAGAAGTTTTATTTGCATCATAAACACAATTTTTTTCTAGCTAGGTCTTCAGTTTTGCCATCAAAATACACTGTGCAGACTCACCTGCACCACTTTTCTGATGTGGATTCTTCTGTTTGCTGTGGGTTTGGGGTCATTTGGTTTTGTTGCATACCGCTTTCTCTTTATTTTCATGCTGATTTCTAAAATGTTATTGCAAGGTTGCTCTAACTACTAAAAATGGCATCATTTCAATAAAAGGCAGTAGTAGCTACTGGGGGTCCTCAGCTGTTACTAGACCCCAGCTCCCATCAGCCTCAGTTAGCACGGCTGGTGTTCAGGGATGATAGGAGTCAGTAGTCCAGCGACAGCTTGAGGGCCTCAGGTTAGCCACCCCTTAAGCTTGCAAGTGAGTGACAAAAGTTGCTTACAGTTAAGGCTCTGCTAATATATACCATTGAAAGCGGGACCATAAAGAAGGCTGATGGCCAAAGAATTGATGCTTTTGAATTCTGGCGCTGGAGGAGACTCTTGAGAGTCCCATGGACTGCAAGGAGATCAAACCTCTCCATTCGGAAGGAAATCAGCCCTGAGTGCTCACTGGAAGGACAGATCCTGAAGCTGAGGCTCCAAGGCTTTGGCCACCTCATGAGAAGAGAAGACTCCCTGGAAAAGGGCACAAGGAGAAGGGGACGACAGAGGACGAGATGGTTGGACAGTGTTTTCGAAGCTACCAGCATGAGTTTGACCAAACTGCGGGAGGCAGTGGAAGACAGGAGGGCCTGGTATGCTCTGGTCCATGGGGTCATGAAGAGTTGGACGTGACTAAACGACTAAACACCAACAACAATATATACAACAATATACAGTGGTGCCTCGCAAGATGAAATTAATCCGTTCTGTGAGGCTCTTCGTATAGCGGTTTTTTCATCTTGCGAAGCAAGCCCATTGACAGCTTAGCGGATTAGCGCTATTAGTGGTTTAGCGGCTTTTAGCAGATCAGCTGATAAGCGGCTTAGGGCCTAGGAAAAGGGGGGGGGGAGGGAAAAAACCCTGCAGGAACTCGCAAGACATTTTCGTCTTGCGAAGCAAGCCCATAGGGAAATTCGTTTTGTGAAGCGCCTCCAAAACGGAAAACCCTTTCGTCTAGTGGGTTTTCCGTCTTGCGAGGCGTTCGTCTTGCAGGGCACCACTGTATACCATCTCTTTGGACAGGCAGATAAGCAGTTAGTCCCTTTTCTGGATCTGTGGTTCCCAAATGCTTTTAGCAGGCACCAGAAAGAGCACAGTGGAGGTGCCTGCCTGATATCATGAGACAGATAGTTCCAAAGTGCACGAAAAGATGGAGTTATTGCAAATGCAGAACGGGTATTGTGCGGCACTGGTAACAGCGCCAGTTCCACAGACCGAAGCAGCCCGACTGGCACATATGAGGTGCAGTGATCTTGCGGGTAAACTGGTCCCAAGTTGCTAAGGACTTTCCTAAAACCTTGAAGTCAGCCCGGCAGAAAATCAGCAACTGGTGCAAACCTCCAAGTACAGGTGTTATCTGTTGGCAAGTCCCGCTCCTGCCAGCAATCGGGTTGCAGCAGCCTACCCTAGCCACAGGGACGCAGGTGGTGCTGTGGGTTAAAGCCTCAGCGCCTAGGACTTGCCGATCGAAAGGTCGGCGGTTCGAATCCCTGCGGCGGGGTGCGCTCCCGCTGCTCGGTCCCAGCGCCTGCCAACCTAGCAGTTCGAAAGCACCTCCGGGTGCAAGTAGATAAATAGGGACCGCTTACCAGCGGGAAGGTAAACGGCGTTTCCGTGTGCGGCTCTGGCTCGCCAGAGCAGCGATGTCACGCTGGCCATGTGACCCGGAAGTGTCTCCGGACAGCGCTGGCCCCATGCCTCTTAAGTGAGATGGGCGCACAACCCCAGAGTCTGTCAAGACTGGCCCGTACGGGCAGGGGTACCTTTACCTTTTACCCTAGCCACAGCTTCTGGGTCAAGCACAAGGGAAGCCCCACCTAGTTCACAGTTTTGTGATTCTGTTTTTATTTATTTTATTAAATTTGTATACAACCCTCCATCTGAAGATCTCAGGGCCTATCTGGTGCCTTATGGTGCCTGAAACATCCCTTATTTTAGTACCCACAACTGTTACAGTGGCACCTTGGTTCTCAAACTTAATCCGTTCTGGAAGTCTGTTCCAAAACCAAAGCATTCCAAAACCAAGGGGCACTTTCCCATAGAAAGTAATGCAAAACGGTTTCATCCGTTCCAAACTTTTAAAAACAACCCCTAAAACAGCAATTTAACATGGATTTTGCTATCCAACAAGACCAAGGATCGATAAAATGAAAGCAATAATGTACTGCAGTCACACAACCAGTCAATCAGTTGCCTAAAAGTGCAAGTAGATAAATAGGTACCACTCCAGCGGGAAGGTAAACGGCGTTTCCGTGCGCTGCTCTGGTTCGCCAGAAGCGGCTCAGTCATGCTGGCCACATGACCCGGTAGCTGTACCCCGGCTCCCTTGGCCAATAAAGCGAGATGAGCGCCGCAACCCCAGAGTCGGCCATGACTGGACTTAACGGTCAGGGGTCCCTTTACCTTTTTACAGAAGCAGAAGAAAAGGAGGTTCAGGAAATGTTTTAAGGATTGGGAAATTAAGGAAATTCTTCCCCAACACTGGGGGAGAAAATGGCACAGGAGAAAAGTGTGATGAATGAATCAGCATATTAGAGAATCTACTGAGTAAATGAGAATGGGAAAGGGTCTCTGCTCTTCAAAAGAGACATGGATAAAAGGTAGAAAAAACAAACTTATATGTGCGAGATAAGACAATGTTTCAGATGCTCATGGAATTTAGTACATATGAGAGAAAGTCGGAGCTTTGTATCCATTACTGAGCTACCTCTGGAAACACCATTTGGGAAATAGTATCGAGCGCAAGGACTTTTTGTATCTATATGAATGTCTGAGAACCAAGGTACAGTGGTGTCCCGCAAGACGAACGCCTCGCAAGACGGAAAACCCGCTAGACGAAAGGGTTTTCCATTTTGGAGGCGCTTCGCAAAACAAATTTCCCTATGGGCTTGCTTCGCAAGACGAAAATGTCTTGCGAGTTCCTGCGGGTTTTTTTTCCTTTTTCCCTCCCCTTTTCCTTTTTTTTTTTATAATAATTTTTATTCGTTTTTCAAACAGATAACAAAAGCAACACAAAACAACACAATTTCCAACTCATCGTTTCATACCCTTCTTTCTTTTGACTTCCCCATACCTCCCCATCCCTGCATCCTTGTTTAATGGTTCTTTAGCAACCCTTAGGTCCATTATCTTAATTCCCTTTCATAAAAGTTCCTTTAGTTTTTTTGATTACTGCTGCAATTTCTTTACCTCTTACCCCCTGACATCTTAACATTCATCAATTTTACAATTGTTCTTAAGATATATTTTAAATTTCTTCCAGTCCTCTTCCACTGTCTCTTTCCCTCCCCTTTTCCTAAGCCCTAAGGCGCTTATCAGCTGATCCGCTAAAAGCCGTTAAACCGCTAATAGCGCTAATCCGCCAAGCCGTCAATGGGCTTGCTTCGCAAGACGAAAAAACCGCTAGACGAAGAGCCTCACGGAACGGATTAATTTCGTCTTGCGAGGCAGCACTGTACCACTGTATTTAGTTGGGTGGAGGAAGGTGGGGCAAGGGGTGGCTGGCAGGGAAATGATTCCCTGTGTCTTGGCTTGGCTCTCCATCACAGTGCACAGCCTGGCGATTCAGCTGTGGTTCCTGCTTTGCAGGGGGTTGGACTAGATGACCCCTGGGTGTCCCTGGAGCTCTATGAAATTAACAAAATTGGTTCACTTGATCCAAGGATACCAGTTTTTCCAAGTCTCATGGTCATTTATACCTCCAGAGCCCCCTGCCTCTTAGCACCCCGCAGGGAATCCCAACACCCCCTCAGCATAGCTGTCAACCTTCCCTCCACCCCCCCCCTCAGACCTCATTGTCTGAAACATGGTTTGAGCTGAGGAGAGGGCTCTTGTGTTCGAATTCTGCTCGCTGGTTTCCCACAGGCAGCTGTGTCCAGGGCGGCTGTCTACCAGTTCCATCTGGTACGCAGGCTGAGACCCTATCTGCCCGCGGACTGTCTGGCCAGAGTGGTGCATGCTCTGGTTATCTCTCGCTTGGACTACTGCAATGCGCTCTACGTGGGGCTACCTTTGAAGGTGACCCGGAAACAACAACTAATCCAGAATGCGGCAGCTAGACTGGTGACTGGGAGCGGCCGCCGAGACCACATAACACCGGTCTTGAAAGACCTACATTGGCTCCCAGTACATTTCCAGGCACAATTCAAAGTGTTGGTGCTGACCTTGAAAGCCCTAAACAGCCTCGGTCCAGTATACCTGAAGGAGCGTCTCCACCCCCATCATTCAGCCCAGACACTGAGGTCCAGCGCTGAGGGCCTTCTGGCGGTTCCCTCACTGTGAGAAGCCAAATTACAGGGAACCAGGCAGAGGGCCTTCTCAGTAGTGGCACCCGCCCTGTGGAACGCCCTCCCTTCAGATGTGAAGGAAATAAGCAGCTATCCTATGCATAGCTGTCAACCTTCCCTTTTTTTGCGGGAAATTCCCTTATTCCAGTGCTGTTTCCCGCTGCTTCCCGCTGCTATCCCGGATTGTTAGATATCCCGTAGACTGTCCCTGGGACAGGTGAGGCTGCTGATCCCTTATTTTTGAGGCTGCTGATCCCTTATTTTCAAATCTGAAAGTTGACAGCTGTGCCCCTCAGGGCACTCAGCAATCTGGTAGCCACATTTAGAACTCATTGTACAGTGGTGCCTTGGTTCTCAAACGCTGAAAACCCGGAAGTAAATGTTTCAAACGTTTTTTGGAAGCCCAAATGCAGCTGTTGGCTATTGTTTCCGGGGCACTTGCACCAACCAGAAGCTGCACCTTGGTTTTTGAACATTTCGGAAGTCAAAGGGACTTCCAGAACGGATGAAGTTTGGCGCTTTGCTTTTTGCTATTTATTTTGTGTTTTTGTTTTTGAGGCTTTCTCGGTTAATATGTTTTTGTGACTTTGTGGAACCCAGTTCAGCTACTGATTGATTGCAGTGTGACTGCAGAAATGGATACAAGCCCCCCATCCAAACAATGATTGTTATCAGTGCAGGTAAGGGGGGGAAATATTTTTAATTTTTATCATCTAGAATACTGTCTTATTTATTTTATAGTACGTTGATTATTGCTTTCATTTTATGGGTCAATGGTCTTGTTAGATGGTAACATCCATGTTAAATTGCTCTTTTAGGGGTTGTTTTTAAAAGTCTGGAACGGATTAATCCATTTTGCATTATTTCCTATGGGAAAGCACGCTTTGGTTTTGGAACACTTTGATTTGGAGCGGACTTCCGGAATGGATTAAATTTGAGAAAATACCACAGTATTTTCCAAGGACTCTTGTTCTCTCCTCCCAGTGATGTTTCTCCAGGAGGACACAAGTTTCTTGCATTGATTTCCACAAGTTATATACTGTTTATTTATTTAGTAAATTTGAATCCCCTCCTTTGTCTCAATGAAGGCCAGGGCGGCAGACAACATGCAGTGAAACATCTCCAAAACAATTCCATTGCAGATGCCGTTCTCGGAAAGATCTCAGCTTCAAAGGCTGGTTGTAATTCAAGATAATAATCAGTTAAAACTGTTTTAAAAAACAACAGCCAGACACTGCAGAGCCACTGCGGTTAGATTGCTGGGCTAGGACCTTGGAGACGAGGGTTAAATACTAACTAGGTGAGCCTGGGAGGTCAATCGGTTGCTCTTAGCCTAGCCTACCTCTCAGGCTTGTTGTGAGGATAAAGTGGGGAGAAGGGTAGTATGTATGCCACCTTGAGTTCTTAAGAGGAAAGAAGGTGAGATAATTATTATTATTATTATTTATTTATATCCCGCCCTCCCCAGCCAAAGCCGGGCTCAGAGCGGCTAACAAGAGTAAAATAATACAACATTCTAAAATCATTTCATTATAAAATCAGTTCAAATCAAATTAATGGCAACCATTGGGCTAGAGTTCTGTGAGGATTGCCGAAGGAGGGGGTCAGACTGTGTGCCCTGGTCAATGGCCTGGAGGAACAGCTCTGTCTTGCAGAAAGATGTCAAGTACCGCAGGGCCCTAGTCTCTTGGGACAGAACGTTCCACCAAGTTGGGGCCAGTACTGAAAATGCCCTGGCCATAGTTGAGAACAATCTAACCACCTCACAACTTGGGACCTCCAAGATGTTTTTGTCTGAAGACCGTAAGGTCCTCCGTGGGACATACCAGGAGAGGCGGTCCCGTAGGTACAAGGGTCCTAGGCCGTATAGGGTTTTAAAGGTTAAAACCAGCACCTTAAACCTGATCCTGTACTCCACCAGGAGCCAGTGCAGCGGGTATAGCACCGGGTGAATGGGATCCCGCAGCGAGGACCCCGTAAGGAGTCTCGCCGTGGCATTCTGCTCCCGCTGGAGTTTCTGGGTCAGTCTCAAGGGCAGCCCCACGTAGAGCGAGTTACAATAATCCAGTCTGGAGGTGACTGCCGTGTGGATCACAGTGGCTAGGTCAGGGCAAGAGAGGTAAGGAGCTAACTGCTTAGCTTGGTGGAGATGAAAAAATGCCGCCTTTGTTATATATACAGTGGTACCTCTGGTTGCGAACGGGATCCATTCTGGAGGCCCATTCGCAACATGCACGGGTTGCAATTCGCCGCTTCTGCGCATGCGCCTGACGTCATTTTGCACATCTGTGCATGCGCGATCAGCGAAACCCGGAAGTAACCCTTTCCGGTACTTCTGGGTCACTGCAGGACGTAACCTGAAAGAACGTAACATGAAGCGGACGTAACATGAGGTATGACTGTAAATGTACTACAGTGGTACCTCGGGTTACAGACGCTTCAGGTTACAGACTCCGCTAACGCAGAAATAGTACCTCGGGTTAAGACCTTTACATTAGATGAGAAGACCTTTACATTAGATGAGAACAGAAATCGTGCGGCGGCAGTGAGAGGCAAAATTAGCTAAAGTGGTAAAGGTAAAGGTAAAGGTACCCCTGCCCGTACGGGCCAGTCTTGACAGACTCTGGGGTTGTGCGCCCATCTCACTTAAGAGGCCAGGGGCCAGCGCTGTCCGGAGACACTTCCGGGTCACGTGGCCAGTGTGACATCGCTGCTCTGGCGAGCCAGAGGCGCACACGGAAACGCCGTTTACCTTCCCGCTGGTAAGCGGTCCCTATTTATCTACTTGCACCCGGAGGTGCTTTCGAACTGCTAGGTTGGCAGGCGCTGGGACCGAGCAGCGGGAGCGCACCCCGCCGCAGGGATTCGAACCGCCGACCTTTCGATCGGCAAGCCCTAGGTGCTGAGGCTTTAACCCACAGCGCCACCTGCGTCCCTTAAAGTGGTACCTCAGGTTAAATCAAAAAATCAACTAGAATTAAACAAAGACTTAACGAGAAGCCGGCTACAAAACCCATTTCACTGAACTAATCAGTTTCCTCAGAAGGAAATAAAGAAACGATAAGATTTTAAGTGATATCAAACAAGCTCAAGAGCAGGGCTGAAAACGCTTCCTCGAGTTTACAAAGAAGGTATGAAAGGATAGCCCTATTCTCTTAAATAGCCCTATTCTCTTAAATTCTTGTTATTCTATAGTCAATTACTTTTTGTTTCAGGGATTTTCACGATAATTTCTTTTGTTTTGTGTAAATCCTCCTTCAAACCTAGCTGCTGGTGGATCGGGGCCACTGGGGACCACCGACAGGGACTCCCTTGATCAAGCATCCCTTGAGACATCCTGGTCCCAAGTTGGGAAGGGCCTTGCCAAGTGACCCAAGAGCCTTGAACCTTGCCCAGGAGAAGACAGGAAGGGACAGCTTCAGAATGGGGTCAGCGGCTCAAAAATAGCCGTTCTCACTCTAGAGACTGGCCTGCATTTGACAATCTGCCAGATGAATCTGATCTGGCACCAAATCCGGCCAAGCCTGAAGAGTTTTACGCCGGTTGGCAAACATCCGTTTCTCGTGTTAACAGGGTTCCTGCTGTTCCTGGGCCACTGTACTCTCAACGTTCAGTTCTGAAAAGACACTTCAGCTAACATTGACTTCCTTCTTCTGTCTCCTTGAGAAAATGTTCTTTTTTCAGGGAGGGGGAGGGGGGAACAGGCTGGCAGACCAGATGGTTCTCACCCCTAACCCTGCTCTGGTGGCCAAATGTGAAATATGGGCAGAGAAATCTAAATTTAAGATGGGTATTTACAAGCTGGAGGAGACTCTTGAGAGTCCCATGGACTGCAAGAAGATCCAACCGATCCATTCTGAAGGAAATCAGCCCTGAGTGCTCACTGGAAGGACAGATCCTGAAGCTGAGGCTCCAAGACTTTGGCCACCTCATGAGAAGAGAAGACTCCCTGGAAAAGACCCTGATGTTGGGAAAGATGGAGGGCACAAGGAGAAGGGGACGACAGAGGACGAGATGGTGGGACAGTGTTCTCGAAGCTACCAGCATGAGTTTGCCCAAACTGCGGGAGGCAGTGGAAGGCAGGAGTGCCTGGTGTGCTCTGGTCCAGGGGGTCATGAAGAGGCGGGCACGACTAAACGACTAAACATAATTCAGAGAAGGGCAACCAAGATGACCCAGGGCCTGGAAACAACACCTTATGAAGAATGGTTGAGGAAGTTGGGGAAGCTTGGAAAAGAGGAGACTGGGAGGTGATAGGATAGCGATCTTCTCTTATGGCCTGTCACATGGAGGATGGAGAAAGCTTGTTTTCTCCTGCTCCGGAGGGGTGGACTCAAATCAGTGGATTCACGTTACAAGAAAAGGAGATTCTGACTTAACATCAGTACTACTACTACTGATAATTTTTTTATACCCTGTCCATCTGGCTGGGTTTCCCCAGCCACTCTGGGCGACTCCCAACAGAATACAGCAGTACCTCGGTTGTCGAACGTAATCTGTTCCGGAAGACTGTTCGACTTCCGAAACGTTAGACAACTGAGCCACAATGGGCTGCTGGCAATTTAATTGGAGAAAATTGAGAAACACGCCTTGGAAGCCGTCCGACTTGCGAGGCGTGTTCGAAAATGGAAGCAATTACTTCTGGGTTTTTGGCATTCGAAAACAGAAATGTTCTGCTTCCGAGACACTGGAAAACCGAGGTTCCACTGTATTAAAAACACGACAAAACATCAGTCATTAAAAGCTTCCCTAAACGGGGCTGCCCTCAGATGTCTTCTAAAAGTCAAAGAGTTGTTTATTTCCTTGACATCTAATGGGAGGGCGTTCCACAGGCCGGGCGCCACCACCGAGAAGGCCCTCTGCCTGGTTCCCTGTTTTATGGCGGAACAGATTCAGAAAGTGCTGGCATTGGAGCCAGCCGTGCACCCCACCCTCAGAACTAATAATAATAATAATAATAATAATAATAATAATAATAATAATTTATTATTTATACCCCGCCCATCTGGCTGGGCCTCCCCAGCCACTCTGGGCGGCTTCCATAGAAAGCAAAAATACAATAAAATATCACACGTTAAAAACTTCCCTGAACAGGGCTGCCTTAAGATGTCTTCTGAATGTCAGGTAGTTGTTAATCGCTTTGACATCTGCTGGAAGGGCGTTCCACAGGGCGGGCGCCACTACCGAGAAGGCCCTCTGCCTGGTTCCCTGTAGCTTTACTTCTCGCAGTGAGGGAACCGCCAGAAGGCCCTCGGCGCTAGACCTCAGCGTCCGGGCAGAATGATGGGGGTGGAGACGCTCCTTCAGGTATACTGGACCGAGGCCGTTTAGGGCTTTAAAGGTCAGCACCAACACTTTGAATTGTGCTCGGAAACGTACTACTGGATTCTGCGGCTCTGGGCCTGTTGGATCAGGAGATCCCTGTTGGATCAGGTGAATGGCCCTTTTGTTCCACCATCCTGTTCTCACAGGGGCCAACCAGATGGTTGTGGAAAACCAGCAAGCAGAGAGTTCTTTTCCTTCCTGTGCTTTCCAAAAACTGGTACCCAGAACGACTGCTGCTTCCAGCTGTGGTGGTCAGAGCCCAGCCATTGTGGCTGGTAGCCTTTGCTATACAGTGGTACCTCGCAAGACGAAATTAATTCGTTCTGCGAGTTATTTCGTCTTGCGAATTTTTCATCTTGCGAAGCACGGATTTTGGAAAAGCTTCAAAAATACCAAAGTCTTCAAAAACCTCAAAAAAGGCTACTACACCGTGTGCTATGAGTTGCTCCTCGAAGTCAAGTCGCAACTGCACCCCCTGAATGCATCCTGGGTATTAACGGTTTTAAGAAAAAGGAAACAAACTTGCAAGACGTTTCCGTCTTGCGAAGCAAGCCCATAGGGAAATTCGTATTGCGAAGCAACTCAAAAAATGAAAAACTCTTTTGTCTTGTGAGCTTTTCGTCTTACGAGGCATTCGTCTTGCGAGGTACCACTGTACATTTAACCCTGCTCAGGAAGCGTGTGGCCAGGTGACTTCTTTGCTCTGCTAACTTTTGATGGGTAACACCAATGTCTCTGCAGATCTCCCTTCTCAGAGTTGTTTAATTTTAAATAGACCCGGGACACCACACAATTAAAATGCTCTTAGATCACTTGAAACAGCCGTGGCTTTCCCCAAAGAATCCTGGGAGCTGTAGTTTGTTAAGCTGTTAAAGGTAAAGGTAAAGGTACCCCTGCCCGTACGGGCCAGTCTTGACAGACTCTGGGGTTGTGCGCCCATCTCACTTAAGAGGCCAGGGGCCAGCGCTGTCCGGAGACACTTCCGGGTCACGTGGCCAGCGTGACATCGCTGCTCTGACGAGCCAGAGCCGCACACGGAAACGCCGTTTACCTTCCCGCTGGTAAGCGGTCCCTATTTATCTACTTGCACCCGGAGGTGCTTTCGAACTGCTAGGTTGGCAGGCGCTGGGACCGAGCAGTGGGAGTGCACCCCGCCGCAGGGATTCGAACCGCCGACCTTTCGATCGGCAAGCCCTAGGCGCTGAGGCTTTAACCCACAGTGCCACCTGCGTCCCCTTGTTAAGCTGTTAGGACGCCCTTTTTCCCCTCCCAGAACTACAGTTCCCAGGGAAGAGGGATTGACTGTCAAACAGAGGACTGTCTTCTGTAAAGTGAAGGGGTTCAATCTCCCCAGGATAAATATGGGCCTAATTTGCAGGTCTATGGGGAGGACTCCTGTGATAATGTACACCAAAGGCTCTGAATGCTGAAAGCACTGTAATAAATGTGGACCATTACAGCTATTACTACTATTATTGCTCCAAGCCAATGGCTTCAAGTTATAAGAAAATGGAAATTATGACCAGGGCCGGATTTAGGTTTGATGAGGCCCTAAGCTACTGAAGGTCATGGGGCCCTTTACATGTCCAGCTGTCCTTTGTCAACAACAAATTGCCGCTGTTTTTTGTGTTGAATATATTCGTATAGTTAAAGCTATGGTTTTCCCAGTAGTGATGTATGGAAGTGAGAGCTGGACCATCAAGAAGGCTGATCGCCAAAGAATGCATGCTTTTGAATTATGGTGCTGGAGGAGAGTCTTGAGAGTCCCATGGACTGCAAGAAGATCCAACCGATCCATTCTGAAGGAAATCAGCCCTGAGTGCTCACTGGAAGGACAGATCCTGAAGCTGAGGCTCCAGTACTTTGGCCACCTCATGAGAAGAGAAGACTCCCTGGAAAAGACCCTGATGTTGGGAAAGATGGAGGGCACAAGGAGAAGGGGACGACAGAGGACAAGATGGTAGGACAGTGTGCTCGAAGCTACCAGCATGAGTTTGACCAAACTGCGGGAGGCAGTGGACGACAGGAGTGCTTGGCGGGCTCTGGTCCATGAGGTCACAAAGAGTCGGACACAATTAAACGACTAAACAACAACAACAAGAATGATAATCTATTCCAACCCCTTGCAATGCAGGAATATGCAGATGTCTCAAACGGGGATTCAACCTGCAACATTGGCATTATCAGCACCACACTCTAACCAACTGAGCTTTCCTGTTGGTTCGTTTATTACCTGCCCTTCTTCAACATCAGGTCCCAGGACAGATTTACATCAATTTAAAATTGGGTACGTATTGAAAAACGTTCATCTAGAAGACGAACCACGGGGAAAGGGGTGTATCCCGGACACGAGCCGGACATGACTAAGTGACTAAACAACAACAACAACAACAACATATGCTATAAGGTAATTTATGGACCTAATACAGTAGTGATCTAACCAGTGATATTTGAGGGAGCAGGCTAGCAGGCAGGGCCCATGACCTACATCACAGGAGCCTACACAACACAAAACACTGTTGCTGTATGTAGGTTTTATTTTGTGTTTTTATCTTATATTTTGGAAATGTACATCCAGTTTTTTTTCTTTCAATTTTTTGGGGAGCCCCAAGAGAGTGGGGCCCTAAGCTAGAGCTTGTTTAGGGACCCCAGACCATTAGGTCCAGTCGTGGCTGACTCCGGGGTTGCGGCGCTCATCTCGCTTTATTGGCTGAGGGAGCCGGCGTACAGCTTCCAGGTCATGTGGCCAGCAGGACTAAGCCGCTTCTGGCAAACCAGAGCGATGCACGGAAACGCTGTTTACCTTCCCGCCAGAGTGGTACCTATTTATCTACTTGCACTTTGATGTGCTTTCGAACTGCTAGGTTGGCAGGAGCAGGGACCGAGCAACGGGAGCTCACCCCGTCATTGCGGGGATTTGAACAGCCGACCTTCTGATCGGCAAACCCTAGGCTCTAGCTTATAAGTAAATCCGGCACTGATTCTGACTAAACATCACGAATAACTTTCTGACAGTAAGAGCTGTTCGACAGTGGAACAGTCTCCCTCTGGAAGTTTGTGGGCTTTCCTTCTTTGGAGGCTTTTAAGCAGAGGTTGAATGGCCATCTGTCAGGGATGCTTCAGTTGAGATGATCTTTGGTCATGAATGATCTTGTTGAGATTACTGCATTGCAGGGGGGCTGGACTGGATGACCCTCAGGGGTCCCTTCCAACTCTATGATTTTATGATTCTATGCTCGTTTGCTCAGCCTTGGCTCTCATGGCTAGATGTGCCAGCCTCAAAGCCCATTAACCACACATGGCAAGACTACACAACTAGATTGCCATCTGGCTTTCCTAACTGAGGCCTCATCCTGCCCGCAAAGTGCACCAGGCAAGGGCCACAGGTAAGCCACTGCTGTCTTCACGCTGCTTTGCTTTGTGGGTCCTGCACATCATCTCTGCTGCAAACGGGATATTGGAGTTGATGGTCTCTTTTGTCAGACTCAGCAGGGATGCCTTGATGACCAGAGATCTGTCTTAATCTTCTTTGCTCTGTTCCAGACATGCTGTGCGCCTTGGCTAAAAAATGGATGCTGTTGGCCGGCAGTGCGAAACATTCTCCGGACTGTGTGCAAGTAACCAAAGCAAGTTCTCAAATGCATCAACATTAGTCAGTGTTCCCTCGCCGTCCCGTTCCAGAAATCAATTAGTTAGCAGCTTTTGACTCGCAGCAAGCTGCAAAGAATCCGATAAATCTGAGCCTTGTCATTATGGGTGCTCCGAAAACACGGCCAGAATGTTTTGCAGCTTAACCAAGAGAGAAGAGCAGCGAGCCTTTTCTGTTACCCAGAACTGCTTCCCACGTCCAAACACCCTAGAGGGCAGCTGTTCTTTCCATCCCCGCCGTTGTGCTAATCTCACGAGAGGTGCGATGTGATGATTCTCAAGAAAACCAGTGCAGGGTTCAGAGCCCTTAGCCACAACAGCGAGGGCGCAGTCAATGTCTGCTGTGATGTAGGTTGGAGTGTGACTTACGGGACAATGGCTATGGGGCTTGGGCGATAAATGCCTCTGTTCTCTGGTGGGGCAGCGGGGGGAAGTTACAGCGACCTGATCAAATTCTCCTTTAGTCTCAGTCACTGCTGCAAGAGAACACGAGTCATTTCAGAAAGCTAGGGAGAAAGGAAGGGCAGGTGGATCTGAGACCGGGAGAGGAGCCTCCATTTTGCACTGTTTCAAAATCTGGCGGCTTTTGCCCCACGCTGGGCAAAAGATTCCTGCACTGCCGGGGGCTGGATTAGATGACCCTCGTGGTCCCTTCCAACTCTACAATTCTACAAAATCTTTACAAATGACAGAGAGGGCTGTGTTAGTTTCTGTAGAAAGTAGCTTACTGCAAGGGGTGAATTTGGCATTTCTTGTGTCCCCCTCTCTCAGTTTCAGCTCTGCTCACTACCGGCATGTGGTCCCCATTTTCTTGCCCAGAAGCGAATGCAGCCCTCAGCCTGGGAAAAGACCCCTGCCCCTTAGTTATGCATGCATGTGACTTACTCCCTAGCGTGTCCACTCCTGCAGCCTCCATTTCAAATTTCCGCTTTGTAATTTGATTGTAAACTGAGCTCAAACTGCACACACTACAAAGCATAAAGCGATACTTTTAGCATTTTCTCTCCCCCCCCCCTAATTAGGTGAATAGCTATTTAAAAGCCTAGAGTATCTTATATATGCCCTGTTTTTCTAAAGCCCTTAAACCCAACAACATCTGCCACAGGGAAAGCTGCAAAACTTCAGGTTGGGAGACTGCTGCTGGGATGCGAAAAACAACATAACCAGGCGTCCTTTTGAATGCACATGCATGATGATTTGTGCTCACGATGCTATCAGGGAGGTCACACGTGATCACGATTTCAACGCCGGTTGCACCTGCCAAAGCTTTGGGGCTGATCACGCTGCTTCATTCCCAGTCGGTGCGTATCTTCCTGCTGAAATCCTGTAATTTTTTTTATACCATAAATCATAGAATCATAGAGTTGGAAGAGACCACAAGGGCCATCGAGTCCAACCCCCTGCCAAGCAGAAACACCATCAGAGCACTCCTGACATATGGTTGTCAAGCCTCTGCTTAAAGACCTCCAAAGAAGGAGACTCCACCACACTCCTTGGCAGCAAATTCCACTGTCAAACAGCTCTTACTGTCAGGAAGTTCTTCCTAATGTTTAGGTGGAATCTTCTTTCTTGTAGTTTGGATCCATTGCTCCGTGTCCGCTTCTCTGGAGCAGCAGAAAACAACCTTTCTCCCTCCTCTATGTGACATCCTTTTATATATTTGAACATGGCTATCATATCACCCCTTAACCTCCTCTTCTCCAGGCTAAACATGCCCAGCTCCCTTAGCCGTTCCTCATAATGTTCTGTTTCATTTTCTTTGCTTTTTTTGGATGCACTGTGGCCCTCCTAGACAGCAATAACGGGGCATGATTTGGGGAGGAGACACGGAGCAAACCAAAGCGAGATAAATCCTCCGCTAACGAACTATTCTTGTGTCAAGAACATGCTGCAGAAAACACCCTCAACCGCCGGGCCATTATCTCTAACCAATTTGTTCTAGAGATGGATTGCAACGTGGATGGAAAACAGACGCCAAACTGTCACCCCCAAAAGTGAAAGCAAGCATATGTCACGGATATTTTGGCCAGGCCAATGAGAATGTTAGAAAGGGGAATCCAACCCATCTTGTGTGAAGTCCCCCTCTTTCAGAATTCTGCCTCCAGGGAGCAGCCGGCGTAAGATCTCTGCCTGCTGTGATTCTCCCCCCCCCCTTTCCTAAAACAATTCCAGCCTGTGTTAATAGCTGCTAGATCATTTATCACCGCAGTCCTGCTATGGCCCAGGCTCTGTTTTCTGTTAAATTAAACAATCTGCGAGGGCTTCAGCAGAAGGGACAGGAAGGTGCGCAGTTATCAAAGAGATGCAAAAGGGAGATTAGAGCTAAAACTGTTCAGGGAAGGATGAAACATGGAAAAGACACGTTTGCTAGCAGAAGTCGCCGGCCCTCTTCTAGTCAGGTGTGCAGATCATCAAGTGCCCTCCAGATCTTTTTTTTTAAAAAAATTTATTTATAAAGTTTTCAAATATAACAATAAAGGAAAAACATTCCATTCAAAATATACATCTAATTCTAATCTTTCCACTTTCAGACTTCCTTCAGTCTATCTGGAAATTTTTCATGTTATTACAATTATTCACATTTCTTCCATCTGTGTTGTTGTTGTTTTTTAACCAAATTAATCTTAACAATTATTATAAAACAATTATCACAGAGCTTCTTGAAAACCTACAAACGTTAATTGACCTTCACATATATTTTTAATATACTCTGTAAATTTATTCCAGTCTTCGGTAAATCTTTGGTCTCGCTAGTTCCGGGAACCGGCCCTCCATATCTTTTTGGGACTACAACTCCCATCATCCCTAGCTAACAGGAACAGTGGGCAGGGATGATGGGAATTGTAGTCCCCAAAAGCATCTGGAGGGCTGAGTTTGCCTGTGCCTGGTGTATGGCACCTGTGCCCCTGCAGGTAAGACTAAAAGGGTGGAACCTCCACTCTGGTTGGCAGTCTACCAGGTGCAGGGAACCACAACTGGGGTGTTCCGCTCAAGTTCAGCTTGTGGGTTTCCAACAGGAATCTGGTTGGCCACTGGGAGAACAGAATTCTGGACCAGATGGGCCTTTGGCCTCATCCTGCAGGCTCTTCGGGTGTCCTTAATATTAAAGTGTGCTAATTTATTATTACTGTTGTTCATTTTATTAAATTTCTTGAGCACCTTTCTAACAAAAACTCAAGGTGTCCCACAAAGAATATATGAGAAGTAAAGTAAAAAATGACAATATAATGGTGGTAACAGTAATATCGCTACAAACAGCAAAATCCACATCAGTCCACCAAAAATAAAAATAAAAGCCCAATTCACCACTCATGATTGTCAGTGCTGCCTTCACTGGGGTAGATCTTCGGACCCAGACAGCTCAGCTGGTTGAGGGTTCAAGCCTCACGCTGGGTGAAAGATTCCTGCATTCCATGGGGTTGGACTAGATGACCCTTGGAACTCAGTTCCGGCACCTCTCAGATGGGCACCATTGCCATTCTAAGAGAACAAGGTGAGTTCCGGCATCTCTTTTCCTAGAAAAAATAGCACTGAGACGATTCTGTGTCTCCCGACCTAATTTCACACAGTCCTCAGTTTAGTTTTTAAATCTATCTACCTGCAAGAAACACGGGTGGCGCAGGGGACGTGGGTGGCACTGTGGCTTACACCACAGAGCCTAGGACTTGCAGATCAGAAGGTCGGAGGTTTGAATCCCCACAACGGGGTGATTGTGGGGGTGAGCTCCCGTTGCTCGGTCCCTGCTCCTGCCAACCTAGCAGTTTGAAAGCACGTCAAAGTGCAAGTAGATAAATAGGAACCGCTCCGGCGGGAAGGTAAACGGCGTTTCCGTGCACTGCTCTGGTTCGCCAGAAGCGGCTTAGTCATGCCGGCCACATGACCCGGAAGCTGTATGCCGGCTCCCTCGGCCAATAAAGCGAGATGAGCGCTGCAACCCCAGAGTCGGCCACAACTGGACCTAATGGTCAGGGGTCCCTTTACCTTTATCTTTACCTGCAAGTGTGACCACGGCAGTGTTCTGGCAGAAAGTGTTTGCAAAAGGGGGTGGACCATCTCTCTTATGTCTCAGGCCCCACAAGATGCTGGGTTCAGCCTGGCCCACGGCTGGCTGGCACAAGGAGACCCTCTGGTCTTCCTCTCGCCCCAAGTCTTTCTCAGCTCCACCTGCGGATGCCTGGGGTGCCTTTGAGAGGCACATGGCAATGTGGTACTTGAGATACCTACTCCATGCTCTCTAGGCATCTAGACATACACAGGCCCAGCAAGGACCAAAATGCTGGAGGCAGGGGCGCCAACGTGAATAACATACTGTGGTAGCCCAGGTAAGCCCTGCCCCACATAATGCATCACATAATGTGGTGCGCACACACCATTTGAATGCCCGTCAACTTTGGGGGCCCCTGGCCTCTTGAAATATATTATTTGGGAGGGGGCAAGGCCCCCTCAGTCACTCAGAGTTGGCTCCTATGGCTGGAGGCTCCCTGGAGAGGCCCTGTGGAATGCACTCCCATCGGATGTCAAAGAGATAAACAACTATATGACATTTAGAAGACATCTGAAGGCAGCCCTGTTTAGGGAAGTTTTGAATGACTGATGTTTTAATGTATTTTTAATCTTTTGTTGGAAGCCGCCCAGAGTGGCTGGGGAAATGCAGCCAGATGGACAGGGTTGAAGAATTATTATTATTATTATTATTATTATTATTATTATTATTATTATTACTCCCTCTGGGCGCACAGAGCGCGTCTTCCGAGGGCGTTTCCCTCGACGGCCAGGGCCTCTCCAAGGCGCACAGGTCTCCTGTCCCGTCCCGTCCCCCCGTAGCGTTACTTACGATCATGGGCAGGGAGCAGATGGTGAAGAGGGTGGTCATGAGAGCCAGCAAGACCAGCTGGCCCAGCTCCTCGGTGCGGCCGGCGCCGGGAGGCGCTGTCGACGGGGCGCCGGTGCCACCGCCGCTCCCGTGCGCTCCGGCCGGCTGGCTCCTTCTCGGGGGCTGCCGGCGCGCCATGCGGTAGAGGCTGCGCATGCTGACCAGGTTGCAGAGCCCGATGGCGAGTCCCTGCGCGCCCAGGAGACTGGCGTAGAGCACCGAGTAGGCCCGCCCGCCGCCGGCCATGCGGATGAAGCACCAGGTGCCCGGGCAGTACTGCACGATGGCACCGAAGCCCAGCAGCGGCAGGGCGCAGAAGAGGGCGCACAGCGCGCCCGCCGCGACGGTTAGCAGTGCGCCCAGGCGCCGGCTGGTGTGGCGTTGGTAGAAGTAGGGGTGTCCCAGCGACAGACAGCACTCCAGGGCCATGGCTAGCAGCAGCATGGTGGGCGCCAGGCCGAAGAAAGCCATCAGGAAGGCGAACAGCTGGCACAGGCTCCCGGGGCTCGCGTCTCCAGCGCCGGCGGCTGCGTCTTCCCCGACGGCAGTTGCTGGCGGCGGCCAGAGCTCGCTGAGGCTGCGGTTGCGCGCATAGGCGGCCAGGACGATGGGGCTGAGCAGGCACTTGCCCAGCAGGTCGGTGGCGGCCAAGGCGCTGACCAGGAGGTAGAAGGCGGACGCCCTTGGGCGCCCCCAGCCGCCGGCGCGCTGCAGCCGCGCGCGGAGCTGGTGCTGCCACAAAATCCCCAGCGCCAGCACGTTGCCCACCAGGCCGGCCGCGAAGAGGAGCGAGCCCGGCAGCGCCGACTGGCCGCCCTCCAGGTGCCGGTTGGCGCGGCAGCGGTAAGCGCCGCCGCCGTCCATGGTGCCGGCGGCGGGCGAGAGCGTGCGCCTCGACGGGGCGGGCAGGGCGGGACGCGTGTGGGGCGGCGCGGCCGGACGAGCCGTGCCTAAGAAGGGGTGCGGGGCGGGGAGGGTGGGCAGGAGGGTGGACGGCCTCCCGCAGACGGGGCGGGGGCTAAGAGAAGGAAGCGCTGGCCTCGCCGGGAGGGCGGAGAAGGGGCCGTTTGTTCCCACGGGGAGCCGGGAAGGAATCGCCGCTGTCTGTGGGAAGAGGGCGGGCGGGAGCAAGCGAGAGGGATGGAGTCCTTTTCTAGTTCTTTTTCATCTTTGTTGGAAGCCGCCCAGAGTGGCTAGGGAAACCCAGCCAGATGGGCGGGCTACAAATAATAAATTATTATTATTATTATTATTATTATTATTATTATTATTAATGACAGCAGGCGGCAAAGGGTCGAGGAAAGGAGAGGGGCTGGGGCTTAGGGTTGCCTGGCAAGGCACCTCCTCTGCCCCAGAAACCCTCACCTGCAGCGCCCAGTAAGGTAATAGGTTGGGTACAGTGGTCCTGCCGAAAGGTTGCCGTCGACAAGGGCGCACTGCACATGCCCAGAGGCACTCTGCCCGTCCTCACTTGCCTCACCGCCACTTCCGTCCGGATTTGCAGCAGTAACTCGGAAAAAGGGATCCACTTCAGGGTGTTTGGGGCAGGGATTTCGCCAGTCAAAGGCGCAGAGGATGGCAGTGCGGCAGGACACCTGCTTTGCGTGCAGAAGGTCCCGGGTTCAGTCCCTGGCTGGCAGCATCTCAAGGTAAGGCCCTGTCCAAAATCCCGGAGAGCCGCTGCCATTCAGAGCACGTAAGGCGCAGCTAGATAAGGGTCTGACTCAGAATAAGGCAGCTTCCTGGTATGAATTGCCCTCAGGTGACCAGATAGGGAGGCTTTGCAAAAACTGGTTCTTTGGGGGGGAAGGGTCATAGGTGACCGGGAGAGTATCTGCTTTGAATGCAGGAAGTCCAAAGTTCACTCTCAGGCCTCTCCAGGTAGGATTGAAGGAACTTGCCCCTCAGGAAGGTCAGCCCATTGGAAGATGAACCAATAATAATAATAATAATAATAATAATAATAATAATTTATTTATACCCCGCCCATCTGGCTGGGTTTCCCCAGCCGCTCTGGGCGGCTTCCAACAAAACACTAAAATACAATAACCTATTAAACATTAAAAGCTTCCCTAAACAGGGTTGCCTTCAGATGTCTGCTAAAAGTTTGGTAGTTATTTTTCTCTTCGACATCTGGTGGGAGGGCAAGGACGGGTGCCACTACTGAGAAGGCCCTCTGCCTGGTTCCCTATAACCTTGCTTCTCGCAGGGAGGGAACCGCCGGAAGGCCCTCGGAGCTGGACCTCAGTGTCCGGGCAGAATGATGGGGGTGGAGACGCTCCTTCAGGTCTACTGGACCGAGGCCTTTTAGGGCTTTAAAGGTCAGCACCAACACTTTGAATTGTGCTTGGAAACATCCTGGGAGCCAATGTAGGTCTTTCAGGACTGGTGTTATGTGGTCCCGGCAGCCGCTCCCAGTCACCAGTCTGGCTGCTGCATTTTGGATTAGTTGCAGTTCCCGGGTCACCTTCAAATGTAGCCCCACGTAGAGCGCATTGCAAGACCAGTGAACTTGCAGGTTTTGTTGGCCTTCTAAGCCCTCAACCCCAGTGCTGGATTTATGTATAAGCTAAAGCTATAGCCAAAAAATTTAAAGAAAAAAAAACCCTGGATGTACATTTCCAAACTATAAGATAAAATAAAACCTACATACAGCATCAGTGTTTTGTGTTGTGTATGACGCAGGTGGCGCTGAGGGACGCGGGTGATGCTAGGGACACGGGTGGCGCTGTGGGTTAAACCACAGAGCCTAGAACTTGCTGATCAGAAGGTCGGCGGTTCGAATCCCCGTGACAGGGTGAGCTCCCGTTGCTCGGTCCCTGCTCCTGCCGACCTAGCACTTCGAAAGTACGTCAAAGTGCAAGTAGATAAATAGGTACCGCTCCGGCGGGAAGGTAAACGGCATTTCTGTGCGCTGCTCTGGTTCGCCAGAAGCGGCTTAGTCATGCTGGCCACATGACCCGGAAGCTGTACACCGGCTCCTTCGGCCAATAAAGCGAGATGAGCGCCGCAACCCCAGAGTCGTCCGCGACTGGACCTAACAGTCAGGGGTTCCTTTACCTATGGACCTATTAGGTCCATCAATTACCATATAGCCTATATTCAACACAAAAAACATTGACAATTTGTTGTTGATAAAGGACAGCTGGACATATAAAGGGCCCCATTACCTTCAGTAGCTTAGGGCCTCATCAAACCTAAATCCGGCCCTGCTCAACCGTCTTCCTCTAGTTGCTGTAATATCACTCATGATTATGATGATGAAATAATAACGATCATCACCAGTGCTTTTTCCTGGGGGTACACAGGGGTACGCATACCCCTAAACATTTTGTGAAGCTAAGTCTGGCCTCATTGAGGGGCAGTATTTCAATATGAGTAGGAAAATGAGAGTACCCCTAAACATTTTTAAAAAGAAAACAAAAGCACTTTTAATAATAATATGCCACCCATCTGACTGGGTTCCCTCAGCCACTCTGGGCGGCTTCCAACAAATTAAAACAATAGGACATCAAACATTAAAAACTTCAATAGGGCAAACATAAGGTTCTGCACTTAGGAAGAAGCAGATGCACACATATAGGATGGGGGGCAGCAGTACATGTGAAAAGGATCTAAGGGTCTTGGTGGACCACAAGCTGAACATGAGTCCACAGTGCATTGCAGCAGCAAAAACAAAGCTCATGCTATTCTAGGCTGCATCAACAGAAGTCTAGAGTCCAGGTCAAGGGAAGTAATAGTGCCACTCTGTTCTGCCTTGGTCAGACCACACCTGGAATACTGTGTCCAATTAATAATAATAATAACAATATTTTTTTATTTATATCCCGCCCTCCCCAGCCGAAGCCGGGCTCAGGGCGGCTAACAACAATCAAAATAAAATAATACAACATTCTAAAATCATGTCATTATAAAATTAATTCAAATCAAATTGATGGCAACCATTGGGCTAGAGTTCTGTGAAGAATTACCAAAGGAGGGGTCAGGCTGTGCCCTGGCCAAAGGCTTGGTGGAACAGCTCTGTCAAGGTGTTTTTGTCTGAAGACCGTAAGGTCCTCCGTGGGACATATCAGGAGAGGCGGTCCCGTAGGTACGAGGGTCCTAAGCCATATAGGGCTTTAAAGGTTTAAACCAGCACCTTAAACCTGATCCTGTACTCCACCAGGAGCCAGTACAGCTGGTATAGCACCGGGTGAATGTGATCTCGCAGTGAGGACCCCGTAAGGAGTCTCACTGCAGCATTCTGCACCTGCTGGAGTTTCTGGGTCAGTCTCAAGGGCAGCCTGACGTAGAGCGAGTTACAATAATCCAGTCTGGAGGTGACCGTCGCGTGGATCATGTGGCGAGGTCAGGGCGAGAGAGGTAAGTAAGAGATGCCTATTGGTAAGTAACGAAGTGGCGTTAGATAGATTTGAACCAACAGGTGTCTTTTATTTTCCATCCCTTGTAATTCTGGGTATCACAGTTTAAGAAGGATGTCGACAAGCTGGAACATGTGCAGAGGAGGGCAACCAAGGTGATCAAGGGTCTGGAAACCAAGCCTGATGAGGAACGGTTGAAGAAGCTGGGTTTGTTTAGCCTGGGAAAGGAGACTGAAAGGAGATAGAATAGCTAACTACACTTATCTCAGAGGCTGTCAGATGGAAGATGGAGCAATCTTGTTTTCTTTTGCTCCAGAATGTACAAGAAAGGAGATTCCAAAACTAAACATCAGAATGAACCTTCTGACTGTAAGAGCTGTTCAACAGTGGAATGGACTCCCTTGGAAGCTGGTTGACACTCCAGCATTGGAGGCCGGTTGAGTAGCCACCTGCTAGGGATTCTTCAGTTGTGATTCCTGCTTGGCAGGGGGTTGGACTAGATGACCCTCAGGGTCCCTTCCAACTCTACCATTCTACGATTCTTTGAAATCTCTGAAGTTTGAAGCAGTGGTCATCCAGGTTTCAGGAAGCCCACCGCCATATCTGTCCTGTCCACTGGAAGGAATGTTGATTTAAGAATAGAGGAAGCTGCCTTTTATCACATTATCACATGAGCACTGCTCCACAGCATTTGATATTTTCATTCACATATATTCATTCGAAATAAGATGGGTTTATGAAACAAATCTATATTCTCCCAACACACTGACAAAGATCTACGAAACAGCAGTCAATATCTAGAATCTCTGTTCAGTAAAGGTAAAGGGACCCCTGACCATTAGGTCCAGTCGTGACCGACTCTGGGGTTGCGGCGCTCATCTTTACTGGCCGAGGAAGCCTGTGTACAGCTTCCGGGTCATGTGGCCAGCACGACTAAGCCGCTTCTGGCGAACCAGAGCTGTTTACCTTCCCGCTGGAGTGGTACCTATTGATCTACTTGCACTTTGACGTGCTTTTGGACTGCTAGGTTGGCAGGAGCAGGGACCGAGCAACGGGAGCTCACCCCGTCGTGGGGATTCAAACCGCTGACCTTCTGATCGGCAAGTCCTAGGCTCTGTGGTTTCACCCACAGTGCCACCTGCATCCCTCCTCTGTCCAGTGTTGAACATTATATTTGCTGAATACATTAATAATAATAATAATAATAATAATAATAATAATAATAATTTATTTATACCCTGCCCATCTGGCTGAGTTTCCCCAGCCACTCTGGGCGGCTTCCAATCAAATGTTAAAAACAATACAAAGCTTCACAGCTTATCTTTCATCATACAAAGTTTGGTATCTCTTCATTTAAAGACTTTCAGAGACTTTGAGTCTAAGATTCCTTTTACTGAATCAGAACATCAGTCCACCCAACTCAGTATTGTCTGTACTGGCTGCCAGCAGCTTCCAGACAGAGTCTAGCCTCTCCCAACCCTTGCTGGAGATGCTGGGGACTGAATCTGAGACCTTTTGTTTGGTAGGCAGATGTTTTAACCCCTGAGCTAGCTCTCTCCCCTGTCACACACTAAAAGAAAGGGATCATGGCTGGTTACTTGTGAGCTGGAAGGAGATAGTGCCCTCAACACTTCGTGACCAGAGAACCATAATATTTGCTTCTGTCCATCCATCAAGTTTGTTTTTTTCCGCAGAGCTGGGAGCTCAGATGGAAAACAAAGATTACTGGCTTCAACAGGGACAGGCTTTGTAGACACTTCGTGACTATAGGAAAGTGCAGGAAAATCTGAGCCTTGCTTGCGGAAGCATTGAAAATCGGTTCCCCGAGTGACATTTTTGGGTGACAAGGATATTCTGGCTGTGACCCTGCAGTACTGTGTGTGGTTTGGGAGCTGCACGGTCAGGGGAAAAACAATGCTGTCCAGGGTTGTAAAGACTGCGGAGAGAATAATTGGGTGCACTCTTCCCACCGTGGATCAAATCTACATTTGCAGGTGCCATAAGAAAGCTGCAGAGATAGCGCAGGATAGTGCGCACCCCGGAAATGATCTCTTTCAGCTTCTGCCTTCTGGAAGAAGGTACAGGGTTATAAAGACTAGGACTAGCCACCTGAGAAACAGTTTCTATCCAAATGTGATTTTGGTTTTAAATGCAGTGATGCAGTGTGATGTGGGTGGCGCTGTGGGTTAAAACACAGAGTCTAAGACTTGCCGATCAGAAGGTTGGCGGTTCAAATCCCCGCAACAGGGTGAGCTCCTGTTGCTTGGTCCCTGCTCCTCCCAACCTAGCAGTTCGAAAACACGTCTAAGTGCAAGTAGATAAATAGGGAAGGTAAACGGCATTTCCATACACTGCTCTGGTTCGCCAGAAGCGGCTTAGTCCTGCTGGCCACATGACCCGGAAGCTGTACGCCGGCTCCTTCGGCCAATAAAGTGAGATGAGCGCCACAACCCCAGAGTCAGCCATGACTGGACCTAATGGTCAGGGGTCCCTTTACCTTTAAGGTAGTCTCTGTGGGAGTATATTGTACCATATTTAATTATGGGGTATCAGAGTTTTTAGGGGGCTAAATAGCTGGGATAGCAGGCTTGTTGGTTTCGAATGTTTGATGTAGATTTTTTCAGTTTCGTCGTTCTGTATGGGAGAATGACAATAAAGATTACCGTATCGTACTGCCTCCTCCTCGATCATTTTGGCAGTCCTTTTCTGAACTTTTTCCAACTCAACAATAAAATAAACCCGAAAGCGACTCGCCTATCAATCTTCGGTGTGGGATAAGCATAGACTCCACAAATCCTAAGTATGCAGGGAAATGAGATAATAATAATTAGGTGTCGGTGCAAATTTCCCTGCTCCCAGATGCTTTAGCTGAGATTTCTACATTGCAGGGGGTGGACTAAATGACTCGTAGGGTTCCTTCCATCTCTACTAATCTGTGATTCTATGAAGGAGCCCCTTCTTCCATGCAGACCTGCCTCTGTGTTAAGATCTGTGGAGTTGACCTTCCTACTGGGGCTTCCACCATATAGCAAATAATAGTACCCCAGGGGAAGGCCTTCTTGTTGGTGGCTCCCAAGTTTTTGTAATCCCCCCTCTAAGTTACTGTGGAAGGCTGCTTTTAATTACTGTCCTGCTGCTTGCTGAGATTGTGAAAAATACTTTTATGTGTCTTATCTTCAGAGCTGTATTTTTAAACTGCAGATATTTTAAATGAAATAAATATAAGCATAATGTTTACGTCCCCTGTATATTGCAACGGCAGAAAAAAAAGGCCAAAACAAAAATAACACAATATTGGGTTATATTACCTATAAAAGGCAGATTAAAAGGTTCAAATGACTTTTTTAAAAAAAATGACAGAGGCATGGTGAAATGACATTTTATTCGGGAGAATTTGCCTCATTTTGCAATAAGAAACATAAAACCACATACCGGTAGGTCAGGAATGGTTGTAAACTGGGCATCGTTGCAACGAATCCATTATTGAAATCTAGGAAAGGAATAGATTTCACTAAGTCTTAGATATTGGATGTCCTGGTTAGTCTCACTTATCCCTATATGATCTGTGAGCCAAGTTCCACAGCCGTTTGAGGAGCTGTTAGCTAAGCACTGATTGACATTTTTATTTATTTGAGGGATGTTTATATGGCCTTTCAACCGCAGTTTTCAGGGCACTTGACAGATGAAATGATTTTTGAAACATCAAGGCCCAAAACAAAACAAAACTTCAAAAGCAGCATTAAGAGTGACTGATGGAGCCTTTTAAAAGCTAGAGAGAAGAATACAGTATGAAAAAAGATCTTTGTCCAGTGTGGAAAAGAGAATCGTGCAAATGTGTCAGGGCCCTTTCACACTTAATTTTATGGTGCATTCATCATGATCTGTGCTCATGATCCTGCTTCCTGCAAAGATTTTGAAGAGAAGAAGAGTTTGGATTTGATATCCTGCTTTATCACTACCCGAAGGAGTCTTAAAGCGGCTAACATTCTCCTTTCCCTTCCTCCCCCACAACAAACACTCTGTGAGGTGAGTGGGGCTGAGAGACTTCAGAGAAGTGTGACTGGCCCAAGGTCACCCAGCAGCTGCATGTGGAGGAGCAGGGAAGCGAACCCGGTTCACCAGATTACGAGTCCACCACTCTTAACCACTACACCACACTGGTTCATATTGCTTATACAGTGGTATTTCGGGTTACATACGCTTCAGGTTACAGACTCCACTAACCCAGAAATAGTACCTAGGGTTAAGAACTTTGCTTCAGGATGAGAACAGAAATCGTGCTCCGGCTGCATGGCAGCAGCAGGAGGCCCCATTAGCTAAAGTGGTGCTTCAGGTTAAGAACAGTTTCAAGTTAAGAACAGACCTCCGGAACAAATTAAGTACGTAACCAGAGGTACCACTGTAATTCTGAATCTCTGCCTGTTCATAGCTTCCTGCTGAAATCCTGTGAATTTTTATACCCTAGATGTTCTGGGTTGGGCTTTCATGTCCTGTTTTTTCATGCTATAATAATAATAATAATAATAATAATAATAATAATAGTTTTAATAGTAATAGTAATAATAATAATAATAATAATAATAATAATAATAATAATAATTTATTTATACCCTGCCAATCTGGCTGGGTTTCCCCAGCCACTCTGGGCAGCTCCCAATTGAATATTAAAAACACAATAAAGCATTAAACATCAAAAACTTCCCTAAACAGGGCTGCCTTCAGATGTCTTCTAGATGTCAGATAGTTGCTTATTTCCTTGATATCTGATGCAAGGGCATTCCACAGGGCAGGTGCCACCACTGAGAAGGCCCTCTGCCTGGTTCCGTGTAACCTCACTTCTTGCAGGGAGGGAACCGCCAGAAGACCCTCGGAGCTGGACCTCAATCTGTGAGCTGGACAATGGGGGTGCAGACGCTTCTTCAGGTATCCTGGGCCAAGGCCATTTAGGGCTTTCAAGGTCAGCACCAACACTTTGAATTCTGCTTGGAAACGTACTGGGAGCTATGGGGCAAGAGTGCCTCTCCAGATATCAGCAATGCAGAAACACTGGGAAAGCATTCCAGAACAACTAACAAAGTAGAATGATGTCTGGACGATCCAGTATAAATCCACCGCTGTTACTGTGTTAATGACATGTTGCAGAATACACCCATCAACAATAACCCCCAACTAGTATCAAGAGTCCCTCAGTCCTTGCACAATCATTTACAGTGGACACTGTAAATCCGTGCGGGATGCACGTTCGCAACCCACAGCGTGCGCAACCCGCATCTGCGCACATGCGGGTTGCGATTCGGAGCTTCTGTGCATGCGCAAAGTGCTATTTAGCGCTTCTGCGCATGTGCAACCTCCTCAACCCGGAAGTAACCCATTCCGGTACTTCCGGGTTTCGGCGGTACACAACCTGAAAAAACACAACCTGAAGCGGCTGTAACCCGAGGTATGACTGTATTGGGATAATTGTGGATTGGATCGAGTAAGTGACAGGTTTGTGGATTAATTTCTGAATTATTTACTTGCAAGAAACCTGGTTAAACAGATAATCCTTTGGGATTTTACCATCTTCTCTAGGCTTAATTCAAGAGATCAGTACTGGAGGAAAATCCCGGTCTCTAATAATAATAATAATAATAATAATAATAATAATTTATCATTTATACCCTGCCCATCTGGCTGGGCCTCCCCAGCCACTCTGGGCGGCTTCCATAGAAACCAAAAATACAGTAAAATATCACACGTTAAAAACTTCCCTGAACAGGGCTGCCTTAAGATGTCTTCTGAATGTCAGGTAGTTGTTTATCGCTTTGACAACTGCTGGAAGGGCGTTCCACAGGGCGGGCGCCACTACCGAGAAGGCCCTCTGCCTGGTTCCCTGTAGCTTTGCTTCTCGCAATGAGGGAACCGCCAGAAGGCCCTCGGCGCTGGACCTCAGCGTCCGGGCAGAATGATGGGGGTGGAGACGCTCCTTCAGGTATACTGGACCGAGGCCGTTTAGGGCTTTGAAGGTCAGCACCAACACTTTGAATTGTGCTCAGAAACGTACCGGGAGCCAATGTAGGTCTTTCAGGACCGGTGTTATATGGTCTCAGCGGCCGCCCCCAGTCACCAGTCTAGCTGCCGCATTCTGCATTAGTTGTAGTTTCCGGGTCACCTTCAAAGGTAGCCCCACGTAGAGCGCATTGCAGTAGTCCAAGCGGGAGATAACCAGAGCATGCACCACTCTGGCGAGACAGTCCGCAGGCAGACAGGGTCTCAGCCTACGTACCAGATGGAGCTGGTAAACAGCTGCCCTGGATACAGATTTGACCTGTGCCTCCATGGACAGCTGTGAGTCCAAAATGACTCCCAGGCTGCGCACCTGGTCCTTCAGGGGCACAGTTACCCCATTCAGGACCAGGGAGTCCCCCACACCCGCCCGCCTCCTGTCCCCCAAAAACAGTACTTCTGTCTTATCAGGATTCAACCTCAATCTGTTAGCCGCCATCCATCCTCCAACCGCCTCCAGACACTCACACAGGACCTTCACCGCCTTCACTGGTTCTGATTTAAAAGAGAGGTAGAGCTGGGTATCATCCGCATACTGATGAACACCCAGCCCAAACCTCCTGATGATCTCTCCCAGTGGCTGCATGTAAATGTTGAAAAGCATGGGGGAGAGGACAGAACCCTGAGGCAGCCCACAAGTGAGAGCCCAGGGGTCTGAACACTCATCCCCCACCACCACTCTCTGAACACGGCCCAGGATGAAGGAGTGGAACCACTGTATGACAGTGCCCCCAGCTCCCAGCCCCTCAAGACGGTCCAGAAGGATGTTATGGTCGATGGTATCAAACGCCGCTGAGAGATCCAGCAGAACTAGGAAACAGCTCTCACCTTTGTCCCTAGCCCGCTGGAGATCATCAACCAGTGTGACCAAGGCAGTTTCAGTCCCGTGATGAGGCCTGAATCCCGACTGGAAGGGATCCAAATGGTCCGCTTCTTCCAGGCGTGCCTGGAGTTGTTTGGCAACCCCTCGCTCAAGTGGCCATCCATCTAGCCTGAGCGATCCAGGCACGGAACTTCAGCCAAGTTTCTGAATCCACAAGGATAGTTTCTGTCTGCCAGGAAGATTGAAAAAGTCCTGGTGTCAATTTCCACCAGCAGAAACCATCTTCCCCTGCCCACAAGGGTGTTTGCCATGTCCCTAAATCCTGGAAAGATGTTGCAATGGTTACCTGGCATGTGCTCTGGTTGGCTGAAAAGTTCCAGCTGTCACTCTCACCAACATGGGTGGGCTGTCGGCTGGCAGTTTTTTGTCCTCACTAAAGATAAGACAACCAGCAACTATCTGTGCTGTGTTGCTCCAGAGGAGACCAGATAATAATAATAAATAATAATAATAATAATAATAATAATAATAATAATAATAATAATTTTTTTTTATTTATATCCCGCCCTCCCCAGCCGAAGCCGGGCTCAGGGCGGCTAACAACAATAAAATAAAATAATACAACATTCTAAAATCATGTCATTATAAAATTAATTCAAATCAAATTGATGGCAACCATTGGGCTAGAGTTCTGTGAAGAATTACCAAAGGAGGGGTCAGGCTGTGCCCTGGCCAAAGGCTTGGTGGAACAGCTCTGTCAAGGTGTTTTTGTCTGAAGACCGTAAGGTCCTCCGTGGGACATATCAGGAGAGGCGGTCCCGTAGGTACGAGGGTCCTAAGCCATATAGGGCTTTAAAGGTTTAAACCAGCACCTTAAACCTGATCCTGTACTCCACCAGGAGCCAGTACAGCTGGTATAGCACCGGGTGAGTGTGATCTCGCAGTGAGGACCCCATAAGGAGTCTCGCTGCAGCATTCTGCACCCGCTAGAGTTTCTGGGTCAGTCTCAAGGGCAGCCCGATGTACAGCGAGTTAAAATAATCCAGTCTGGAGGTGACCGTCGCGTGGATCACGTGGTGAGGTCAGGGCGAGAGAAGTAAGTAAGAGATGCCTATTGGTAAGTAACGAAGTGGCGTTAGATAGATTTGAACCAACAGGTGTCTTTTATTTTCCATCCCTTGCTTTGTCTATCTGCCTCCCCTCTTCCTTTTTCTTCTCATATACATTAAAAATGGAAGGCTGTCGTCACACAGCCTGCACTGAAGGATTTGAAAGGCCGGATCATAATCCCAGACTTACGATTTTAACATTTTTATATATGATTTTTTGGAACTGTTGTTGTGAGCTGATTTGATATTTTACTTAATGAGTGAGCTGCATAGAAACATGGCTATGAATAATAATACTAATTGTTGTTGCTGTTTAGTCGTGTCCGACTCTTCGTGACCCCATGGACCAGAGCACTCCAGGCACTCCTGTCTTCCACTGCCTCCCGCAGTTTGGTCAAACTCATGCTGGTAGCTTCGAGAACCCTGTCCCACCATCTCGTCCTCTGTCATCCCCTTCTCCTTGTGCCCTCCTTCTTTCCCAACATCAGAGTCTTTTCCAGGGAGTCTTCTCTTCTCATGAGGTGGCCAAAGTATCGGAGCCTAAGCTTCACAATCTGTCCTTCCAGTGAGCACTGGTGGGTTATTCAATCCTAAATGCCAGCAATTAAATTAAATACAATCATGCATTATGGTATAAATGCCTGGACAGAGAATTGCAATACCCCTGGGGACAAGCAAATGGCTACTTAATGATACGTAAATACCGTAAATAGCCATATCCATTATGGAAGCGACCATTGCAACAGAGTCGGGAGCACCAAAAAAAAAAAGTGTTCTTTTTGCAAACTACCAGGCCAGGCTGAGCTTGCCCCAACTTGACTAAACGTTAACCAAAACAGAACGAGTCTGAGCAACAAATCAACAGCACGATCAAATGAAGGGCTGGTTCAGTACAACAAACCCCATTCCTAAATCAAGACATAACATCAAACTATAACATAACAACAGTATATATCATCACGGAAATTACATGGGGGAGATTTTGCAGAATGGATTTCAGGGACCAATACATCCTCAATAGTTTTGATTCTATAGAGACCCTAGATTAGAGAGTTTTTTATTTAATTTTACCTGGGCTCAACTTGTTCACAACGCATTCCCTATTCCGGAAAGAGTCTACTCCAAATCCTATTATCCCAGATGAGTATGCTGCCAAGTTGTCAGAATTTAGAAGGCTCTCTGTGAGTTACTGTGGTTTTCAGCTCAGGCCCAAACAGTCATAAATACTTCTGCTTTTCGTTCTGCATAAGCAACAGTTTGTATTGGCAGCAAAGCGACAACGTGCACCTAAGATTTGTGGGGGTGTCAAAAACAGTGCAGTTGATAACAGCTCCACTGACAGTATCCATGGCCAGTCAACACTCCAACTGACCAAAGATTTAGCACTTTTAAGTAACTACCATGGGCTGGTTTGATTTTTGCCAAAAATTCATACTGCTCTACAACAGTGGATCCCAAAGTGTGTGGCAACTGGGATTGTGGTATAACTGGGAGGGGGGCTAAGAGGCAAGGGGGAAGCAGGAGGTTGCTAGTGGACTTTGAAACAGTGGTATCGCTGGATCAAGTCTCTCAGTTTTAACGAATTAACCAAACTAAATAGTTTTTTACTGGATTTTGAATAAATGTGCAATTAATTGTTACTGTTTAAATTTCATTGTGTTATTATCTAGTGTAGCGTCCCAGTCAAGGGACGTCATAGTCCCACTCTATTCTGGAATACTGTGTCCAGTCCTGTGTGCCACAATTTAAGAAGAAGAAGAAGAGGAAGAAGAGTTTGGATTTGATATTCCGCTTTATCACTACCCTAAGGAGTCTCAAAGCAGCTAACATTCTCCTTTCCCTTCCTCCCCCACAATAAACACTCTGTGAGGTGAGTGGGGCTGAGAAACTTCAAGGAAGTGTGACTGGCCCAAGGTCACCCAGCAGCTGCAGGTGGAGGAGCGGGGAAGCGAACCCGGTTCACCAGATTATGAGTCCACCGCTCTTAACCACTACACCACACTGGCTCTTCATATGCCTTCATAGCTTGAAGAGGCTCTAGATTCAATTCCCAAGATCTCTAGGTAGGTCTGAGAAAGCCCTAGCTGAAACCCTAGAGAACTTGCAACAATACCAACCCAGATGGTCCATTTGCCCAATACGAAGCCACGAAGAGCCTTGCCACTGGATCAGACCAAAGCCCCATCTAGCCCAACATCCTTTCATTCTCACTGTGGCCGGTCAGGTACCTATGAGAAGTCCACAAACAGGACCTGAGCACCAAAGCACTCTCCCCATTTTCAATTCCCAGCTACTGATCTTCAGAAGCATTTACTGACCCCATGTTCTCTCTGCTGAAATGCGAGAGGCTCCATCAATATCAACATTGTGCCAGCTCTAGAAGACACTCCTGTTTGGGCAAATGATCTCCAGGCTTCAACTTCCTGCTTTAATTATTGTTATGATCGTTATGCTACTTTAGAAGGCTTGTTTATTATACCTTTTAATTATGGACGTTTTCATGTTCTGTTGAAATGGTTTTTGCCACGTTTTGCTATGTATTTTTTATTATGGAAGCTGTTGTGGGAAACTACCTCGGTATTTGTTACGGAAAAATCTAGGTGCGAGGCTGCTCAGTCACCCAGCTCGTCGGGCAGAGCCCGCTGGTCCCTGCAGAATAAAAGAAGGAGTCCAGCCACCAACCGGAGCAAATAGCTGTAGACCAAAGTTTATTGCGCAACAGGTTCAAAGAGGAATTTTGAACCCTGAGGATGGGGTGACAAGGACTTTTAAAACTTTCCCACCATATCCCAGAATACAGTTCGTACAGCATCATTGCTACATCACTGACATGTCACAAAAGGGGAGGGGTAGACAGGGGTTGGGACGCAGGTGGCGCTGTGGGTTAAAGCCTCAGCGCCTAGGGCTTGCCGATCGAAAGGTCGGCGGTTCGAATCCCTGCGGCGGGGTGCGCTCCCGCTGCTCGGTCCCAGCGCCTGCCAACCTAGCAGTTCGAAAGCACCTCCGGGTGCAAGTAGATAAATAGGGACCGCTTACCAGCGGGAAGGTAAACGGCGTTTCCGTGTGCGGCTCTGGCTTGCCAGAGCAGCGATGTCACGCTGGCCACGTGACCCGGAAGTGTCTCCGGACAGCGCTGGCCCCTGGCCTCTTAAGTGAGATGGGCGCACAACCCCAGAGTCTGTCAAGACTGGCCCGTACGGGCAGGGGTACCTTTACCTTTACCTTTAGACAGGGGTTACACTCGGTTTACCCTGGCAAACATGTCCAGACTTGTCCTTGGTACAAGATTAACATAAGCAGACATGGCAGGGCAAGACCCAGGTATAAGATTAGCATAGGCAAACACCTCTGGAGTCCCACCACCCAAAGTACAATAGAACTTCCTTTGCATATCTGGACCCCTTGGCAAGTCTGGTGATGGGATTAGGCTTCCCTCGGCAAACAATCAGCTCAGCAATTGTCACCTCCGGGCACTTCCTGGGGTAGGAGGCCTATATACATGTCCTCGCGCTTGGGGAGGTAGCAGGGGAAAGAGTCATTTTACCAAGGGCAAAATAGTGTTGAAATGGAGAAAACTGGGAAAGGAGTTGATTTTATATGATTGTTAAAGCTAGGTAACTCCCCCCCCCGATGGAGGGCACAAGGAGAAGGGGACGACAGAGGATGAGATGGTTGGATAGTGTTCTCAAAGCTACAAACATGAGTCTGACCAAACTGCGGGAGGCAGTGAAAGACAGGAGTGCCTGGCGTGCTCTGGTCCATGGGGTCACGAGGAGTTGGACACGACTAAACGACTAAACAACAACAACTTCCCCGAGATGTCAAGTCGAAAGGATACATTTATGCATAATATTTGTAACATTTAACAACTTTAAAGATGTGGGCCCCCCCCATAATTTCCGTAACAATATTTATACAGTGGTGCCTCGCAAGACGGAATTAATTCGTTCCGCGAGTTGCTTCGTCTTGCGATTTTTTCGTCTTGCGGAGCGCGGACTCCCCGGGTATTAACGGCTTTAAGAGAAAGGAAGCAAACCCACAAGACGTTTTCATCTTGCGAAGCAAGCCCATAGGGAAATTCGTCTTGCGAAGCACCTCGAAAAACGGAAAACGCTTTCGTCTAGCGAGTTTTTCGTCTTGCGAGGCATTCGTCTTGCGGGGCACCACTGTACTCAAAATAAAATGTGTTGTATAAATTATTTTACTACTACTATTACTAGTAGTACTAGTAATACTAGTAGTAGCACCATTAATACCAGTAGCAACAGCAATAACAACAACTAGGAGCCACTGCTAACTACTGGTGAGAAACTTCATGACTCTCAATCTCCATTCTTATGGGTTTTTAAATGTTCAAATTGGACTTGTATTGAAGAGACATTTACACAAAGCACTCCTTCAAAGAGAAGATTGGCCATAAGTTTAGCAAGCAGATCTGAAAAGATGGCTTCCATGTTAGGAACCGCTAAGAGATGGTGAGGCATCTGATCAAGGCCTGTATTTTAAAATGAGCTTAAAGATATATTTGCAAATGTTTGTATGTTTCATGCCAGGCAGAAAAGCAGCTGGCTAAGTACTTTGGCAGTTGTTTATCCTCCTGAATAGGGCCCCCCTGATTTATAGCAGTAGCAGGAGACAAGTTTCTCAAAGTTGTAAAAGGGAAATACAGGCTGGGAGCAAAGGTTACACTGACCCTACATATTACAGAATACAATCAAGCTGCAAAAACACTAATTAAGAGTTGGTAAATAGTAAGATTTATTGTTTAACAGAAAATAATACCACGAGCCATTTGTTTTAGCCATTTGTTTTGGAATGCAGGGGCAACAGGGGCAAAAGGTGATCTGGTAATTAAGGTGCCTTGTCGAGGCAAATGTAAGATATATGGCTACTTGTCTGCCATTTATGGATAGAAGGAAATATAGCTCTTTGTCTCCCATAAAAGGTAATAGGAAATGGGTGTATCTTTTAGATTGGTTCTAGCAAACAGCCAATAGGAATTTCAACCAGGCTGATTGGACAGAGGCAGCCAAAGGAGGAGCAAGGGGGCTGGGTTGAGGAAATATAAGTGCTGGCCATCAGGGCTGGAGGGCATGCAGAGCTTTGGTAACCATATACCACTGTGCCTACCATTTATTTGTCTGACAAATAAATTATTTTAATTTCTCTATTGCAGTGTTGAATATTTCATTCAAGCTAAGCGTTAACCACAAGCAGGGTGCTACAATGGCGCAAACAATCAAAACTGCCATGTTGCAACTGAGCCCTGAGATTCCCCAATCTTGGCTTAGCGCCACATGCAAATCCGGCTCGGCAGCTTAACTATATTTACTGCCAACAAGCCACCGTCCGAAGCCATGATTTGTTGCTGGCTTACCAACCATTTGTTTGTATTAATCGTGGCTTGGTGTTATTTGTGAACACAGCACCCATGCTTTGTTTGGCTACCCCACCCGAGACATGTGACAATCCGCGATGGCAAGTGGAGCTGGAGAGCAAAAGAAAACCTTTGGAGAAAAAGATTCATGTAGGTAGTTGTGTTGGTATGACACAGTCGAAATAAATAAATTGTCCAGTAGCACCTTAAAGGTAAAGGGACCCCTGAGCATTAGATCGCGTTGCGGCCAACTCTGGGGTTTTCTTTTCTTCCCTGGGAGAAAAAAATATGGGAAGAAAATATGGGTTTTTCTTCCCTGGGAGAAAAAATATGGGTTTCAACACCAGATTGCAGCCACCACTGCTAGAGTTGGCAAAAAGGGGGAGAAAATAAACAAAACCTTGGAATAAGAACTACATAAAATTGCGCATCGCATGTTCTTTGGCTCACAGTTAGGACTGGGGTCCAGGCATTCCTGGAACTATGATCCAGGAAACATTTTAGGAAGCCTATGTTCTTCCAACTTAGCCAGTTTGGAAGAATGGGAGGGAAGGAGATGTAACAGCAAAGGCAGACGGACAGAAATCCCCGCTTTGGCTCAGAGATTTGCATCGGAAACTCCTGGCTGCCTACCTGAAAGGGTCCTTAATGAAGTCATTTCGCAGCACCTGAAATGGTCAGCATCATGTAGTTAACAGAAGAACATAAGAGTTTGCGGGATCAGGCCAATGGCCCATCTAGTCCAGCATCATGTTGTCACAGTGGCCAAACTGGTAAACTCAGAAGCAGGATTTGAGCAGAAGAGGACTCTTCCTGTGCTTCCAGGGTACAGAGTTACTCAGTGTGAACCTCAGAGCTGGATTTAGGTTTGATGAGGCCCTAAGCAACTGAAGGTAATGGGGCCCTTTATACGTCCAGCTGTCCTTTGTCAACAACATGGGTAGGCAAACTAAGGCCCGGGGGCCAGATCCGGCCCAATCGCCTTCTAAATCCAGCCCGCAGGCAGGCCGGGAATCAGCGTCTTTTTACATGAGTAGAATGTGTGCTTTTATTTCAAAGGCATCTCTGGGTTATTTGTGGGGCCTGCCTGGTGTTTTTACATGAGTAGAATGTGTTCCTTTATTTAAAATGCATATCTGGGTTATTTGTGGGGCATAGGAATTTGTTCATTTCCCCCAAAAAAATATTGTCTGGCCCCCCCACATGGTCTGAGGGACAGTGGACTGGCCCCCTGCTGAAAAAGTTTGCTGACCCCTGGTCAACAACAAATTGTCGCTGTTTTTCGTGTTGAATATATGCTCTATGGTCATTTATGGACCTAATAGGTATCTAAAGCCATTTGCACATGTTGCCATGCAACCAGTCCATGCACCCTTTATATAAAGGAAAAGGGACCCCTGACCATTAGGTCCAATCGTGGACGACTCTGGGGTTGCGGCGCTCATCTCGCTTTATTGGCCGAGGGAGCCAGAGTACAGCTTCCAGGTCATGTGGTCAGCATGACTAAGCCGCTTCTGGCGAACCAGAGCAGCGCACGGAAACGCCGTTTACCTTCCCGCCGGAGCGGTACCTGTTTATCTATTCGCACTTTGACGTGCTTTCAAAATGCTAGGTTGGCAGGAGCAGGGACCGAGCAACGGGAGCCCACCCTGTTGCAGGGATTCGAACAGCTGACCTTCTGATCGGCAAGTCCTAGGCTCTGTGGTTTAGACCACAGCGCCGAGCAAACCAGGTTTTTTTACCTTTAAATTTTTTTGGGCCCCCCAAGAGAGTGGGGCCCTAAACTAGAGCTTGATTAGCTTATATGTAAATCCGGCACTGCAGATTAGAATCAGGCAGATGTTGGAATCCCAGAACGATTGCAGAGCACCCCTGTTCCGTTCTGCCCACCGCTTTGCTACGTCACTGGACAGCCCTCAAGTGACGAATGCCTGTGTGGATGGCTGAGGTTGTGGTCTTGCAGGCAATGACCTCGAGCAAGGGCTTTAAAGGGGTCGTTCCCGCGTTCCCCCCATTCCTTCCCAAGCCATGAGGCTGGCAGAACGTTGTGGGGGAAAGATCCTCAGGACTACAGTTCAGAAGGAGGCCTCAGATGTGTACAATGTTTGTTTCAGAAGATAAGCAGCTGAAATGCCCAGAAGATAGGGATTTTGCAAGCGGGGCAGGGAAATGCCTCTTTCATTGTCTTCTCTGTTCTTCTTCCACCAGACGTTGACCCTTTGTCCCACTGGCCTGGCTTTTTCGGAGGAGACCGGGCCGAAGGGTTTAGCTTTCTTTCGGCATCTGTTTTCTCCACTGGAAGAATTTGTTTGAATGCTTCGCCGCAACAAGATCTAGAAATTTCACATCCTTTCCCGTCCTGGAACTTGTGTACGTGTCTCGAAGACTCTAGTGTTCATCTTGCAGGAAAAGAAAAACAGAGTTTGCCCAAAGGGGGTCTGCGTCTGCAGGATTTTACCCTTAGATGGGAACGCAGCTCAAACATTTTGAAGGCTATGAATGCTGGGTGTTGAGAAATGAGATCTGGGTTCAAATGCTGCGGCAGGGGGGAATACCTTGCCTAAGAGGAGGGCAAGACTATCCATGGATATTAGCCAAGAAGGCTATAATGTTCTCCCCGGGATGCCTTTAAATTACTGTTTTTAACTAGTTTGTTTTTATTATTCTGTATTTTATGACTGATGTTATAAAACGTGCGACTGTGAAGCCTGCAGAGGCAGGCAGAGGGAGGGAGGATAATGAATGTGCTCACACCTTGCTTGCCTAGCTAATAATAATAATAATAATAATAATAATAATAATAATTTAATATTTATACCCCGCCCATCTAGCTGAATTTCCCCAGCCACTCTGGGCGGCTCCCAATCAAGTGTTAAAAACTGTACAGTGTTAAATATTAAGAACTTCCCTGAACAGGGCTGCTTTCAGATGTCTTTTAAAGATAGGATAGCTGCTTATTTCCTTCACATCTGAAGGGAGGACATTCCACAGGGTGGGCGCCACTACCGAGAAGGCCCTCTGTCTGGTTCCCTGTAACCTCACTTCTCACAGGGAGGGAACCGCCAGAAGGCCCTCAGCGCTGGACCTCAGCGTCTGGGCAAAACGATGGAGGTGGAGATGCTCCTTCAGGTATACTGGACCGAGGCCGTTTAGAGCTTTCAAGGTCAACACTAACACTTTGAATTGTGCTCGGAAACGTACTGGGAGCCAATGCAGATCTCTCAGATATATTGCTTGATATATTGAGGTGGTTGCTTTCCCATGCCTGCACATGTTGCAGATTCCAGCTGTGCTACACTTTGGGAATGCACAATCCCAGAGCTCAGATGCCACAAGCCACGTTTTTAAGAACCTAGGGCATCCTTCTAACTCAGTGCTTTAAAACAAAGGTCTTTAACCATCAAGGTTGTTGCTGCCTTGTTGTATTCCGGCTAAGGTTTACCAGCCCAAAAGGCTTCATTCATTTGTTTGTTTATTCATTCATTCCATTTATGTCCATGCCCTCCAAGGAACTCAAGCTGGTGCAAATGGTTCTCAATTCCCCACTTTTCCTTAAAGGTAAAGGTTAAGGGACCCCTGACCATTAGGTCCAGTCGTGGCCGACTCTGGGGTTGCGGCGCTCATCTCTCTTTATTGGCTGAGGGAGCCGGCGTACAGCTTCCGGGTCATGTGGCCAGCAGGACTAAGCTGTGTCTGGCCAACCAGAGCAGCACACGGAAACGCCGTTTACCTTCCCACTAGAGTGGTACCTATTTATCTACTCGCACTTTGATGTGCTTTCGAACTGCTAGGTTGGCAGGAGAAGGGACCGAGCAACGGGAGCTCACCCCATCACGGGGATTCGAACCGCTGACCTTCTGATTGGCAAGTCCTAGGCTCTGTGGTTTAACCCACAGCGCCACCCGCGTCCCCCACTTTTCCTTAGAACATCCCTATTTAGGGAAGCTTTTAATGTTACTGTATTTTAATATTTTGTTGGAAGCTGCCCAGAGTGACTGGGGAAGCCCAGCCAGATGGGCGGGGTAT
Source organism: Podarcis cretensis (assembly GCF_951804945.1). Taxonomy (NCBI): domain Eukaryota; kingdom Metazoa; phylum Chordata; class Lepidosauria; order Squamata; family Lacertidae; genus Podarcis; species Podarcis cretensis. Next base: position 4,969,823 of record NC_137170.1, read on the forward strand.
TAATTATTATTATTATTATTATTATTATTATTATTATTATTATTCACTGGAGAAATGTTGGCGGGTATGGAGTTATCTGACCCCCAAGCCAAGGAGATAAGTAACTATATAAGCTTTAGAAGACATCGGAAGACAGACCAGCATATGGAAGGTTCTTTTTAAAATGTTTATTGTTTTATTTTGTTTTTATATACAGTGGTATCTCGGGTTACAAACGCTTCAGGGTACAGATGCTTCAGGTTACAGAGTACGCTAACCCAGAAAAAGTACCTTGGGTTAAGAACTTTGTTTCAGGATGAGAAGAGAAATCACGAGGTGGCAGCGGGAGGCCCCATTAGCTAAAGTGGTACCTCAGGTTAAGAACACTTTCAGGTTAAGAACAGACCTCCAGAAGGAATTAAGTTCATAACCTGAGGTACCACTGTATGTTGAAAGCCGCTCAGAGTGTCTGGGGCAACCCAGTCAGATGGGCGGGGTATACTACTACTACTACTACTACTACTAATAATAATAATAATAATGGAATAGGGCACCCCTATTTTCATCAGAGAAATGTTGGAGGGTTTGCACCACAAACACAATAAAACAACAAAATAATAGCATAATATAATTCAGAACAGCCATAGTTAATTGCACACTTATTCAAAATCTACTTGAAACTGTGTTGTTTAATTAAGCCAACAAAATTGAGGAATTTGATCCAGCGATACTAGTTTTCCAAAGACTTCTAATCGTTTGCGCCTCAAGGAACCCCCTTGGTGCCCTTTCTTCTTATCACCCCTCATGTAATCCGATCAGCCACTCTGGGAACCACTGAGCTAAATAATGTTCAAATGTGTCCAAAACCAAAGTCTGATTTTTATTTTAAAAAGCAATACATCACACAGGATGGAGAAACCAAGAAGCAGCCGAGTGGGGAAGACAAGAGCGGTATATTTAGATTGCTGGAAATTGTGATATGTCCAGACTTACATCACATGCAACATAGCCAATCCATAAAGACATCATGAGATGCTTGCGAGGTCAAATCAACCTTCCTCTGTCCCCGTGTCTTGCTCCGACAGTGGCCTGTTCCAAATGTACCAGAGGAAGCGAACAAATGCATCCAGTTCTAGCAGAGTAATCCCATCCCCGATAATTGCTTCCAGCTTCTGATACTCGGAGGTTTATAGCCATGCCCTGTAAGATGATGGATTCAGAGCTTATTCCGATTCCCTTGGAATGTCAGAGCCGAGCTCTGGAACATGCAGAGGAACAAGAAATATGTTCAGCTTTGGAACGGGCCCAGAGCTTTGTGAAATAAACATACATTACAGAAAGCAAAAAAAAAAAGGATGAGTCTCCATGCGCCAGGAGAACTGGGGCTGCAACGCACATGGGATGTGCTTCTTCAGCTGCCCACCATCAACTCAGGAGAAACAGTTGTGTGAACAAACTACAAGGCTAGATTAGAACTCATCACAGCCCAGGGAAGCTGAAGGTTGGGATATTCACAGCAGATAAAAGAAAGTACTTCACTCCGTGTAGATGAGCTGTGGAACTCTCTGCCACGGGAGGCGGTAATGGCCACCAACTTGGATGGCTTTAAAAGGGGATTGGACTAATTCAGGGCTAGGGTGGCTCTGTTCTGCCTCCATAATGGAAGGCAGCAATGTTCTGAATACCAGCTGCCAGAAACCGCAGGAGGCGAGAGTTGCTGTTGTGCTCAAATCTGACGATACGATACGATATGATACGATATGATACAATACGACAGGGAAGCTGTTATGTACTGAGAACAATAGGATCCAAAATGCAGCAGCCTGATTGGTCCTAGAACAATAGGATTCAGAATGCAGCAGTCTGATTGGTCCTAGAACAATGCAGCAGTATGATTGGTCTGCAGGAGCCACCCAATCCAGCTCCAGGTGGAAGTGAATCCACAACCTGATTGGCCTACAGGAGAATCCCGGAATTAGCCAATCACATGCAGCCCATTGTGTAAATAATGTATATAAAGCAGAAATTGTGGGGGAACTTTCATTCCTCCTCACCACTATGAGCTGAATAAAGAGCATGAAATTCACACTCAACTCCAAGTATATTTCAGAAGCTTTTAATGTTTGATGTATTACGGTATTTTAATATTTTATTGGAAGCCGCCCAGAGTGGCTGGGGAAGCCCAGCCAGATGGGCGGGGTATAAATAATAAATTATTATTAATTTATTATTATCATTATCTTTAATAATAATAATAATAAAAAATTTTATTTATATCCCGCCCTCCCCAGCCGAAGCTGGGCTCAGGGCGGCTAAATTTTTATTATTTTTTTTATTATCTTTATTGTCATTGTCCCATACTGAATAACAAAATTGAAAAAAATCTACATCAGACCTTCAAAACCCAACAAGCCTGCTACCCCAGCTATCCCAGCCTGGTTAACCCCCTAAAAACTCTGATACCCCATAATTAAATACAGCATACTCCCATAGAGACTACCTTGTTGTTGTTGTTTAGTCATTTAGTCGTGTCCGACTCTTCGTGACCCCATGGACCAGAGAACGCCAGGCACTCCTGTCCTCCACTGCCCCCCGCAGCTTGGTCAGACTCGAAAACACTATCCAACCATCTCGTCCTCTGTCGCCCCCTTCTCCTTGTGCCCTCCATCTTTCCCAACATCAGGGTCTTCTCCAGGGAGTCTTCTCTTCTCATGAGGTGGCCAAAGTACTGGAGCCTCAGCTTCACAATCTGTCCTTCCAGTGAGCACTCAGGGCTGATTTCCTTCAGAATGGATCAGTTGGATCTTCTTGCAGTCCATGGGACTCTCAAGAGTCTCCTCCAGCACCATAATTCAAAAGCATCAATTCAACCTAATAGGTATCTAAGCATCAATCAATCAATCAATCAATCAATGCTTTTAATGCGATTGATTGATGCATAGATACCTATTAGGTCCCTAAATTACCATATATAGCATATATTTTGTTAAGTTGTACGTTGACATAGCAGACGACACAGCGATTTCTCCAAAGCAGCTCTTTATTTTGTAAGCTGGAATAGAACTGACTGCAAACAGCTCAGCCGGCCTGCTTTTATAGGCAGCCGGCTTTCAACATTGTAGCAACAACAACCCAGGGTTTCCCGCCTAAAATAACTGACGTGGACCTGAGTGAAAACTATCTACAGTATCCCCCTGCTGGCCCAGGGTGAGAACTTCAGTACATAACACCCCTCCCCACCGAGATAAGGCGTTAGTTACAATCGTAATGGTTTCCTTATATACAGCACTACGCGTAATGGTTCAATTAGGCACAAAAGCATATCGGTTACATTTCCCATACTTAGACCAACAGTGATACATGTCCAACAACATAGTCCTTTAAATAAGTTGGGCGCTTGGAAACTCTGCCAGACCGCCGGGGACTGGTAGCCAAGTCTGGGGGGCCACACAATTCTTGCTGAGGCTGTGGTGCGACCCTAGGTGGTGTTGAAACCAAATCCCCTGGATCCGCTGCTGTGGGTGGAGCCTCCGCAAGTGGAGTGATCTGAGTCTGTGGTAAGTCTGGCAGACCCTCTGAAGCGGCTTGGTTCGGCTCCACGCTGGCAGTTTGCGAGGGAGGTGTAGGTGGAGCCTCGCCATCTGTAAGTGTCTCTTCCGGAGCCACGAGCGCAGTTGGGGGCACCACGGTAGTGTCCAAGTCCCCAACCCTGCGCCTAAGCTGGTCTACGTGCCGGCGCCACAAGCGTCTGTCTTCGAGTGCCACCTGGTACGAGCGAGGTCCAGTGACTCCCACTACTGGCTGGCACCCAAGGAATGTCCCCCACATAGTTCCGGGCAAAGACCTGGTTTCCTGGAATAAATGACCGTGGCGCATTGGCACAGCCTGGGGGTTCGGCCACGGCAAAGTCCGGGTGCAGCCGGTCGAGCGGTGACCTGAGGCGGCGGCCCATGAGCAGTTCAGCAGGACTCCGCCCTGTGGCCGCATGAGGGGTGATGTGTTGCACGAACAAGTATTCGGCGACCCACTCGTGCCAGTCTCCCCGGTCCAGGCGCGCCAGTGCCTCTTTTGCCGAGCGCACCATTCTCTCCGCTTGCCCGTTGCTGGATGGATGAAAGGGTGCCGTTAGGGCATGGCGGATGCCCAGTCCCAAAAGATACTGCTCAAAAGTGCCTGCCGTGAACTGCGGTCCGTTGTCGGAGACAAGGACATCAGGACACCCATGCGTCGCAAACAGGCCTCGCAGCACCCGGATGATGGCCTCGGTAGTGGTGGAGGGCATCAGGGTGACCTCCAGCCATTTGGAATAGGCGTCCAGCACTACCATAAAGGTCCGGCCGTGAAAGGGGCCAGCCAGATCGATGTGCACCCTCGACCAGGGTGTCTTTGGCATCTCCCGGGTGTGTCCCTTAGCTGCCGGTGGTGCAGGCCTCGACTCTTGGCACGCTTGACAGGCGGACACCCAGGCAGTGATGGCATCGTCCATGTTAGGCCACCAGACGTAACATCGAGCCAACGCCTTCATTTTGACAATTCCTAGGTGGCCAACGTGCAGAGCCTCCAGGACGCGCTGACGGAGTCCCTGGGGAATCACGACGCGGTCTCCCCACAGCAGACAGCCACGATGAGCCAAGAGTTACCAGCACACTGTCCGATGAAAGGAGAGACTTGACCGCGTTGAAGGCCGCGTCTCCCGATGACCCCAGGACCAAGGTGTCTTTGTGCTGAGGAGTCGGTGAAGAGGCTCAGCCACCGTGGCTTTGTGGGGTAGGAACATGTTATAAAAGTTCAGCAGCCCCAGGAACGCCTGCAACTCCGTCTTGTTCTTTGGGATGGGGGCCTGCTGGATAGCGCGGATCTTGGATGTGGTCGGGTGAAGGCCGGAGGTGTCGATAAGATAGCCCAGGAACTCTACCTGTGGAACGGCGATCTGGCACTTCTCCCTCTTTACCTTGAGCCCGGCCTCTTGGAACCTGGTCAGCACGGCACGGAGGCGCTCGAACAGCTGCTGGTGTGAGTCTGCGGACACCAAGACGTCATCAAAATATGGTACCACGCCTGGAAGCCCTTGCAGAAGACGCTCCATAAGGCTTTGGAAGATGCCAGGAGCCACACTCACCCCGAACTGCAACCGGCGGCAACGGAATGCCCCTCGGTGGGTGACGATCGTCTGGGCTTCAGCAGTGGCATCATCGACGGGCAGTTGTTGATAGGCTTGGGCAAGGTCCAGCTTAGCGAAGACCTTACCCTCACCCAGGGAATGCAGCAGGTGTTGGACAACAGGAACCGGATAAGCGTGCTGCTGAAGTGCCTTGTTGATCGTGCACTTGTAGTCAGCGCAGATTCTCACCGACCCGTCTGGCTTAACAGGCGCGATGATGGGGGTTTCCCACTTGGCGTGGTCAACTGGCTCCAAAACTCCTTGGGCGATCAGCTTGTCCAGTTGTTCGTCCACCTTAGCCTTGAGAGCAAAGGGAACCCGGCGTGGCTTTAGCTTGATGGGGGCGACTTGTGGATCAAGGCTAAAGGAGATGGGCGTACCAGTATATTGCCCCAAAGTGCCGTCAAAAACCTCGGCAAAGTCTTTGACCAGACCCTCAGTCTCTGCGTTAGAGATGCAGTTGATGCCGGTGATTTCCAGGCCAAGGGCATCAAACCAGTCTAGCCCTAGGAGGCTTGGCCGCTGACCTTCGACCACCACCAACCGGAGCAGGCCCGAAAAATCCTTGAAGGCGATCCGGAACCGGCCAACGCCTACCACGGGAATGTCGTTTCCCTGGTAGTCTCTCAGGTGTACGCGGTGAGAGTCGAGTTGCCTTTTAGACACTCTGGGTACCCGTCTTTTGATGGTGCTCCAAGACACGATGGACAGGGCAGACCCGGTGTCGATCTCCATGTCACATGGAGCTCCTTCAATGAGCACCGTGACGTTCAGCTTGCGTCGCGTAGGCGAGTCGGTTTGGCCAATCGTGGTTCCAGACGGGCAGCGGTAGTTGGTGAGAGCGAAACAGCTTTCCTTGGCAGACTGGAGTGAAGACTTGGACTTGCGAGTCGGTGAAGGGGGGGTGTCAGTCGGAGCCGATCGGCAGACCTTAGCGATGTGGCCCCTTCTGGAACACTTCCGACAGATGGCGTCTCTGAATCGACACTTGGCACGGGAATGGTTGCCTCCGCAGCCGGCACATTCCGGTTGGCCCTTGGACTTCTGTTGGAACTTCCTGCGCTCCCGCTTTGTCAGGTGCACGTCATCGTCTTCACTGGAGGATGCCTCATCACTGCTGGCCTCTTCGTGATGCACTGGAACTGGCTTCCTAGCAAGACGCGGGCTGCTGGACTTGCGGATCTTCTGGGCGGAGCGTTCAGCAGCTTCTGAGGCTACAGCCTCCTCAATGGCTTTCTGTAGCGTGAGGTCTGGCTTGGCGAGGAGACGCCGTTGCAGATGGATGTCCCGGACCCCGCAGACGATTCAATCCATCAGGGCATCGTCTAACTCTCGGAACTCACAGTGCATTGCAGCCTGTCGCCGGGTGTTGTTATAGTTGTTGATTGACTCCCCCTCTGCCTGGTTCCGGTGGTAAAACGCATGGCGGGCAGCAATCTTGGATGGCTTTGGCGCGTAGTGGTTGCGGAGCTTCTCTTGGATCGTGTTCCATGGTGTTGCCTGGACTGCTTCAGGCGCAACCAATGCTCGGGCTGTCTCAAACACCTCAGGCCCACAGAGGCTGAGGAATAGGCCCCGCTTCCGTTCCTTTGATACTGCTGTCAGCTCGTTGGCTTGGAGGTAGCAGTCGAACCGAGCGAGGTAGGAGTCCCATGATTCAGAGGCTGGCGCAAACGGCGGTAGAGGCACAAGTGAAGCCATGATTCCGATGCCGGCGTGAAGGGCGATGGATGGAACACCGTGCTCTAGCCAGAACAGTCAGCTTTGAATTGGTTCTGTCCAGTGATTTCGCTCAGTGATTTCGCTCTGTGATTCAGCTCAGTTCAGAGGCTGGCCGCATCTGGCTGTGCTCTGATGTCCATCAATCCCATCCTCGTCGCCAGTGTTAAGTTGTGGGTTGACATAGCAGACAACACAGCGATTTCTCCAAAGCAGCTCTTTATTTTGTAAACTGGAACAGAACTGACTAGCAAACAGCTCAGCCGGCCTGCTTTTATAGGCAGCCGGCTTTCAACATTGTAGCAACAACAACCCAGGGTTTCCCGCCTAAAATAACTGACGTGGACCTGAGTGAAAACTATCTACAGTATCCCCCTGCTGGCCCAGGGTGAGAACTTCAGTACATAACATACTCAACACAAAAAACAGCGACAATTTGTTGTTGACAAATGACAGCTGGACATATAAAGGGCCCCATTACCTTCAGTAGCTTAGGGCCTCATCAAACCTAAATCCGGCTCTGCCAATCTGACAGAATTCTGTCGCGAAATCCATGTTTTGGAATCAGAAGCTGGTGGGTGACAGGATTCTGGGCACATCCCCTTTAAGGGGAAAAACAAACAAACAGCAGAATGAAAAGATTCCATGGGAGGAATTAAAACATTGTGCGATGTTGATCATTCAGTCAGAACAAACATTCCAGCACACCAGAGAAAATAACCCCTTTTCTTTTCTCCCCTCCATGCTGTTCTGGGGGTTATCCTGCTTCAAGAAAAAATACAGGTATAAAATAATTCCTGGATGCCAAGATGCAAGTACTCTTTGGTGAGAGAACCGCAGCAGAGATTTAAAATCACAAAACATCCATCAAAGTAGAGCGTGGAGATATAGTCTGTTGGACCTTTAAAATATGCACTTGTGGGTTCCAAAACTTCCCTCTCTCCCCTGCATGACTCCCTCTTCCCTTGACTACAATTTAACTAATATGCTCTCAATCTACTTTCAAATCACTGCAAGCTCATTGGATCTTCCGTGGGATGGGTCTGTGTGTCAATCATCCTGGCCTACCTTACAGGTTTCTGGGGAGGACTGTTGAGATTATGTTTGTGGAGCACTTTGAAGATGCAAAAAGTGGGAAAAGGTGCTGTATAAATGCTAGACAGCATGTTAAAAAGCAGAGACATCACCTTGCCAGCAAAGGTCCATATAGTTAAAGCTCTGGTTTTCCCAGTCGTGATGTATGGAAGTGAGAGCTGGACCATAAAGAAGGCTGATCGCAGAAGAATGGATGCTTTTGAATTCTGGTGCTGGAGGAGACTCTGGAGAGTCCCATGGACTGAAAGAAGATCAAACCTCTCCATTCTGAAGGAAATCAGCCCTGAGTGCTCACTGGAAGGACAGATCCTGAAGCTGAGGCTCCAAGACTTTGGCCACCTCATGAGAAGAGAAGACTCCCTGGAAAAGACCCTGATGTTGGGAGGGCACAAGGAGAAGGGGACGACAGAGGACGAGATGGTGGGACAGTGTTCTCGAAGCTACCAGCATGAGTTTGACCAAACTGCGGGAGGCAGTGGAAGACGGGAGTGCCTGGCGTGCTCTGGTCCAGGGGGTCATGAAGAGTAGGACACGACTAAACAACTAAACAACAACAACAACAAATAAATAAATAAATAAATAAATGCTATAACGTTACATCATTGTTATTTAACGTTATACTGTTATGTTGGTACATATTGCCGTATTATTTTTATGTGATTGGACTTGGACCAAATGATGCCCAGGATCCCCTCCAGACATATGATTCAATACAGTGGTACCTTGGTTTTCGAACGTAATCCATTCCGGAAGACCGTTCGACTTCCAAAATGTTTGAAAACTGAGGCGCAAAGGGCGGTCTGCAAATTTGAGAAAATTGAGGAACACTCAGCAGAAGCCGTTCGACTTCCGAGGGGCGTTCGAAAACGGAAGCATTTACTTCTGGGTTTTCGGCCTTAGAAAACCAAAACTTTTGACTTCCAAGATGGTTGAAAATCACTGTACTGTAGTTGTAAAATCGGTGCCTGTAGAAAAGGATGGTCTATGAAAATGCCAAACCAGTTCCTTTCCCAAAATGAATAGCACCAGACAGGTGTGTCCAGTGTTCCATTTATTACGTAAATACCTTGCCATGGAAATTAAATAGCCGGGGGCACCACTAGTAGTAGGTGATAACTATTAGGGCAAAAGTGGGCATGTCTTGACTCCCCTTTCCTTGGCTGTAGGTAATGTCACCCAGACACCTCACCTTCTGAGTCCATTCCACTGCCAAACAGCTCTTACTGTCTGAAAATTCTTCCTAATATTTAGTTGGAATGTTATTTCTTGTAACTTGAATCCTTTGGTTCAGGCCCTCCCCTCTGGAGCAGCAGAAGCTATTATAATAATAAATAATAATTTATTATTTGTACCCTGCCCATTTGGCTGGGTTTCCCCAGCCACTCTGGGCGGCTTCCATAAAAACCAAAAATACACTAAAATATCACAGATTAAAAACTTCCCTGAACAGGGCTGCCTTAAGATGTCTTCTGAATGTCAGGTAGTTATTTATCGCTTTGACATCTGATGGGAGGGCGTTCCACAGGGCGGGCGCCACTACCGAGAAGGCCCTCTGCCTGGTTCCCTGTAGCTTTGCTTATCGCAATGAGGGAACCGCCAGAAGGCCCTCGACGCTGGACCTTAGCGTCCGGGCAGAACGATGGGGATGGAGCTAGTTCCATCTTCCACGTGACAACGCTTCGGATATTTGAAGATGACTGTCCTATTTCTTCTCTGCCTCATCTTTTCCAAGCTAAACATCCCCAGATCCCTCAACTGTTCCTCATATGGCTTGGTTGCCAGACCCTTGATCATCTTGGTCGCCCTCCTCTGCATACCTTCCAGCTTCTCAATATCCTTCTTAAACTGGGGTACCCAGAACCGGACACAGGTCTGACCAAAGCAGAAAACAGCAATACCACATATCACATCTTGAAGATGAGACTGTGCATAACAACACAGCGTCGAATTCACAGGAGACTCTCAATTGCCGGCTCCTCCTCCCCCTGGGTTTTCCTCCAGCTCCCGGCTCTGCTTTCCCACTGAGTGAACGTCCTAAAAATGGTGTTTTTACGAGGAACACAAGCACAGAGAACAAATGTTCTAGGACGGATTCTTTGTTCCGTCCCAAGCAATGCACAGGACACGCCGAATGCTGCTTAATCACCTCTCTTAAACTTGGCAGATCGTGAGCCATCAAATGCTACAGATCATTTGAAAGGGAAGAAAAATCAAATAAACCGGTGTGGAATTGATTTAGGGGCACCGAAAGATTAAAGGCAGCCATAAAGTGGAATGATTTCACGAGCCGTTATGCTTTTTCTTGTTCCCTGCTAAGTGTGTGGGTTGTGACTTGTGGCAGCGTCCAAGCAGCAGGTTCTTCGATGGCGAGAGTTGTTTGATGGTAAAACAGAAGACCTCAAAAGTGGAGTCGCCTTCCTTGGATGATTTTAAACAGTGGTTGGATGGCCATATGCCAGCGATTCTTTAGCTGTGATTCCTGCACTGCAGGGGGTTGGACTAGATGATTTCTAGGGGTCCCAACGGTACAATTCCTATGATTCTACAACCCCCCCATACATATGGCCCAGGCTTGCACCCCAGGGAGGTTACTTTGGTGCTGTTAACACCACGGCTGGACTTCACACCTGGAGGCGAACGTCTCCAAGATTATATGCCTGTTTTCAGGCACAATTCAAAGTTCTGGTTGTGACCTATAAAGCTCTACACAGCATTATAGGTCCAAACTATCCGAAATACAACCATAAAGAAGGCTGATTGCCGAAGAATTGATGCTTTTGAATTCTGGTGCTGGAGGAGAGACTCTTGAGAGTCCCATGGACTGCAAGAAGATCAAACCTCTCCATTCTGAAGGAAATATTTTGTTGGAAGCCACCCAGGGTGGCTGGGGAAACCCAGCCAGATGGGCTGGGGTATGTATGTATGTATGTATGTATGTATGTAAATAAATAAATAAATAAATATTATCATCATCAGTGCTTTTTTCTGGGGACTACTCGAGGTACTGCTGGCACCTCACCCCAAGTGTTTTTTTTTTAAAAAATAATATTTTATTAAAGTTTTCTTGGTTTACAAAGGTATGCGCAATGTCTCTTTTTTCAAGTTACATTTTCCATAGGTCAGTTTCATTTGTTGAGACATTAGGGTTACATTAGGAAGAAAAATGGGGAGAAGAGGTGGAGGGGGCCATGGTGGCTGGGGGTGGGGTCAGGAGGCGATATTTCTATTTTGCTTAATGTATGTGTGATGTTTTTGTGTCAGAGTAGTTTGTGCAGGTTCTCTTTGCTATTCGCTTGTGTTCCATTGATGGTGGTGAGAGAGGTTGGGGCTGGCTATGGGTGAGGTTGTTCGTTTGTGATTGGCTGTGTTGAACTTTGTTTTCATGTGTGAGTGGGTGTTTTTGAGTAAGGCTAGCCATATTGATTCGTATGCTGTCGGTGGATTCTTGTCGTTGTCTTGTTCTACCCCCAAGTAAAAGGTACGGCACTTACCTTAACAACATTGTGGTGAGTACTGGCATCATTTTTCTTTTTTTTCTTTTTTTAAAAAATATTTTATTTAGGATTTTCTTGTTTTACAGAAGTGTAATGCCTCGTATCTTTTTTTTCCCATGTAACATTTTTACAAATCCGTTTCATTTGTTGAGGCATTAGGGGGAGAAGAAAAAAAAAAGGAAAAAGGAAAAAGAAAGGGGGTGGAGGGAGGGAAGATGGATGGGGGTGGGGTCGGGTGGCAATGTTTCTATTATGCTTAATGTATGTAGAGTTTGGTGTCAGCGTTGTTTGTGTTGTTCACTTGTGTTCCTTTGGTGATGAGAGAGGCTGGGGTTACCAGGTGGCAGGATTTAAGTTGAACAAACAAAAAACTAAAGTTCTGGAAAAAAAATTAACAAATGTTGAAAGAGAGAGATTCCAAAATGAAACTGGGTTAATGGTGGCAAAGAAAGTAAAATATTTGGGGATTAACATGACATCTAAAAATGTGAACTTATTTAAAGACAACTATGACAAATGCTGGACAGAGGTAAAGAAAGACCTAGAAATATGGTCGAATTTGAAGCTTTCCTTGTTAGGCCCGAATTGCAGTGATTAAAATGAATGTATTGCCTAGAATGTTATTTTTGTTTCAGACATTACAAATCGTGGATAAACTGGATTGTTTCAAGAAGTGGCAGAAAGATATATCTAAATTTATCTGGCAGGGCAAAAAGCCCAGAATAAAATTTAAGATACTGATGTAAAAGAAAGAGGGGGGTTTGCCCTGCCGGATTTGAGACTGTACTATGAGTCGGCAGCTTTCTGCTAGTTGAAAGACTGGCTAGAGACAGGGATGCGGAACCCTGCCTCCAAAGACTGGCTACTTCTTGAGAATGCAGACATTCTGGATTTGGAAGGATTTGACAATAGGTTTGGTTGGCATGCATATTTATGGTACGACAAGGTTAAAGTTCATAAGGGTTTTAAAAACCATATTGTTAGGAAAGCATTATATAATGTTTGGATTCGGTACAAGGATTTGTTGGAAAATAAAACTCCTAGGTGGTTATCACCTATGGAGGCTAAGGAGGTGAAGAAACTCAATATGGAATCCAAATGGCCAAAATACTCTGAAATTTTAGAACAAGAAAGCGGTGAATTTAAACTACAGAGCTTTGAGAAATTAAAGCCCAAGGTGCGAGATTGGCTTCATTATTACCAAATAATGGAAACTTTTAAACAAGACAGGAAAATTGGCTTCCAGGTGGAGAAATCGAAATTGGAAACAGAATTGCTAGAACCCAATACTAAGAATGTATCAAGAATGTACAATTTGTTGCTGAAGTGGAATACAATAGATGAGACAGTTAAATCAGCTATGATTAAATGGGCACAGGACGTTGGACATGACATTATGTTTGCTGACTGGGAACAGTTATGGACCACCGGTATTAAATTCACGGCATGTAATGCCCTAAAAGAAAATATTATGAAAATGATTTACAGGTGGTACATGACCCCAGTTAAGCTTGTGAAGATTTATCATCTGCCCAATAATAAATGTTGGAAATGTAATGAAACTGAAGGTACCTTCTTTCACCTTTGGTGGACCTGCCCAAAGATTAAAGCCTTCTGGGAAATGATTTATAATGAAATTAAGAAGGTACTTAAATGTACTTTTCACAAGAAACCAGAGGCATTTCTCTTGGGCATGGTCGGCCAATTGGTGTCAAGGAAGGATAGGACTTTTTTTATGTACGCCACTACAGCAGCAAGGATCCTTCTAGCAAAGTATTGGAAGACACAAGAACTCCCCACACTGGAAGAATGGCAGATGAAAGTGATTGACTTTATGGGATTGGCAGAAATGACTGGCAGAATCCGTGACCAAGAGAAAGAGACGGTGGAGGAAGACTGGAAGAAGTTTAAAGCTTACCTTAAGAACTGTTATAATATTGATCAGTGTTAAAATGTCAAGGGGAAGGAAGATGCAGAATTACAGCTGAAAATGTTTGATGACTTAAGGTGAAATTGAGAAATTTAATAAATTTAAATTTAATTGGCTAAAAGGGTTGCTGAAAAACTGTAAAATAAGGATGCAAAAAGGGTGAGGTATGGGGAAGTCCGAGAAAGGAGGCTTATGAAAAGGAGGTTAAGAATCTATATTTGTGTGTTTGTTTGTATTGGTTGATGCTTTTATGTTGTTGTTGTTGCTTTGTTTTAAAATTGGAAAATTAATAAAAATTATTATAAAAAAAAAAAAGAGAGAGAGGCTGGGGTTGGCCTAGGGTGTGATTGTTCATTTTTGGTTGGCTGTGGTGATCTTTGTTTTCATGTGTGAGTGGGGTGGGTGGGTGTTTTGGATCAGGCTAGCCATATTGATTTGTATGCTGTTGGTGGATTATTGTCATTGTCTTGTTGGGCTGTGTATGTGATGAAGGGGAGCCATATCGGGGTGAAGGTGTCTTCTTCTGTTTGTCCCCGTGTCAGTTTCAGTTTATTGGTTAATTTTTCTAGTAGGGCTGTTTCCCATACTATTTGGTACCATTGGTCCATGCTTACTCCTGACAGGTCTCTCCAGTGTCTGGCATCATTTTTCTATATAAAAAAAGCACAGATCATCATCATTGTCTCTCCAGACAAACAGGCACCAGCAATTATGGAATTGTAGAATCGTCAAGTAAGGTCCGTATAGTTAAAGCTCTGGTTTTCCCAGTCGTGATGTATGGAAGTGAGAGCTGGACCATAAAGAAGGCTGATTGCCGAAGAATGGATGCTTTTGAATTATGGTGCTGGAGGAGACTCTTGAGAGTCCCATGGACTGCAAGAAGATTCAACCTCTCCATTCTTAAGGAAATCAGCCCTGAGTGCTCACTGGAGGGACAGATCCTGAAGCTGAGGCTCCAAGACTTTGGCCACCTCAGGAGAAGAGAAGACTCCCTGGAAAAGACCCTGATGTTGGGAAAGATGGAGGGCACAAGGAGAAGGGGAGGACAGAGGACAAGATGGTGGGAAAGTGTTCTCGAAGCTACCATCATGAGTTTGACCAAACTGCGGGAGGCAGTGGAAGACAGGAGTGCAGGCGTGCTCTGGTCCAGGGGGTCATGAAGAGTTGGACACGACTAAATGACTAAACAACAACAACAAAGAATTGTCGAGTAGAATCAAGAGCCTCTTCCAGCATTGACAACCCTGACCTAAATGGAGCAAAGACCTGAATCGATGGAAGGCAGTTTGCCGTGTTCCTGTGCAACTTCATAAAAGGTAAAGGTAAAGGGACACCTGACCATTAGGTCCAGTCGTGACTGACTCTGGGGTTACGCGCTCATCTCGCTCTATAGGCCGAGGGAGCCGGCGTTTGTCCGCAGACAGCTTCCGGGTCATGCGGCCAGCATGACTAAGCCGCTTCTGGCGAACCAGAGCAGCGCAAGGAAACGCCGTTTTCCTTCCCGCCAGAGAGATCCCTATTTATCTACTTGCACTTTGACGTGCTTTCAAACTGCTAGGTTGGCAGGAGCAGGGACCGAGCAACGGGAGCTCACCCTGTCACGGGGATTCGAACCGCCGACCTTCTGATCGGCAAGTCCTAGGCTCTGTGGTTTAACCCACAGCGCCACCCGCGTCCCGTGCAACTTCATAGCTTGCACCAAAGCCCATTTATCAGCCACATCTGGGCTTGAGCTGCAGGCTGGAACCCTGTTCCCTCCGCGACAGTTTCCAACCAGCCAGAAGCAAGCAAGCAAAACAGTTGTGGGATTGTGGATCAGTTAGGTAGTGGGATTGTAATGTTATTTAAAAAATTTGGGAAATGATATACAACAAATTGAAGAAAATGTTCCATTTAACATTTGTTAAAAAACCTGAAGCTTTTTGTTAGGGATTGTAGGGAAATATCTGCCAAAAAAGCTGGAAAACATCTTCATGTATGCAACCACGGCCACGAGAGTTCTAATAGCACAAGGATGGAAGACTGAAGAAACCCCAACTAAAGAATCATGGCAAGAAAAATGGATGGACTATGCAGAACTGGCAAAACTGACATACAAGCTACAGGACAAGGATAACTGTGACTTTAAAGATGAATGGGAACCCTTTACAAAGTATTTGAAGACGCAACAAAGCGAACTGGACTCCTTGGCTGGCTTTCAATAAACATTCACAAACTTTTTGTTGACAACAATCAGCTAAATAGTTTGAGGATCTATACAACTTTGTAACATGCAGAAAACAGCATTCTCAGAGAAACCAAAGACTGAAACTGAGGGAAGCCGGGGGGTGGGGGTGGGTGGGTTTTATGTGGGAGGGTGGGGGGTGGGAGGAAAAAAATTAAGGATGATATTTTTCTGGATAATATGTTTTGTTTTAATTTTGAATTAAAAATTTATATATAAAAAAACAACAAAACAGCTGGGACACTTTGGGAGAAGTGCTGGGCCTGTTGCAAGGAAGGGAAGGCGACGAGACCCAGTTGTCTTGCAGATGTTTGGAGCTCCAGCCCTGGCTAGCGCAGCCGCTGGGACTGGGAGTCTGAAACATCTGGGCTGCCTTAGTTTGGGGAAGGCTGTTTTCGATGACCAGACAGCTTTCGTTTCTTGTTAGTCATTTGTTTCGCAAGATTTATATGCCACGCAGTTGTAATAAAACCTCAAAGCGGTTTACAAAAGGAACGGTGCGATAAAACGCTCCATTTCAAAATGTTTCAAAGCAGCTGTTTGAAACATCCAAAGGATAATTAAAAGCAAGCAAAAGCCCAGCTGCCAACTCGCATCAGCCTTCTGCATGTCTGGGGAAGAAGAAGAAGAAGAAGAAGAAGAAGAAGGAGGAGGAGGAGGAGGAGAAGAAGAAGGAGAAGGAGAAGGAGAAGGAGAAGAGAAGTTTGGATTTGATACCCCGCCTTTCACTCCCTTTAAGGAGTCTCAAAGCGGCTAACATTCTCCTTTCCCTTCCTGCCCCACAACAAACACTCTGTGGGGTGAGTGGGGCTGAGAGACTTCAGAGAAGTGTGACTGGCCCAAGGTCACCCAGCAGCTGCATGTGGAGGAGTGGAGACGCGAACCCGGTTCCCCAGATTAGGAGTCTACCGCTCTTAACCACTACACCACACTGGCTCTCCAGTAAGGCGCTCCTAAGCAAAAATGTATTTGGCAGGTGCAAAAAAGAGGACAGTGAAGGCGTCAGGCTTACGTCAATTGGCAGGGAGTTCCAAAGTGTAGCTGCTTCTGCCATGCTAAGAGGCCGATTTCTTACAAGTTTGGTGGGCGGGCTATGTGGCACCTGTAAGAGTGTGAGGTTTTGAAGATCAGAGTGGTTGAATGGGTAAGGCGGTCACATATAAACTGAGCCCAAGGTTGTTGAGGGCTTTATAAAAGGCAAAAACATTCCTCTTCTCCCAGGCCTTTGGCTAACTAAACAATCTGTGTTGTTGTTGTTTAGTCGTTTAGTGGTGTCCGACTCTTCGTGACCCCCTGGACCAGAGCACGCCAGGCACTTCTGTCTTCCACTGCCTCCCGCAGTTTGGTCAAACTCATGTTCGTAGCTTCGAGAACACTGTCCCACCATCTCGTCCTCTGTCGTCCCCTTCTCCTTGTGCCCTCCATCTTTCCCAACATCAGGGACTTTTGCAAGAAGATCAAATCTATCCATGCTTAAGGAAATCAGCCCTGAGTGCTCACCGGAAGGACAGATCGTGAAGCTGAGGCTCCAAGACTTTAGCCACCTCATGAGAAGAGAAGACTCCCTGGAAAAGATTGGAAAAGTTGAGATTCCTGCATTGCTGGGGGTCCGACTAGATGACCCCTGGGGTTCCCTTCCAACTCTACAATTCAATGAGTGAATCCAAGAGTGTTGGCTCTCTGGCTTGCTGCAATTGGCTAGCTAACCCTAGCTAACAGGACCAGTGGTCAGGGATGATGGGAATTGTAGTCCCAACACAGTTGGAGGGCCAAGTTTGGCCATTTCTGCCATAGGCCTTCCAAGCTCCCTATATCAGCCTTTACCAACCTAGAGCTCTTCTGGATACAGTGGTGCCCCGCAAGACGAACACCTCGCAAGACGGAAAACCCGCTAGACGAAAGGGTTTTCTGTTTTGGAGGTGCTTCGCAAAATGAATTTCCCTATGGGCTTGCTTCGCAAGACGAAAATGTCTTGCGAGTTCCTGCGGGTTTCCCCCCCTTTGCCCCCCTTTTTCTAAGCCGCTTATCAGCTGATCCGCTAAGCTGATAAGCCGCTAAAAGCCGCTAAACCGCTAATAGCGCTAATCCGCTAAGCTGTCAATGGGCTTGCTTTGCAAGACGAAAAAACCGCTGTACGAAGAGACTCGCGGAACGGATTAATTTCGTCTTGTGAGGCACCACTGTACTTTGGACTTCAACTCCCATCAGCCCCAGCTAGCAAAGCAGGCCTGGAATGTTCAAGGGAAAGAATGCAAACGATGCCAACGTTTTCTGAGGACATGCTACCATCTACTGGGCAAAAATTAAGCTGCAAAATTTGCCGTGACATCCTAGGCACAGAACGCCCAACAAAAATGTGTTAGGAATGCCTGATTGGAAATGGTGGGAAATTTGCAACCCCAAATGAATTTTGCCACTAGCTTTCATTCTTTACTGTTGCATCTCATGGAATCATGGGGGGGAGGGAGGTAAAAGTAAAGGGTCCCCTGGACTGTTAAGTCCAGTCGTGGCTGACTCTGGGGTTGCGGTGCTCATCTCGATTTACTGGCCGAGGGAGCCGGTGTACAGCTTCCGGGTCATGTGGCCAGCATGACTTAGCCGCTTTTGGTGAACCAGAGCAGCGCACGGAAATGCCGTTTACCTTCCCACCAGAGCGGTACCTATTGATCTACTTGCACTTTGATGTGCTTTTGAACTGCTAGGTGGGCAGGAGCAGGGACCGAGCAACAGGAGCTCACCCTGTCACGGGGATTCGAACCGCCGACCTTCTGATCGGCAAGTCCTAGGCTCTGTGGTTTAACCCACAGCGCCACCCGCGTCCTGTGCAACTTCATAGCTTGCACCAAAGCCCATTTATCAGCCACATCTGGGCTTCAGCTGCAGGCTGGAACCCTGTTCCCTCCGCGACAGTTTCCAACCAGCCAGAAGCAAGCAAGCAAAACAGTTGTGGGATTGTGGAACAGTTAGGTATATACATGTAAGGTAAAGGTAAAGGTAAAGGGACCCTGACCGTTAGGTCCAGTTGTGGACGGCTCTGGGGTTGCGGTGCTCATCTTGCTTTATTGGCCGAGGGAGCCGGCGTACAGCTTCCAGGTCATGTGGCCAGCATGACTAAGCCGCTTCTGGCGAACCAGAGCAGTGCACAGAAACGCTGTTTACCTTCCCACCGCAGTGGTACCTATTTATCTACTTGCGCTGGTGTGCTTTCAAACTGCAACGGGAGCTTACCCCGTTGCGGGGATTCGAACCGCCGACCTTCCGATTGGCAAGCCCAAGAGACTTGGTGGTTTAGATCACAGCGCCATCTGCGTCCCTTAGAATCATAGAAGCTTAGAGCTGGAAGGGACCCCAAGGGTCATCTAGTCCAACCCCCTGCAATGCTGGAATCTCAGCTAAAGCATCCCTCTTTGATGACCACCCAATCTCTGCTTAGAAACCTCCAAGGAAGGAGAGTCCACCACCTCCCGAGGGAGACCGTTCCACTGCCAAACAGCTCTTACTGTCAGACAGTTTTTCTGAATGTATAGTCGGAATCTCCTTTCTTGCAACTTGAAGCCATGGGTTCGAGTCCTCCCCTCCAGAGCAGAAGAAAACAAGCATGCCCCCTCCTCCATGTGGCAGCCCTTAAGATATTTGAGGATGGCTATCATATCTCCTCTTAGTCTCCTCTTCTCCAGGCTAAACATACCCAGCTCCTTCAAGCACACCTTGTAAGTCTTGTTTCCAGACCCTTGATCATCTTGGTTGCCCTCCTCTGCACACCTTTAAGAACATCCTTCTTAAATTGCGGTGTCGAGAATTGGACACAGTATTCCAAGTCTTGTCTGACCAAGGCAGAATGTTGTTGCTTAGTCGTTTAGTCATTTAGCCATAATCCAGCGCATGTTTGCAATTTGGTCTCTGGTTCCTCTGCCCCTTCGAAATCCAGCTTGCACTTCTGGGAGTTCTCAGTCCACATACTGCTTAAGCCTGCCTTGTAGAATTTTAAGCATAACCTTGCTAGCGTGTGAGATGAGTGCAAGGCAGAATAGAGTGGGACTATTACTTCCCTTGATCTGGACTTCTGTTGATGCAGCCTAGAATAGCATTAGCCTTTTTTGCTGCTGCATCACACTGTTGACGCATGTTCAGCTTGTATGACCCTTTTTTCCCTTTTACACATGTACTCCTAGTAAGCCAGGTGTCCCCCATCCTATATTTGTGCATCTGGTTCTTCCTGCCTAAGTGCAGAACCTGACATTTGTCCCTATTGAAATTCATTTTGTTAGCTTGTGCCCATGTCTCCAATCCATTTAAGGCCATTTTGAATCCCAGTTCTGTTTTCTGCGACATTAGCTACCTCTCTCATTTTGGTATCTTCTGCAGATTTGATGAGCGACCCCTCTATTCCTCCATCCAAGTCTTTGATAATGACTTTGTACCAGCTCCTCTGCAAGAATATTATGGGGGACTTTGTCAAAAGCCTTTCCAAAATCAAGATACACTCTGTCTATAGCATTACCTTGATCCACCAAGCTTGTATGCTATACCCACAGATGGATGGTAGTCCAAAATCTAGTTTTCCATGCCTACCATAGAGGGGGGACATAATTGGGAACCTGCCGTGGAATAGTTACCACTTTGCTCAGAGTAGGTGGGTGGGCGGACTGTACAGTGGTGCCTCGCAAGACGAAATAAATTCGTTCCGCGAGTTGCTTCGTCTTGTGATTTTTTCGTCTTGCGGAGCGCGGATTCCCTGGGTATTAATGGTTTTACGAAAAAGGAAGCAAACCCGCAAGACGTTTTCCTCTTGCGAAGCAAGCCCATAGGGAAATTCGTCTTGCGAAGCACCTCGAAAAATGGAAAACCCTTTCGTCTAGCGAGTTTTTCGTCTTGCGAGGCATTCGTCTTGCGGGGCACCACTGTAATGTGATCTGGTTCCATTCCTTGCTCCAGATCATGATTCCAGAATGCGCAGGCGTAAGCATAAACTAAACCACTGCGAATATACAGAGCATTCTAGTAGACAGAACACCATCTAAATGTAACTGCGGGAAAGAAATAAACAAAAAAATTCAAGAAAGGAGATTCCGACTAAACACCAGGAAGAACTTTCTGACAGTAAAAGCTGTTTGACAGTGGAACGGATTCCCCCTGGAGGTTGTGGACTCTTCTTCCTTGGAAGTTTTTATGTTTAAAACCATTCATCCGGGAGGACTTAATTCTGAATTGGATCTCAATTGTTTCATTTGATTCTTTATTTTCTGGCTGTTACTGCCCTGCACCTTTAAACTCAATCTCCCTGTTATGAGCACCACCTGGGGTCGGCTTTTTATATTTTTGCTCACGTACGGTCATTAGCAGAGACTACATAACTTTATGACCACTGCTCCACAGCAATTGTTGCTTTACTTTTCCATTCACCATATAGATGGGGTATGTACCTTTGGTTTTATTTCACATTATTTCGACATTATAGTTTATGTGTATAGTTCATAATATGTTGAGTTTATTGTAGTTACCATGCATATGCAGGTCATTGTTTTAATGTTCTTCTCTAGTTCATGAAGCATTTCTGTATCCTTCTGCTGTGCTGAAGAAGAAATCCATGAAAGTGGTGTTAAGGAAAAATCTAGGTGTGAGGCTGCTCAGTCACCTAGCTCGTCGGGCAGAGCCCGTGGGTCCCTGCGGAATAAAGGAAGGAGTCCAGCCACCAACCGGAGCAAATAGCTGTAGACCAAAGTTGATTGCCCAACAGGTTCAAAGAGCAAATTTGAACCCTGAGGATGGGGTGACAAAGACTTTTAAAACTTTCCCACCGTATTCGTACAGCATGATTGCTACATCACTGACATGTCACAAAAGGGGAGGGGTTCACCTTGACAAACATGTCCAGACAAGTCCTTGGTACCAGATTAGCATAAGCAGACATGGAAGGCAAGACTCAGGTATAAGATTAGCGTAGACAAATATGTCTTAAGTACCCACCACCCAAAAGTACAATAGAAGTTCCTTTGCATGTCTGGAGCCTGAGGCGAGTTAGGTGATGAGATTTGGCTTCCTTTGGCTAACAATGAGCCCAGCAATTGTCACCTCTGAGAACTTCCTGGAGTCCCCTTTCAAGGGAAAAATAGCTTTGGAATGGAGGAAACTGGGAAAGGAGTGGATTTTATATTATTTTTAAAGCTAGGTAACTTCCCAGAGCTGTCAAGGTGAAAGGATACATTCAGGCATAATATTTGTAATATTTAACTTTAAAGATGTGCCCCCCCCCGTAATTTCTGTAACAGTGGGTATATCCGGAATCACTGTTCACAACGTCTGTTTGCAAACTACTTCGGCAGCATTGGGCGCCATAAACGAAGCTTTACAGCCTGTTTTCACCAGATAAGAAGAATCTGATACATTGCTTCTTTCACAGACTTGCATAGTCTTCAAAGACATTCAGAGACTTATAAGACTTACATTGATTTGTGTCAGGGAACTGACATCAGAGCGAAAAGCGGAGGCAGGGCTCCAGAGCGATGCCGGAGAGGGAACTAGTTGGGGGGAAGGAATTCAGCGTGATACCAATAGAGAGGAGATGGAGGAATCGGTGTCAGGGCTCCAAGACCCTTCAACCGAAACCAGCGGAGAGAGCGCTGGCACGCCCTTGCCATCCCCTTACTTGCGCAGACGCGTTCCGCGCAGGGAACATAGGCGGAGACTTGGGGTCAAGCAGCTTTTATGCTGGAAGAGATTCAAGAAACGCCCACTGGCAGATTCTGCAAGTGACTAACAGGTCACGGAGGGCGAGCTCTAACCCTGAACATGTTTGAGCAAACCATCTAATCGAAGTGGAGGCAGTTTACGCACGAGTAACCACACTATACCATTACAATTTGGTTTCATGTTTTCAAGAGAATCCATTAAGAGTGCATATTTTCTGTCAGACCGCCCCCAGAGGGTTCGGTTGGGCCCTTATACCTCTAATACGCTTAAGACTAACACAGGAACACCACAGGGATGCGTACTTAGTCCGCTCCTTTATATTCTCTACACGTATGATTGTGTCGCTGCTCACCCTAGTAATAGGGTTGTCAAATTTGCAGATGACACAACCGTGATTGGGCTCATCTCTGAAAGGGAGGGTGAAACGGACTATAGAGATGAGGTGGAGCGGCTGATAGAGTGGTGCAGAGCTAACAACTTGCTCATAAATACAAGACAGACAAAGGAGCTTGTGGTGGACTTCAGGAGACAGAAGAGCAATGTCCAGCCACTTTTGATTGATGGGGTCTGTGTGGAGAGGGTAACAATGTTCAGATTTTTGGGTATTGAATTACAAGAGGATCTGTCCTGGGGTGTCAACACAAGGGGGCTTGTGAAGAAGGCGCAGCAGAGACTGTACTTTTTGAGAATCTTAAGGAAAAACCATCTTCCGCAGAAACTGCTGCTTGCCTTCTATCACTGTGCCATTGAGAGCGTGCTCACTTATGGCTTATGCGTGTGGTACGGAAGCTGTACTACACGGGACAGGATGGGGTTGTGCAGAGTTGTTAAGGCAGCAGAGAGCATTGTTGGCTGCCCACTCTCCACCTTAGAGCAGATTTATGCCACAAGGTGCCATAGGAAGGCACTGGACATAGTAAAAGATCCATCGCATCCTGGTCACTGTCTCTTCGAGCTCCTGCCGTCGGGACGGAGATACAGGACGATGAAGACAAGAACGAGCCGTCTCAAGAACATCTTCTTCTCCAGAGCGATCTCGGCCCTGAATGGGAAACCTAGACTTTGAAAGTCATCTAATCTTCCTTGCTGTATTATATTGTATTGTTTTAATTAGTGTTTTTATAGTTGTTCTGATTTTGTGTGGAATGCCCTACCTGGGTGGATGGAGCAGCCAAGTAAATTTCGTTGTCCCTGAGAGGGGGCAATGACAATAAAGATATTATTATTATTATTATTATTATTATTATTATTATTATTATTATTATTATTTATTATATTTTGTGACTTTGAGATTCATAGGTTTTCTGTTTATGTGATTTCATATATCTCATATTATATAAAGAGTGTACAGTGGTACCTCGCAAGACGAAATTAATTCGTTCTGCGAGTTTTTTCGTCTTGCGATTTTTTCGTCTTGCGAAGCACAGATTTTGGAAAAGCTTCAAAAATCACCAAAGTCTTCAAAAACCTCAAAAAAGGCTACCACACCACGTGCTATGAGTTGCTCCTTGAAGTCAAGTCACAACTGCACCCCCTGAATGCACGGTTTCAAGAAAAAGGAAACAAACTTGCAAGACAAAGGAAACAAACTTGCAAGACATGTTCGTCTTGCGAAGCAAGCCCATAGGGAAATTCGTCTTGCGAAAGCAACTCAAAAAACGAAAAACTCTTTCGTCTTGCGAGTTTTTCGTCTTACGAGGCATTCGTCCTGCGAGGTACCACTGTATATTGATATCATATCATTGTATTTGGTCATCGTGTTGCTTTGGATATTACTGACTATTGTTTGCAATACACGGGTTAAATTGTTTAGTAACTGCTGTTTGACAGTGGAACGGATTCCCTCTGGAGGTTGTGGACTCTCCTTCCTTGGAAGTTTTTAAGCAGAGTTTGAATGGCCATCTGTCGTGGATGCTTTAGCAGAGATCCCTTCATTGCATGGGGCTGGACTAGATGACCCCTGGGTCCCTTCCAACTCTATTATTCTATTACTCTAAACCTCTTCATGTAGTTCCAGCCCATGTGTAATGGTTCTAGGGGTTGCTCGTGCGTAAGTCGTGGCCACACCTGGCTGAGTCACCTGGGTGAACCCTTTCTGTCTGGACAGCCACTCACCAGTGGCTGTCTCAATCGCTGGCAGAATCCGTCAGTGGGCGTTTCTTGAACTTCTTCCAGCAAAGGAGCTCTTTGACGCCTAGTCTCCGCCTACTCTCCCTGCGCGGAAGCCTTCTGCGCAGGGAGGGTGTGGGCAGCGGAGGACCCGTGCTCTCCCCGCTGGTCTCCTGCGAGGAGTCATGGAGCCACCTCACCGATTCCCCCATCTGCCCCCCTTCTCCACTGGTGCTACGCTGATTTCCTTCCCCAGAAGATGGGCTGCTTCTCTCCCTCCCAGTACACTCTCCGGAATCCCTTTGGAGCCCTCCCTCTCCCTCTGGCTCCGATGGCAGTTCCCTGACACCATGTTCTGATTTCTAAGAATCTCAAGCCTCTCAACTCAACATTTCTGTATGTATTTATTTATTTATTTCAAAAAATGTATACGCCACTCAATTGCAGAAAAACCTCAAAGAGGTTTACAAAAAAGATTAAACAATAAAATTGTCACTATTTTTTTTTTATAGCAATAAATAAAAACATGCAAAAAGTTAATACAACAGAGACTGAAAGAAATTGAAAGTCACACCAACTTTCTGAAGCTCTGTGCTTACAGCTTCTTGTGGCACTGTTGTTGTTTAGTTATTTAGTCGTGTCCGACTCTTCGTGGCCTCCTGGACTAGAGCATGCCAGGCACTTCTGTCTTCCACTGTCTCCCGCAGTTTGGTCAAACTCATGCTCGTAGCTTCGAGAACACTGTCCAACTATCTCATCCTCTGTCGTCCCCTTCTCCTTGTGCCCTCCATCTTTCCCAACATCGGGGTCTTTTTCAGGGAGTTTTCTCTTCTCATGAGGTGGCCAAAGTATTGGAGCCTCAGCTTCAGGATCTGTCCTTCCAGTGAGCACTCAGGGCTGATTTCCTTCAGAATGGAGAGGTTGGATCTTCTTGCAGTCCATGGGACTCTCAAGGGTCTCCTCCAGTACCATAATTCAAAAGCATCAATTCTTTGGCGATCAGCCTTCTTTATGGTCCAGCTCTCACTTCCATACATCACTACTGGGAAAAACATAGCTTTAACTATATGGACCTTTTTTGGCAAGGTGATGTCTCTGCTTTTTAAGATGCTGTCTAGGTTTGTCATTGCTTTTCTCCCAAGAAGGAGGTGTCTTTTAATTTTGTGACTGCTGTCACCATCTGCAGTGATCACGGCGCCCAAGAAAGTAAAATCTCTCACTGCCTCCATTTCTTCCCCTTCTATTTGCCAGGAGGTGATGGGACCAGTAGCCATGATATTCGTTTTTTTTATGTTGAGCTTCAGACCATATTTTGCGCTCTCCTCTTTCAGCCTCATTAAAAGGTTCTTTAATTCTTCCTCACTTTCTACCATCAAGGTTGTGTCATCTGCATATCTGAGGTTGTTGATATTTCTTCCGGCAATCTTAATTCTAGCTTGGGATTCATCCAGCCCAGCCTTTCGCATGGTGAATTCTGCATATAAATTAAATAAGCAGGGAGACAATATACAGCCTTGTCATACTCTTTTCCCAATTTTGAACCAATCAGTTGTTCCATATCCAGTTCTAACTGTAGCTTCTTGTTCCACATAGAGATTTCTCAGGAGACAGATGAGGTGATCAGGAACTCCCATTTCTTTAAGAACTTGCCATAGTTTGCTGTGGTCGACACAGTCAAAGGCTTTTGCATAGTCAATGAAGCAGAAGTAGATGTCTTTCTGGAACTCTCTAGCTTTCTCCATAATCCAGCACATGTTTGCAATTTGGTCTCTGGTTCCTCTGCCCCTTCGAAATCCAGCTTGCACTTCTGGGAGTTCTCAGTCCACATACTGCTTAAGCCTGCCTTGTAGAATTTTAAGCATAACCTTGCTAGCGTGTGAAATGAGCGCAATGTGCTTTGGCACTGCCCTTCTTTGGGACTGGGATATAGACTGATCTTCTCCAATCCTCTGGCCACTGCTTGTGGCACTAGAGGGCGCAATTGCCACTGAAGAATCTCTGCTCTTCTGTCAGCGCAGAGGGAAGGGGGGCGCAAAATTCCTATTTAGGAGTGGAGGGTGGAATTTTTCTGCGGTTGTTACCACGAGAAAAAATGCAGTGTAGACACTGGAGCGAAGCAGAAATGAGAATGCTAAGATGAGTGTCTGGGGCAACCTTTCAGATATTATTGTTGCTACAGTAATGATTTTTTTAATGTCAGATGACTCCTGGTGGATCACATCAGGGGTTTGTGGCATCCAGTATCTTTATTTGGCAAACCAGATTCCCCAGTGGGATGCCTGCAAGAGGGATCAGACCACAGCAGATCTCTCTCCCTGCTTGTGGTTCTCAGCAACGGGTGTGATGACTTTATTTGTTTCATTTACGAATTTCTTCCTTTTTTAATAATAATAACTATTTATTGATTTTCCAAAACTAACAAAACAAACAAACATAAACATAAAAAAGTAAAATATCATAAAGAGATTAAACCATAATTTTGTTTGTCGACTTCCCTCCACTCCCCCTCTTGGTTCTATTATAATATACTTGTTTATGCACGTCCATAAAACCTTGTATACTTAATCCAATTTAAAAACCTTCTTCATCTTATTACAAGTGACTTTTTGAAGTTACACTAATGTAAAAGTCTGTACGCAAAGCTTAAGAAATATGCATTGAACAATTGTCCGTTTTTGTAATATGTCCTGCTTAGTTCAGTAATTTATTTTGCCAATCTTCTTCCTTATCTTCTTCTTCTTCTTCTTAATTTTTGTTATGTACTGAAGTTCTCACCCTGGGCCAGCAGGTGTATACTGTAGATAGTTCAGGTCCACATATGCAAATAAGGGATCGAAAGTGACGTTCAGTGATTGGATAGTTACAGAAAGTTGTTACAGTTACGTTGTACTGGAGCTCTATATAAGCAGACTGCCTGAACCCTTCAGTTCAGTTCTGTTCTGGCCTTGGAATAAACAAGAGCTGCTTGAAGAATCACTGTGTCGTCTGATATGTTCACCCACAACTTAACAATTTTCTTTGGCCGAGGCTTTTTCCTCCTTCCATAGGGGCTGGCTGGTCTTGGCCTGCCATCCAGCCGCGCATATCTTAACAGAGTCTTTCGTTCAAACAACACATCAAGTCCTGTACATCTCAATCTCATAACATTTATGAATCGCTTTCTAAGCACGATCACCAAGCCGTTTCGCGGCACCCATTCAGAACGCCTATAAAACGGCTGGGTCTAAACAAGTTAAAAACTGTTGCGTACATAAAAAAAAACCTTTCAGATTCGGGACGGATACTGAGTGGGATGCAAATCCCCAATGAGAAGCCGAGCTGCCCTGAGGCACTGTTAAATATCAGCAGAAAAATGCGAAGAATGGTCCTGACCCCTGACGAATTCATGATGGGCCAAAAGGGCTGGGTAAAATATGAGACCAGATGCAAATGACTCCTTCTCTTCCTCCTCCTCCTCTTCCAGAGCTGCTTGTTCTAAGAGAAAAACTGAATTAGGCCCTGGATTAGAGGAGAGGGATCTACACACCGCAAATACAGTGGTACCTCGGGTTACAGATGCTTCAGGTTACAGATGCTTCAGGTTACAGACTCCGCTAACCCAGAAATAGTACCTCAGGTTAAGAACTTTGCTTCAGGATGAAAACAGAAATTGCACGGTGGTGGCGCGGCAGCAGCGGGAGGCCCCAGAACAGACCTCCAGAACGAATTAAGTTCTTAACCTGAGGTACCACTGTACTCCGAACTTAAAAATGGAAAGCATAATGCCGGTGGTCAACAAAAGAGGTTCAAAGACTCTCTCAAGGCAAATCTTGAAAAATGTAGTATAAACACCGACAACTGGGAAACACTGGCCTGCGAGCGCTCCAGTTGGAGAACAGCCTTTACCAAAACAAAATAAAAAAATTCCTTCCAGTAGCACCTTAAAGACCAACTAAGTTAGTTCTTGGTATGAGCTTTTGTGTGCATGCACACTTCTTCAGATGCACACGAAAGCTCATACCGAGAACTAACTTAGTTGGTCTTTAAGGTGCTACTGGAAGGAATTTTTTTATTTTGTTTTGACTATGGCAGACCAACACGGCTACCAGCCTTTACCAAAGGTGTCATGGGTTTTGAATACAGGTAGGTAGCCGTGCTGGTCTGCCGTAGTCAAAACAAAATTAAAAAAATTCCTTCCAGTAGCACCTTAGAGACCAATTAAGTTTGTTATTGGTATGAGCTTTCGTGTGCATGCACACTTCTTCAGGATTTTGAAGACACTCAAACTCAGGACGTGAAGGAGAAATGTGCTAAGAGGAAAGCACGCTTGGCAAATCCACACCGTGATCAACTCCCGCCCGGAAACCAATGTCCCCACTGTGGAAGGACGTGTGGATCCAGAATTGGCCTCCACAGTCACTTACGGACTCATTGTTAAAACCGTGTTTATGGAAGACAATCTTACTCAGTTATAAGTGATCGCCAAAGAAGAAGGTTAAGAATGGTTTCAGGTTAAGAACGGACCTCCAGAATGAATTAAGTTCTTAACCCTGTAAAAATAATACATATTTCGAAACACGAACCTTCAAACAGCCTCTTTAACAGGTGAGCGCTGTCCAGGACATGCTGGCAGACAGCGATGATCAGATTACTTTAATATTGGCCGAATTTTTAAGAGCTGTACATGATGAAAGAATGGGTCATGCTAAAGAGACTTAGTGGTTTTTAATGGTAGGTGACATTGCTGTGTTGTATTATTATTTTATATTAAATTGTATTAAATTATTCATGTAAATTGATTAATTTCTGGGAGTTAAGAATAGGACTAGGATAAATTGTGTTTGCTGTACCCGTATTTTATACAGTTTGTATATGTTGTTTGTCAATGTGTGATGCCCTATGCCTAATAAAGGATTTTGAATTGAACAGGTGAGCGCTCATCTGCACATGTGTGATGCTTGCCTGAAATGTTCACACCATTCTCTCTCTTTTCGCATTGCAATTTTTTAAATAATTAAATTTCTAAAATTTAACTTCAAATCAAATACAGTCGTACCTTGGAAGTCGAATGGAATCCTTTCCGGAAGCCCGTTCGACTTCCAAAACGTTTGGAAACCAAAGCGCAGCTTCCCATTGGTTGCAGAAAGCTCCTGCAGCCAATCGGAAGCCTCAGCAGACGGTCGGGTTCCAAAGAACATTTGCAAACAATCACTTCCAGGTTGAGGCATTCAGGAACCAAAACGTCCAAGTACCAAGGCGTTTGGGATCCAAAGTATGACTGTAATTACATTGTTTCATAAGTTAACTTCCGAACCACACCTCCACTGTTATATACTGAAGTTCTCACCCTGGGCCAGCAGGGGGATACTGTAGATAGTTTTCACTCAGGTCCACATATGCAAATAAGGGATTGAAAGTGACGTTCAGTGATTGGATAGTTACAGAAAGTTGCTACTGTTGTGTTGTAGTGGAGCTCTATCTAAGCAAGCTGGCTGAACCCTTCAGTTCAGTTCTGTTCTGGCCTGCGAATAAACAAGAGCTGTTTGAAGAATCGCTGTGTCGTCTGATATGTTCACCCACAACTTAACATCCACGGTGTTTTTGTTCAAACCCTTTTCTACTGCATTAGATATCAAAAATGTTCACACCGTTCTGAAGTTTGGCATGAATGCGGCTTAACTTTTCTAGTTGACTGAAACAGTAGAGTGAGGAAAAAAGATGTCAAGCAGCAGCATTTCTCCAGAGACTCCAAGTTGGATATTGTCTAATCTCCCTGGAAACAAAGCAGGATGAAGGCTCAATTCAAAAGTTGCCTGGATGTCCCCCCCAAAATTAGCGCTTCCTCCCCTTGCGGCTGCTTCATTTCCCCCTCCCTGGTGCTTTTCTTTTTTTAAAAAAAAAATAAAAATCCTGGAAGGCATTTAATTGGTTTCTTATTCACATTTGCACGCAGGGTGTAGCTGTTGTGCAGCCAGCAATATCTGTTTTGCATTGTTTCCTACTCTGCTCCCCTGTTGTTTAGGAATATGTGTTATTCCCAAAGAGAAACCCTTAGAATATTGGATTCTGTTGGACAACATCTCAAGCTGCCAAAACAGGAAGTGTCCCCACTTGACATGGGGACATGAGCAGTGCCTGATTTACGTACAAGCTAAACAAGCTACGGCTTAGGGCCCCATTCTCTTGGGCCCCCCAAAAAAATTTAAAGGGAAAAAAACCTGGATGTACATTTCCAAACTATAAGATAAAAAGCAAATAAAATAAAACCTACTTGGAGTCGAGAGTGGATTTCATGCTCTTTATTCAGCTCATAGTGGTGAGGAGGAATGGAAGTTCCCCCAGAATGTCTGCTTCATATACATTATTTACACAATGGGCTACACGTGATTGGCTAATTCTGGGATTCACCTGTAGGCCAATCAGGTTGTGGATTCACTTCCACCTGGAGCTGGATTGGGTGCCTCCTGTGGACCAATCAGACTGCTGCATTCTGGATCCTATTGTTCTAGGACCAATCAGACTGCTGCATTTTGGATCCTATTCAACTCAGTACATAACACAAGTAATGGAAAAACCTGCCAAAAATCTGCTTCTCCTTTTGTATTCTGTTTGTCCTTGTCCACAAAGCTCGGCTCAATTAACAGGAAAACGTGTCTGCGTTGCTCTGATGGGGACAGTCCCTTCTTCGTTTCATTTCCACAGACACGGGATCTGATAAAGCGTTCCAGATCCTTCCTCTGAAAGGGGTGTGTGTGTGCTTTTTGGTTCCTTCTGCTCCAGCCCAGAGGACAACAACGAAGAGAGCTAATTATGGGAGACGCACAAATTCCATGCCCCTCACCTCCTCGCCCCCCCCCCGCAATTCTCATGTAACAGCTGCAGCCACAAGAGCATGGAAAATGTGTGGGATGATGGAGAGGAAACCGATCCAAAAGCAGGCAGAATCGGTGCTGGGTTGTGGCTGGAGGAGAGCTCTGTTTGACAGACAAGGGCAAGGCTCTCACGCACAAAAGGAGGGTGGGGAGGGCCTGGTAATCATAGTAATTTGCAGGGGCAGGAAAATAAGCCTCCACAAATGGAGAATTTCCAGTTGTGCTGCTCATAGCTGCTCCCATTTGACTCTCCTTCCCTCCTCACAATTAAGAACTGGGGACCAGTTTGTTGGTGAGATCGCCTTTCCGTGTACAGTGGTACCTCGGGCTACAGAGGCTTCAGGTTACAGACTCTGCTAACCCAGAAATAGTACCTCGGGTTAAGAACTTTGCTTCAGGATGAGAACAGAAATCACGCGGTTGCGGCAGCCGGAGGCCCCATTAGCTAAAGTGGTGCTTCAGGTTAAGAACAGTTTCAGGTTAAGAACGGACCTCCAGAACGAATTAAGTTCTTAACCTGAGGTACCACTGTATATCAGGGGTAGGCAACCTAAGGGCCATGGGCTGGATGTGGCCCAATCACCTTCTCAATCCGGCCTGCGGACGGTCCGGGAATCAGCGTGTTTTTACATGAGTAGAATGTGTCCTTTTATTTAAAATGCATCTCTGAGTTATTTGTGGGGCCTGCCTGGTGTTTTTACATGAGTAGAATGTGTCCTTTTATTTAAAATGCATCTCTGGGTTATTTGTGGGGCATAGGAATTCTTTTTAAAAAATATAGTCCGGCCCCCCCACAAGGTCTGAGGGACAGTGGACCGGCCCCCTGCTGAAAAGGTTTGCTGACCCCTGGTGTATATATCCCCACTAGACTTTTTCGATCTGTGGAATTTGTTGCAGGTGCCACAGAAGACCTGTTCCATATCTGTAAGAAATGGATCTTTTATTGTGGCAGCAGGCACATTCTAGAGGTGGGTGGAAGGGGTTTTGCAGGAGGGGTGGTACCTCTGGTGGGGGCACATGGTGCCCCTTCTGGGGACGTTTGTCTACTTTTAGTCCCCACCCTGCCCTCGGCCATCACCAGTGGCTCCTAGAAGCGGTCAGCATGTGATAGCTGCCACACCCGGAAAACGGCTTTGACTGGCCAGCTAAACCAGGTGAGGGGAGCCGATGGGTTTCAAACTCCTGGTGAGTTAGGGACTTCCTATACATGCAAAGGGCTGTGGGTGGCGCTGTGGGTTAAACCACAGAGCCTAGGACCTGCTGATCAGAAAACTGGCAGTTCAAATACCCGTGACGGGGTGAGCTCCCGTTGCTCGGTCCCTGCTCCTACCAACCTAGCAGTTCGAAAGCACCTCAAAGTGCAAGTAGATAAATAGGTACTGCTCTGGCGGGAAGGTAAACGGCATTTCCGTGCGCAGCTCTGGTTTGCCAGAAGCAGCTTAGTCATGCTGGCCACATGACCCGGAAGCTGTACGCTGGCTCCCTCGGGCAATAAAGCGAGATGGGCGACGCAATCCCAGAGTTGGTCACGACTGGGCCTAATGGTCAGCGGTCCCTTTACCTTTACTTTATGCATGCAAAGATAGCCTCTGGCGAATTGAGTGGAAGCAATGATTCTTCAACATCAACTTTGTTGGACTGGTCATGTTGTGCAGATGCCTGGTGATCGTCTTCAAAGCAACTACTCTATCCCAAACTTAAAAATGGAAAGCATAATGCTGGTGGTCAACAAAAGAGGTTCAAAGACTCTGTATTTTTTGCTCTATAAGACTCACTTTTTCCCTCCTAAAAAGTAAGGGGAAATGTGTGTGCATCTTATGGAGCGAATGCAGGCTGCGCAGCTATCCCAGAAGCCAGAACAGCAAGAGGGATTGCTGCTTTCACTGCTCAGCGATCCCTCTTGCTGTTCTGGCTTCTGAGATCCAGAATATTTTTTTTCTTGTTTTCTTCCTCCAAAAACTAGGTGCGTCTTGTGGTCTGGTGCATCTTATAGAGCGAAAAATACGGTAACTGGGACGCTGAGCCAGGAGAAGTAGAAGCTGGAAAGATATAGTCTACAGTGGTGCCCTGCAAGACAAACACCTCGCAAGACGGAAAACCCGCTAGACGAAAGGGTTTTCCGTTTTGGAGGCGCTTCGCAAACCGAATTTCCCTATGGGCTTGCTTCGCAAGACGAAGATGTCTTGCGAGTTCCTGCGGGTTTCCCCCCTTTCCCCCCCCCCTTTTCCTAAGCCGCTAAGCCACTTATCAGCTGATCCACTGATAAGCCGCTAAACAGCTGATCGCTAAAAGCCGCTAAACCGCTAATAGCGCTAATCCGCTAAGCTGTCAATGGGCTTGCTTTGCAAGACGAAAAAACCGCTAGACGAAGAGCCTCACGGAACGGATTAATTTCGTCTTGCGAGGCACTACTGTACTTAGGTCTCATTCCAGTCAGGAGGGGAGAGATTCTTCTACAAAAAGAGAAGATTCCCAAACCAGTTAAGAGGATGTGGAGATCCCTTGGGTCTGTTTCTTGGAGTACCCCAGGAGTAGGGTTGTCAAAGGGGTGTGTTACTGTCAGACAGCACCACCTTGTTTAAGAACCAAGGTATTAAGTGGCACCAGCTGTGCAACGACTGAGAAAGAACTGAAGTGAAATAACATTATCATCTGAAGTACCCTACGTTTTACCCACTTCGTGTCATAAACTTCCTATGTTTAATAAAATCTCTCTTGTTTACTTGATCGAATCTCGCACGAGGCTCCAAATTATTAAGTTTTCCCGCACACAAGTCCCCCACAAGATAATCTGGGGTAGTTTGTAGGAATTTGGGTAACTGGTGTTCTGTGAGGTGGGTGCACTTATATTTAAGTGAGGCGCCAGGGGAAAAAGTGCAGCTCCGTCGTCGCACCCCCTCCCCCCAAAATATCCAAGCACTCGGGGCAGGGGAAAAATGAATCTGCTTCTGCTCAAGGCTGGCTTCGCGGCCTTTGCATATTCCCAAAGAATTACGAGGATGCTGGGAAAATAAACAAGGGGACA
Organism: Podarcis cretensis; assembly: GCF_951804945.1. Taxonomy (NCBI): domain Eukaryota; kingdom Metazoa; phylum Chordata; class Lepidosauria; order Squamata; family Lacertidae; genus Podarcis; species Podarcis cretensis. Next base: position 5,004,100 of record NC_137170.1, read on the forward strand.
GATGGTCTTTGGCACAGCCGGACGACTGAGCAGCTGTAAGGACCGCGCTTATAAGCCAAGAGATTACTAAAGTGGAGAGGAGAACAGGAGGGACACACACACACACACCATGCAAACATGCCTTCTGTGCTTCGTCTCTCTGCTCCTGATCATTTTCCGCCATCTCGTGCAAGGCCTTCCGAGACCACTTTTGAAACTGTTGTAAACAAAAATTGCCCTTTCCCCTTATGGGGTACCCAAGAGCCCATATAGAGTCCTTACATAGGTTCCCTATTGGTAGGAGAGAATAACAGAGGCCAACCAGAGAATATTGAGAAGCAAAGCAACTAGTAAGCTTGATCTTTATTGATCTGTTGCAACAGGTTGCTCCCCTCACACGCAGGAGAGGAGGAGGAACCCAGAAAAATAGTGTGCAAGGCCTTATCAAGACTTTTGAAATTGCCACCCTGTAGATCAAGACCACCCCCCAGAAACATCATACATACTTCACAGAAGGGGTGTAACGTAAGACCACCCCTCAGATACATCACACCTACATCACAGAAAAGGCGGTCTAAAACAGAAATTTGAATGTTGTTTTTCTCCTGTCGTTGTTTATCTCCTGTCTGGCAGGTTACTTGATTGGATTGCCTGGGGAGCCTGGCCAGTCTTTTGTAATGATAAATACTTAGTTCCTGGGCCAGGTCATGTTGGGGACTTCAGAATACAGACCAGAATGGAAAAATCCAGGCAGCAATATTTCTTTAAAAAAGTCTTTTATTCAGTTTGAATTTTGTCAGACAAAATACAAAAAGGGGTGCATTCAGGAAGAAATGAGAGAATGCCCCCCGTCAGTCAGATGCAGACAACTTTTATGCCCTAAGGCAAAGCAACAGTTCAGCCCCTTGACCCACCCCTTAAACATTCCCCTTTATGCATATTCATTGAAGCTCAACCAATTAGAAAATTGATGGTGGCCTTTTGGTTCCAAACTGCTTTCTCCATTAGATGGCGTTGCTAGCTTATAAACTATCTGACCTAATTGCTGTTTCCAGGAAATGCTCTGGCCCCCCTGTTTATCAGGAAAGGGGTCTTGTGGTTTTAACAGGTTCAGGCCTAAGTCTGCTTTTAGAACTTTGTGGTGAGCTAGACATCCTGGGCAAACAGACAAATCCCCTGACCGCATCCTCTTGCAAACTCGCTGTGTTGCAAAAAATATTATTTTTTGCAAGCAGGGGCAAGCAGGGGAGAGAGAAATGTCTTTTTAGCTTTTAGTTTGCTCTCTAAGATGGCTTTCAGCTTATAAAATGGCTCCAGCCTGGCTCTCCAAAGTGGACCAAGGTGGACCCCTGGTCCTCACTCCTTCATTCCCCCCTTTCCATCATGAAAATGCTGACCGGTTCCCGTTCATCATTTTCGATTGATGGACCTATAGGTCATAGAGAGCCAGGATATGGGTACGTGCTGAGACATTGACCAGTGCTCGTTTGTGAATGGTGGAACGGTTAAGTGGCAGTGGGAGAAGTGGTAGTCCACTCGTGGCATCTGTTGGGGCCAAGATGCATACCAGACATTCTGACTTATTGGCCGAATGGGCTACCATTTCAGCCATTTGTAACCACCTATTGTAGGGGTTAGACGGGGAAAAATTGGCATGGGAGGCCAGGGGACTCTTTCCCGCTTTGGCCAATACACAGGTAGGTTCTCCAATTCTCCAACCAGATATGATATTGTTCATGCCAGCAAGAATACAGGAGCATCCAAAGAAGTAGAGCAGTACATACCACTCCTACCCACCAACCCCAATATTTCCATAGTTCCTTCCACCAATACTCGGGGGCCATTCCTAATATTCTTTTACCGCTGAAGGGCCCACTGATATTCATATTCTATAAACGCTTGGGCCTCTGGGGTCATTTTCCACCTTATTTCGGAAGCTCCTACCACTTGGATCAACTTTCCAACTATTCCCGGTGGGTGGAGACCCCTGTGGTTTCCTGGGAAAATACTATACCCAAAAGGAGCCCCTTCTTCCACGTAAATGATGTTGCACCCACAAGAATATATCCACCCCTGCAACGGCCTGACACACGGGGTGACTATATCAAGGGGTTCTGGTCCCAATACCAAAAGTCCTAGTGGTGCCTCTAAATTTGCTGGAGAGCAAGTTTCTACGTTGGGGACGCTGCCCACTGGTGCCCCTCCCATCCAATTCTTCCGGAACTAGGTGCCCTGTCTGTCTACTGGGTGGCAACTCTTATGCAGCCACAAGAATACCCTGCCACATTCAAGGGTATTAGGTGTGGAGTTACCAGGCCCAGCAGTTTAGGTAGTATTCTGGGATTTTGGGAGGCTCGAGCCACCACGACAACCACAGGTGGGGCTGCAGAATTTACTGGCACTTGTTCAGCAATTTCAATGCACACCTGGTTCAGGCTCCCTCCCCTACAACACTTGCATTAAGATAGGTTCCGTCCCATGCAACACCTGGATTAAGATTAGGACCTGGTCTATTAAATGGGGTTGGTACAGTGCTCTACCTCCTGATTGACAGTTGGCTACCCCCCCACAACAGCAAGAGCGGTCCAGAACTCGATAGATTTCGACCGTCTCTGCAAGTTCCCGTAGGAGCAGTACCCATGTGCGCTGGACAGTGGTGTGGAAGAGGAGCCACAATGGGGTAGTGGGATGTTTCAATACGGCAACCTCATCAAACCCCTGTTTCCAATAGCCAATGAGCACGCCATCTCTTACCACCGGCAAGACGAACCAGTCGTAGCAGAGGCCAGCAGGCCAGTAAGTTTGGTATGGCTCGGTGGGGTCAGGGCAATAAGACACAGAACAAATCAATATAGAACATAATAGAGAAAAGAGAAAGTCCTTATGAAAGTCCTTGTGATGATCAGCTGCAGGATCTCGTTGCCCGTGGCCCAACGCGCATTCCCGGTAGCGTCAGACACAAGGTGATGATCAGCTTCAGAGGGTCAGCAGGATTTCTCTTGCAAGTCCAGACACCCTCCGACTTCTTCAGACGCGTGTGATGTACCCAGGGGATCACCTCGGCTACTTTCACCGCAGTTGGGGATGAGGGGGGTCGCCAGACGCTGTCACCCGGTTGGAACTAGTGAACCGGCTCAGCGAGACTGGAATACCTGGAAAGGAAGCAAACACACACGACACACCTTTTGGATATAGCAGCAGTTAGTTAGTTGAGATAGGTTGGGGATGTAGAGTATTCTCCCAAGGTGTGCTTTAGCAGCTGGGCCTCCCAAATGGGTGGATTCGTGGTAATTCTTCACAATGACACTGGCCAGATGCTGTGGGACACAAACACAATTGTCTGGTCCTTCCTGGAGCGTTGCTCCTTCTTGACGTGCTCACTGCTGTTCATCAAGGGTGTAACGCGGTTCTACGTTGTCTGGAGTGAGTTCTGGGATGAGGGCTGCGGTGACCACTGGTGGAGGTTTCAGAGCTGCTTCACGAGCTTCTGGTTGCCTTTAGTGACCATGTCCCAGCCTCTCCCATGGCCTTTGTAGTGCATCACAGCAATCTCTTCGGGGGCCCATACAGCTTCCAGTAATGTCTCAACTTCTGGACCGCATTTCAGGGCTTTCCCGTGGGCTCCAATCAAGTCCCGCTCTTTCCATAGGGCGCCATGCGCATGCAGGGTTAAGAAGGCATATTTGGAATCTGTATAGATGTTAGCCTTGCATCCAGCTGCCAATTGCAGGACCCTAGTCAGTCCAATTAATTCAGCCTTTTGGGCAGAAGCGCCGGGGGACAGGGGTTCTGCTTCCACAACCTCCTCATTGGTCACTACAGCATATCCTGCTTTACGAAGGCCGTCCACAATGAAACTGCTGCCATCTGGATAATATACAACGTCTGGATTCTTCAGCGGCTCATCCTTCAGATCCGGTCTGCTGGAATAGACCTCATCCATCACTTGGAGACAATCATGGTGTTCCATGCTGTCTGTGTCTGGCAAAGGCAGTAGAGTAGCTGGGTTGAGGGTGTTGGCAACCCGTAAATGTATTCTGGGATTATTCTTTTGGCAAAGCAGGCATTTCCTGGAAATCTGGGCTGCCAGTTGATAAAGCTTGGCTATATAGACATACTTCTCCAGCTGCTTGGTTGTGGCATCTGGCCCCATGTGGGTGGACTCATGGTATCTCTGAATTATCTGCTGGGAAAGGGACTCTGGGATCTATATCCTATCATCAGGGGTAAGGTACCATCCTTCTTTGGACAATGTCAACTCCTGAGCATCTGCAGTGTCCCTTTCCTGCTTTGTATAGGCTGGTTTGTCAGCAGTGCTTAAGATCCCTTCTGGGACCAGTGCTCCAATAACTGAGGCTGGGGCTGGTGCAGTCATGAGGCATCACTTAATAGTCTCAAAAGCTTCTTGTTGGGCTGGCCCCCACTCAAAGGGGTTTCTTTCTCCTCCTCTGGTACTCTCGTTTAGAGGTTTTGCTAAAATACTGAAGCCTGGCATACAAATTCTGCACAAACCTGCTGCTCCTAGGAATCCTCGCAACTGTTTTCTGGTGGTGGGTTCCTTCATGCAGCAAATAGCTTCTTTTTTCTCTGGTCGCAGTGCCCTTTGCTGGTGTGACACATTAAAACCTAAGTATTCCATTTTATTTTGGCACAATTGACCTTTCTGTTGGGAAACTTTGTATCCCGCCTCCCACAGCAGGGGGAGCAATTCTTCGGTGCCCTCTCCTTCAGGGCTGCCCTGGTGCTAGAGAGGCTGGACTCAGCTGCACTCAGGTCCTTATGGCTCTGATCCCCTGCCAGCCTCACTTGAGCCTCCAGCTCGGCTACCTCGCTTCTCCTTAGCCTCAGTGTTGCCTTTAACTCTGCTGTTGGACTTGGCCTTCTCAGAGCTCTTGGAACGGCTTCCCTGGCCTGCACCCCCACTTTTGGGTGCTCTGCTGCCTGAGAAACAACTTGCAGCTGCCTTCTCAGCCTTTTTCCAACACACAGTCCATCACACAGATGCGTTGAACCGTAGAAACAACTTCCCAAAGCAGCCTCAGCCCCCTCTGGGCTTGGTACTCTTTCTGGGCATCCTCTAGGCCCCTCTGGGCTTTCTGGGCGTCCCACAGCCCCTTCTGGGCTTCCAGGTCCCTCTGGTCTGGCTTCTACTGCGGCCTAACATGCCGTCTTCAGTCCCTGCCACGCAACCCAGGGCTTCTCTAGAGCATCAGCCACGTCTGCTTCACAAGCCTCCACTGCGCCTGTAAACTTCTTAATGGGCTGGGCAAAGCCTGTTTCAGCCTGTGTACTTTCCCATAGCTGCTTTTCTGCCAGCCAGTAGTACATGCGTTTTGACCAGGCTTCCCAATTGGCTCCATGCAGCCTTTCACAGGGGTAACTCTCATGGCCTTGCTGTTGCTGAGCAGGCATCTTCCTCCCCCTTGGCCGCGGGTCTCTGAATGGCTACGGCGGACCCCTCGGGTCCCTGGGCTGTGAGCCATTGCCGTGCCTAACACTGCTGCCTTTTCTTTCCTCCACTGCTTTTTCTCCCTCTTCTCAGCCTCTCCTCTTTGTTCAAACACCTTCTGGGCGATGGCCATGATCTGAGATCTGGACATGCCCTGGAACCCAGGCTGTTTTGGATTTTGGTTCTAATGTCCTTTGCACATTGTCCTATGAAGGAGGCATTTACCATTAACTCATGTGCAGGGAGTTCAGGGTCAAAGGGGGTCCAAATTCTGTATGCCTCCATCAGGCGTTCCAAGAAATCGCCCGGAGATTCATCAGACCTCTGCACGACGGCAGTCACCCTAGACAGGTCAGTGGGCTTCCTAGCTGCCCTGCGAACTCCATGCAAAAGGAGTTTGCGATAGGTACTTAGAGCATTGCGATTGTCCACATTATTTGGGTCCCACTGTGGGTTGGTTAAGGGATACCGATTAGGCCAATCTGCCTCCTGAACCTGCTGGTCTTTCAGGTGTTCTAAAGCCTGTGTATTAATTCTCCTCCTTTCCTCTGAGGTAAAGAGAGTGTTCAACAATTGTTGACAGTCTGCCCAGGTAGGCTCATGCGCTGCAAATATAGAGGACAACAAGTCCACAATTGCCTGGGGCTTCTCAGCAAACGCAGGGGTGTGGGTCTTCCAATTCATCAAATCGGTGGTGGTGAAGGGGACATATTGGAGGGTGAACGGAGGCGCAGGGAGCGGGTTGTCCCAAATTACACGAAGGGGGGGTCAGGACTTCTGCTTCTCCTGCCTCTGCGGTGGACCTGGACCGCTTTATGTACTCCCCCAATGCTTTGGCTCGAGCATTGTGATAAGCTTTTTCAGCTTCTCAATACATAGGGGTAGTCGTCCTGTATTTGGCCATCTGTTCTCTCAATTCTTTAACTTTGGGGTATATTTCCTCCAGGGTCTGGTCGTTGGGCTCTGCCTTGTCTACTTCTGGGGTGTCTGGCAGCCCCCCCTTTCCTATTGCTTCGGCTCCTGGGGCCACATAGTGGGGCAACGGTGGAGCATTGGGGACATGGGGCTGTCCCTGTCCTCCCAAGGGGGCCACCACGGCACTGGGAACAGACATTTTCCTGCCTGTGTTCCTTTAATTTCAGTCCTAAGGGCCATAATTTTGCATTGATCAGTCTTATATTTCTTCAGCCAGGGGGGTGGGGGGGTTTCTCTATTATCACGTGAACCTCTGGAACTTCATCCATGGTCACAAACTCATCCAAGTTAAACAAACTCCTTCTGTTTTGTGCAGTTTTTTTTTTTTTTGTTTGTTTTAACTTCTAATAGTTCTCCCAGCAGACACCTGCCACTGGCTGCTCACACCCTGTGTCAGCTTCAGGTGTCCGGCTTGTTTCTTCATCTCTTCCTTCATCCTTTTCTGTGGCAACTAACTTGTCAACTGTGGTGGCCACAGACATGCAGGTCTTCTCTTGAGACTCCTCTGCCTGAGCCTCAAGCTAGGGGTCTGTTACAGTGTTCTCTGAGACACACCTGAGCTCTGAGCCATCCAGCTGGTGCCTGGTTAAGGGCACCAATTAAATTGCCCTCCCTGTCTCAACTGTAACTGCTATAGGTCTGAAAGCATTTCGTAATTCCTAGCCATAGACCACCTCTCTGGTCATCAGAGAAGCTAGGGGGCTGTTGGTGGTTTCCCTGATGTGTTCCAAACTGCCGCTGGTCACAGAGATACCCAGCTCTTCCCTAGCTAAGTTCTGGGATTTAGGTTGCCCTCCCTGGTCAAGGTGTAGCTACTATAGGGATCAAAACTGTTGGATGTCTGCGAGGCTCATGTGCTTCCCAGTTCAGTGATGGGCTTTGGAGAAACTAGGAGGCTTGCCTTGCTACCAAAGCCACAACTCAGGAGAGAGTCCTCCAGCTTTGCCTAGCTGAACTCTTGCCTTCATTGAGGTCCAGAGATCTGAAAGGTTTGTATGCATTCTAGTGCAATATACCAACTTGAATAACCTAAGGGATCTCTCGAGCGATCCCCTCCATCGCTCCCAAAGTTGAATCTGAGTCTGAAACTCTTCTCTAAGTAGGTCCTCAGCCTCAAAAGATACTCCTTGTTGCCCTGTCCCAGCTAGGGCCCCTATGTTTCTGAAAGATTTGATGCCTGCTGACTGAGGAGTAGACATCAGAAAAGCTTGGGGGTGGTTATTCCTTTGAGGCCTCCTCTCTCTGATTGTAAGTAATTTGGGCCAAATCAAAAGCATTCAAAAGGACTACATTGGCTTGCTTCAGACCCCATTTTTCAGATACTCCGCTCCTAACCGGGTTTCAAAATTCCTTCCACTCTCCACACACTTCAGGTTGTGACCTAGGTGAGGTCGCCCTACTAGGAAATGCACAACCCTGCACTCGCTTGGCCAAAGGGACGCTAAGCCCTGACCGCTCATTCACAATTCATGCACTGGAGTATCTGACATACAACATACAAAACACAAACACCAACACCAATTCCCTCTGCCCCATTTCCTTCTTCCTTCTTTTAAATCCTTAAGCGTGGGTGGGTATCAGGGGCCAATCCTTCCCTTACTGCCACCAAGCACGCTGGACATGTGATCAGGATGTCCCTTCCCCTTAATTACAAGGGGGTTTGCCTTCCTCTGTCCTCAGGGCCCTTTGCCATGTACTCACCCCAGCCGGCTGGTTCCTCCTGCCCTGTCCTGTCAACCTCGGTCCTTCAATCCGTTGTCTCCTCTCACAGGATCCAGCAGAAGGGTCAAATTGGCTTCGCCCTCCTCCGAAGAAAAGCCTCGGTGGCGCCAGGAGCAAGCGGCCGGTTGCCCCTTCCCCTGTGCCCTGTCTAGAAAAGGACAAGGGAGCTGCCTTCTGGTCTTTTTGAGGACTTAAGGTCCCTATCCGAGTCACGCAGGCACCAGAAATGTTGGGGACTTCAGAATACAGACCAGAATGGAAAAATCCAGGCAGCAATATTTCTTTAAAAAAGTCTTTTATTCAGTTTGAATTTTGTCAGACAAAATACAAAAAGGGGTGCATTCAGGAAGAAATGAGAGAATGCCCCCCGTCAGTCAGATGCAGACAACTTTTATGCCCTAAGGCAAAGCAACAGTTCAGCCCCTTGACCCACCCCTTAAACATTCCCCTTTATGCATATTCATTGAAGCTCAACCAATTAGAAAATTGATGGTGGCCTTTTGGTTCCAAACTGCTTTCTCCATTAGATGGCGTTGCTAGCTTATAAACTATCTGACCTAATTGCTGTTTCCAGGAAATGCTCTGGCCCCCCTGTTTATCAGGAAAGGGGTCTTGTGGTTTTAACAGGTTCAGGCCTAAGTCTGCTTTTAGAACTTTGTGGTGAGCTAGACATCCTGGGCAAACAGACAAATCCCCTGACCGCATCCTCTTGCAAACTCGCTGTGTTGCAAAAAATATTATTTTTTGCAAGCAGGGGAGAGAGAAATGTCTTTTTAGCTTTTAGTTTGCTCTCTAAGATGGCTTTCAGCTTATAAAATGGCTCCAGCCTGGCTCTCCAAAGTGGACCAAGGTGGACCCCTGGTCCTCACTCCTTCAGTCACAGGCTCACACCCTATTCAAACACAGACATACCCTTAGGATTTGTGAAGGAAAAGACAATGGGGAGGCTTTTCCAGTTTGACCTTGCAGAGAAAGCATTTGCTCAGTTTAGGAATCAAAATGGTTCCAGGTTGGCCTTCCTGTGCTGATCTATGTATGTGCGTTTATGAACATTACCATATATCTAAGACCATAAAATTCCTATCACAAAACCACCAAAGATTTCTGCAGCTTCCTCCTTCCTTCAGGCTGGTGATGATGGCTGGTGGTCAAAAGGCACACAGAGACGCCTCTGCACCAGCAGAACCGGCCAGGAATTCATGGCCATTCCTTGCCCCTCCTCCTGCCCGGCTGACGTCACTGCAGATCAGTGTGATAGGAATTTTGAGGTCTTAGATATATGGTAATGTTCATAGGCAATGACAGGCCTAGACAGCATCTTGAGAAGTAGAGACATCACCTTGCCAACAAAGGTTCGTATAGTTAAAGCCATGGTTTTCCCAGTAGTGATGTATGGAAGTGAGAGCTGGACCATAAAGAAGGCTGATCGTCGAAGAATTGATGCTTTTGAATTATGGTGCTGGAGGAGACTCTTGAGAGTCCCATGGACTGCAAGAAGATCAAACCTCTCCATTCTTAGGGAAATCAGCCCTGAGTGCTCACTGGAAGGACAGATCGTGAAGCTGAGGCTCCAATACTTTGGCCACCTCATGAGAAGAGAAGACTCCCTGGAGAAGACCTTGATGTTGGGAAAGATGGAGGGCACAAGGAGAAGGAGACGACAGAGGACGAGATGGTTGGACAGTGTTTTCGAGGTTACCAGCATGAGTTTGACCAAACTGCGGGAGGCAGTGGAGGACAGAGGTACCTGGCGTTCTCTGCTCCATGGGGTCACGAAGAGTCGGACACGACTAAATGACTAAACAGCAACAATGTTCATAAGCGTACCAACCAAGCACGTACATAGATCAGCACAGGAAGACCGACCTGGAACCATTTTTGATTCCCAAACTGACCAAATGTTTTCTCTGCAAGGTCAAAGGGAAATGGAAAAGCCTCCCCATTGTCTTTTCCTTCACAAATCCTGTCTTAAGGGTATGTCTGCATTTCAATAGGGTGTGAGCATGTGATATGGCCCAGGAACTAAGTATTTATCGTTACAAAAAGACTGGCCAGGCTCCCCAGGCAACCCAATCAAGTAACCTGCCAGACAGGAGAAAAACAACATTCAAATTTCTGTTTTAGACCGCTTTTTCTGTGATGTAGGTATGACGTATCTGGGGGGTGGTCTTAGGTTACACCCCTTCTGAGATGTATGTGTGATGTTTCTGGGGGTGGTCTTGATCTACAGGACAGGGAATTTCAAATGTCTTTATAAGGCCTTGCGCACCATTATTCATTTCTCCTCCTTTCCTGCATGTGAGGGGAGCACCCTGTTGCAACAGATCAATAAAGATCAAACTTACTAGCTGCTTTGCTTCTCAATATTCTCTGGTTGGCCTCTGTTATTTTCTCCTACCAATAGGGAACCTACGTAAGGACTCTATATGGGCGCTGGGATACCCCATAGGGGAAAAGGGCAGATTTTTGTTTACAACATCAGGGACCGATAGTCTTGGGCATTGTGGAGAGGGCAACATATTTCCAGGGTGAGCAGGACGGCCTGCAGCCTGGACCCTGTCACAACAGTGATAAGGACTGAAAGCGCGCTGTGAGTGGGCGGGATTTCCGCCGAGGTTGCGGGTGACCCTTCGGTGTCCTTCTGGGGAAGCGGAGCCAGGCTTGAGGAAGGTTTGCGGCGATGGGGCGGCAGGATGAGAAGGCGCTGGAGGGCTGGAGTGGGGACCCTGAGGAGGAGGAGGAGGAAGAGGAGCTTGTGGATCCTTTAACTACTCTAAGGGAGCATTGTGAACAGATTGAGAAATGTGTGAAAGCTCAGGAACGTTTAGAGGAGTGTAATGCTCGAGTGTCATCCAAGTCCCATACAGAGGAGAAGTGTACAGAGGAACTCTTTGACTTCTTGCATGCTAGAGACCATTGTGTGGCTCATAAACTCTTCAGCAAATTGAAATAAATGTTAATATAAGCCTGTGTCGTCCTCATGCATAGCTGATGAAAACCTGAGTGTTCAGTTTGAGTAAACATGCAGCTCTGCACATGTGATAGGAAAGTGAATGTAACTAGCTCTGTGCTATTTCTGGGAGAATTTAAGAGTTGCCATCAGGATACATCTGTTATGTAGAAGATTTGTGGCTGCTTAACAAAGTGTTTCTGATATTAAAGATATTTCCTGTAAAATAAAATAATAATAATAAAAAACAGTGATAAGGACTCAGCGCTGAAAGAGTCTCGGTTCTCCTGTTAACAGACAGCAATGGCCACAGCATGGGCAAAACAACTCTGGTGTCAGCTCCACTGAGGTTCTGAAGTTCCCTGATTTCCTGAGCTTGAGATCCCAAGTTTGAGGGGATCTCTGTGGACCCGGGATGTGGGCTTACTTTGGCCACGATTACACCATACAGTCATACCTCGGGTTACAGACACTTCAGGTTTCATTTTTTTGGGTTACGGACCCGCCGAAACTCAGAAGTACTGGAACAGGTTACTTCTGGGTTTTGGCGGTCACACATGCACAGAAGCGCTAAATTGCAACCCGCACATGCGCATACGCGCCGCTGTGGGTTGCGAATGCTGTGGGTTGCAAATCCCACACAGATCACGCTCGCAACCCAAGCGTCCACTGTACATGTAAAGTACCGTGATGCCACTCTAAACATCTCATGGCTTGCCCCAAAGAATCCTGGGAGCTGTAGTTTCAGACCCTCCAAGTGTCCCTATTTTCCAGGGACAGTCCCGGATTTACAGAAGCCATCCCGGTTTCTGATTTGATCCCGAAATGTCCCCCTTTTCCTTAGGACGTGCTTCTTTTCATCGGAGGGTATGGTAGGAAGTCCCTATTTACAGCGGAAAACTGTTGGAGAGGGCACCTGTATTTTCACTGGAGAAATTTTGGAGGGCAACAACAACAACAACAACAACAACAACAACAACAACAATTTTATTATTTATATGCTGCCCACCCGACTGGAGTTGGAAAAGCTTCTGGAAAGGGTCACAAAAATGATCAATGGGATGGAGTGATTCTTCTATGAGGAAGATTCAGGACAGAAAAAATATAAAAGTGCAGAGGTTTTTCCCCCACTTTTTTTTTTTTAGCTAGTCATATATTTTTATTTATTTATTTATTTTTATTGGCTTTCCCATATTACATTACAATACAGGTGTACAAAAGCCAACACCATTTCCTCCCCATCCCCCCATACATTTACATTTCCTCAATCCATCATATTATTTGTTTCTCCCTCCTCCCACTTCCCTCCGCCCCCACTCGATTTCCTCCACATTACACAATTTACAATAATCTTTCCATTCTACAGTCTTCTCAGATCATCTATATATTCTTATTATCTTTCCTTACTAATTTTTCTTCCATCCAGTACTTCACATTTTAATCTAGGCATATTAGCGTATATTTTTTTGAGCAATATTTTGCCATATATTCATCAAAACATTTCCACTCCTTTTTTAATTTTTGATTCGACTGATTTCTTATTATAGAAGTTAATTTTGCCAAAATTAAATTGAAATATACAAGAGTGGATTTCATGCTCTTTATTCAGCTCATAGTGGTGAGGAGGAATGAAAGTTCCAACAGAATGTCTGCTTTATATAAAGTATTTACACAATGGACTATACGTGATTGGCTAATTCTGGGATTCACCTGTAGGCCAATCAGGTTGCGGATTCACTTTCACCTGGAGCTGGATTGGGTGCCTCCTGTGGACCAATCATACTGCTGCATTGTTCTAGGACCAATCAAACTGCTGCATTTTGGATCCTATTGTTCTAGGACCAATCAGGCTGCTGCATTTTGGATCCTATTCAACTCAGTACATAACATAAATATTCATAGTTAAACTATGGAACTTCCTCTTCCAGGAGGCAATAATGGTTGAGGACTGGATGGCTTTAAAATAGGATTAGGCAAATTGATGGAGGAGAGGGCCCTTGACGGCCCCTAGTCTTTGCCCTGGTGGCTGCGCTCTGCCTCCACAGAATTGTAGAAGAAGAAGAAGAGTTTGGATTTGATATCCCGCCTTTCACTCCCTTTAAGGAGTCTCAAAGCGGCTAACATTCACATTTCCCTTCCTCCCCCACAACAAACACTCTGTGAGGTGAATGGGGCTGAGAGACTTCAGAGAAGTGTGACTAGCCTAAGGTCACCCAGTAGCTGCATGTGGAGGAGCGGGGAATCGAACCCAGTTCACCAGATTACAAGTCCACCGCTCTGAACCACTACACCACACTGGCTCTCCAGTGTGAATTGTAGAGTTGGAAGGGATACCCGAGGGTCATCTAGCCCAACCCCCTGCAATGCAAGAATTTCAGCTCAAGCACCCATGACAGATGGCCATCCAACCTCTGCTTAAAAACCTCCCGGGAAGGAGAGTCCACAACTTCCCAAGGGAGACCGTTCAGATATCTAACAGCTTTTACTGTCATAAAGCATTTCCAAAGGTTTAGTCGGAATCTCCTTTCTTGCAACTTGAAGCCATGGGTTTGAGTCCTGAGCTCCAAGAGCAGGAGGAAACAAACTAGTTTCCTCTTCCATGTGACAGCCCTTGAGATATTTGAAGATGGATATCCTAAAAAGCAGAGACATCACCTTGCCAACAAAGGTCCGTACAGTGAAATCTATGGTTTTCCCAGTAGTGATGTATGGAAGTGAGAGCTGGACCATAAAGAAGGCTGATCGCCGAAGAATGGTTGCTTTTGAATTCTGGTGCTGGAGGAGACTCTTGAGAGTCCCGTGGACTGCAAGAAGATCCAACCTCTCCATTCTTAGGGAAATCAGCCCTGAGTGCTCACTGGAAGGACAGATCGTGAAGCTGAGGCTCCAAGACTTTGGCCACCTCATGAGAAGAGAAGACTCCCTGGAAAAGACCCTGATGTTGGGAAAGATGGAGGGTACAAGGAGAAGGGGACGACAGAGGACGAGATGGTGGGACTGTTGGTTTCTGCTCTCTTCACTGTGCAGCGAAAGGCTTGTCACAAGACAATGTTTACATTCCAGTCAGAGTACTGTTGGAGTTTCTCACGGGAAAGGGAGACTGGATGTGACGTACACTGGTTTCCTGTTTTTCACTGCTCACTCACTGTGATTCTCTCCGTGCTTCAGAGGAGAGAGGATGTATTCTCTGCTCCGGCAGAGGCAAGATGTTTTTCTGTAATCTACCAGCTTTGAAATGTAAATAAAGCAACTTAGAGTATGTGCACGTATTCCTCATCATTCAGCTGTGCACGGGAACTGCAAATCAACATTTTTGGTTATGGGCCCAGAAAGACGCAGTCATCTGAATGCCGGCAAAAGGATCGGAATGCAAAGGGACGGATCGGACGCTATCTCTGTGCGTCAAGATGATTGATGAGGTATGTGCTACTGCTCCGGGCAGCCTGCCAGCTTCTATTTAATGGCTTTATGGCTGGACTTTGAACTTTTATGGCCATTTGCCAGGCACAGGCGAAGGCTATGCTGGGGAAATCGAAAGTAACTTTTAAAAGTGCTTTTGGGCTGAAGCAGCTGCAGAGAATAGTGACGCAGCACTATTTAAGGCAGCAGAGGGAAAGCACTTTTGAACTTGCCTTTGGCATGATGTTTGAGGCAGCCGCAGTAAAGCAGAGTGGCACAGGCTCACAGGCAGAGGCTGTTTTGAACTTGCCTTTGTAATGAGGCTTGAAGCAGCAGAGACGCAGCTTGTATAAAGCAGCTTGTTTAAAGCAGCAGAGATGACGCAGAAGGCTAATGCCAGAGTCATGATGGCCCTTCAGGATGCTTGTGGGATTCCCAAGCTCAATAAGAAGAACTTTGCGGACTGGGTTCTCTATGCAGAGGCTATTCTGCGGAAAGAGGGTCTGTTTGAAGTTATTACAGACACCCCCCCCCCCAGCTCCAATTACAGATGCATGGGAAGCTAAAGATTCCAAAGCAAGGGGAACTCTTACATTGATAGTATCCCCAGAAGAGCTCTGTCTATTGCGTGATAAGACCTCAGCCAGAGAAATTTGGGACGCTTTGAGAGAGGCACACTTGAGGACAGAAGCTGGATCTACTATGTTTTACTTTAACAAGCTGCATAATATGGCTCTTGCTGAAGGTGGAGATGTGCGTACACATCTGATGGAGATGCAGAATCTGAGACATGAGCTGCAACAGAGAGGACTCAACTTTCCAGAGGCTGTGTATTCCTTCATGATACTACAATCTTTGGGTTCAGGTTGGGAGTCTGTTGCGACTCAGATTGCTGTACAGCCTACCGCTCAGCTGACAGTGGATTATATTACTGCCGTGATTCTGAATGAAGCAGATCGCCGGGGTGCTGGCTGCATGGGAAAGGGGGAGTCTTCACAGACGTCATCCCAGAATGCAGTGGAACCACCAGATGGCGCCAAAGCTTTGAAGGCAGTGAAATGCTATTCGTGCGGACGTCTAGGCCATATGAAGAGGGAATGCAAATATCCCAGGGCCAAAACAGAGCAGCGCAGCGAAAGCTCATCGCGTGGAAAAGGCCGAGGCAAAGGCAGAGGTCCAGTGTTCAGGACAACGCAGCCCAAAGCAATGGTCTCACGCTTCACTCCAAAAGTTGCAGAGGTCCAGAAGACGTCTAGATCTTTCTTCGTTGTTGATTCGGCTGCAACCCATCACATGTGCAACGATAAGCGACTGTTCGTGTCTTTTACACCGCAGGAAGGTGCGATTCACCAGGCGGATGACCACACAATCCCCAGTAAAGGCTACGGAACTGTTGTTCTTCACAGTTTGGACTTATTGATACAGAATGTACTTTATGTGCCAGATGCCAAACATAATCTGCTCAGCGTTGGACAGCTGAATGAGCGGAACATTGACGTTTCCTTTAAGAACAAAAGGTGCATCATCACAAAGAAAAATGATTATGTATTGTATGCTGAATATGTTGATCGTTTATATGTTTTATATTATGATGATGTTGTGCAGGATGACACTTGTTGCATTGCAGGTTCCAACAAAAGTTTGCATGCAGAATGTATTCATGATTTTCATCGAAAATTTGGTCATTTGCATTTAGAGGCAGTATCTAAAATGCCTGCCTTGGTTGAAGGTATGACTATTAAACCCTGCAGGTACCACATGAAGTGCAAGGCATGCGCAGCAAACAAGGTGAAAATGGCTGCGAAAGGTAAGGTGTCTAGTAGGCAAGCTACAGAACCATACCAAATTGTTCATGCTGATTTGGTTGGACCACTTTGGGTGGAAATAGGTACTTCATGGTTCTCATTGATGCATTTTCCAGGTATATTTATGTGTACAATCTCAAGCAGAAATCAGAGGCTTTTCCTATGTTCAAGGAATTCTGTGCTTGGTTGGAAAATGTGCATGGTAAGAAGGTAAAGACTCTTTTCAGTGATCGCGGGGGGGGGGGATTCACTTCTCAGCAGTTTGAAGCTTTTCTGTCTGAGAAAGGAATTCAACATGATTTGTCTAGTCCTCGCTCGCCATGGCAGAATGGACTTGCAGAACGAGCAAATCAGACATTGCTTCAAGGGTTAAAAACTTTGCTACATGATGCAAATCTTCCAGAGAGTTATTGGGCCGAAGCTCTCTCATGTTTCACTTACAGTTATAATCGCAGGTTATCTTCAGCGATTGGTTGTACCCCCTATGAGAAGATGTTTGGCAAGAAGCCATACATCAAACACATGAAAATTTTTGGTTCTGACATGTGGGTTCACTCACCACAAAACTCCAAGTTAGACAAGCGTGGTTTGCATGGTATCTTTCTAGGTTATGAGAAAGGTTCTTACAGAATAAGGATGACTGACTCTAAGACCATTAAGCTCACAAGAAGTGTTGAGTACAATGCCAAGTGAGGGGAGAATGTGGGAATATTCCAATGTTATCCTGATGACGGTGATGAGACTGAGGATAGTCAAAAGCAACCATAGCAACCCACACCCACTGATGAAAGTTCTGATTCTGAGTCTGAAACTGAATCGGGTGATTCAGAGGATTTCAAGAGTGCGAAAGCCTCTATGCGACCCTCTGAAAGTTCTGATCAAGAATTGGAGGAACCATTGTTCACAATAGGTCACTTTTCTCCTAAGAAGGAAGAGGAGAGTGTTGAAGACTTAAGGCTAATTCGCAGGTCACAAAGAGCCACAAAAGGCAGACCTCCAAAGAGATTTGCTGATGAGTTTGCCAAGATAGCAGTAACAGCTGTTAAAAGCTCCAAGAAGGTATTTGAACCTTCAAGTTTCCAAGAAATCCAGGATTTGGATTCAAAGGAAGCTGAGCCATGGTTAAATGCCATGAAGGCTGAGCTTGATTCCTTGGAAAGGAACAAAACATGGGACCTTGTTCCAGTAGTTCCAGGAATGAAACTGCTTGGAAGCAAATGGGTCTTCAAAGCGAAGACTGATCAAAATGGCAAGATAGTCAGACACAAAGCCAGATTGGTAGCCAGAGGTTTTGCACAGGTACCAGGTGAAGACTATCACGAGACCTACTCACCCACAGTGAGGTATGAGAGCATTAGGCTTATGCTCAAGCTAGCTGCAGAGGAGAATTTACACATTAGTCACCACGATGTGAATACAGCTTTTCTGTACGGATCTCTAGATGAATCTCTTTATATGCTTCCACCTGATGGCGTACAGGTAAAACAGGGATTTGTTTGTGCTCTGAAAAAGTCCCTTTATGGTCTCAAACAAAGTGCACGGTGTTGGCACACAAAACTCACTGAAGTATTGTTTTCTCTAGGTTTTAAGCAAGGGAAAGCTGATCCATGTGTATTTGTCAAAGAGGAGGGGCAAAAGAAACTGTATTGTTTGTTTTATGTTGATGATCTTTTATTCTTTTGGGAAGATGTCACAATGTACAATAACGCCCTAGCTCAACTGAAAGAGCACTTTGACATGAAAGATCTTGGTGAGGTAAACAACTACCTATCTCTGGAAATAGAGAGAGATCAAGATGGTAACATTCTACTACACCAGTCACGGAAAATTGCTGATGTGTTAAACGAACTAAACCTGATGGATGCTAACCCTGTAGACACACCGATGATAACAGGTTATCAGGTAGATGACACTGAAGAAGCATTTTCTGACACAACACTGTACAGTAGTGTGCTAGGCAAGCTAAACTTCATTGCCAGATGTTCAAGACCAGACATTGCTGTTAGCTGTAATTTGCTAAGCAGACAAGTCAACAATCCTACTGTTAAGGATTGGAAAGCTCTGAAACGCATAGCGCGGTATTTGAAAGGCACTATGCATTACAGACTGAGATTTAACAATCAGAAGTCTGGTGGTCTTGAGATATTTGCAGATGCAAGTTTTGGAAGTGACACTACAGACAGGAAAAGCACGTCTGGAGTTTGCTACAATCAGGCTCTATTTGATTGGTCATGCAAGAAGCAAACAACAGTTAGCTTAAGTACTTGTGAAGCTGAACTGAATGCACTGTCTTATTCACTTAAAGATTGTGAATGGTTGTTACAATTGTGCAAAGACATGAAAATTCCTGTCAAATGTCCAATCCAGGTCTACCAGGACAACAAAGCATGTTTGGCTTTGCTGAATTCTGAAGGTTGTAAGCAAAGCACGAAGCACTTGCAATTGAAGTTGCAACATGCTAGGGAACGTATTCAGAAGGGACTCGTAACGGTGTCCTATATGCCAGGTAATGAAATTCCTGCTGATGTATTGTCCAAGATTGTATCAAGGGATCAACACTGTACCTATGTGCAGAAGTTGGGTTTGTACTGATATTGTACGAACACGCTGCCCAGTGATGTTCACAGAAAGGGGGAGGATGTTGGTTTCTGCTCTCTTCACTGTGCAGCAAAAGGCTTGTCACAAGACAATGTTTACATTCCAGTCAGAGTACTGTTGGAGTTTCTCACGGGAAAGGGAGACTGGATGTGACGTACACTGGTTTCCTGTTTTTCACTGCTCACTCACTGTGATTCTCTCCGTGCTTCAGAGGAGAGAGGATGCATTCTCTGCTCCGGCAGAGGAAAGATGTTTTTCTGTAATCTACCAGCTTTGAAATGTAAATAAAGCAACTTAGAGTATGTGCATGTATTCCTCATCATTCAGCTGTGCACGGGAACTGCAAATCAACAGGGACAGTGTTCTCAAAGCTACCAGCATGAGGGAGGCAGTGGAAGACAGGAGTGCCTGGCGTGCTCTGGTCCTGATGTTGGGAAAGATGGAGGGCACAAGGAGAAGGGAACGACAGAGGACAAGATGGTTGGACGGTGTTCTCAAAGCTACCAGCATGAGTTTGACCAAACTGCAGGAGGCAGTGGAAGACAGGATTGCCTGGCGTGCTCTGGTCCAGGGGGTCACGAAGAGTCGGACACGACTAAACAACAGCAACAACATCCTATCTCCCTTCAGTTTCCTCCTGCACCAGGCAACCAAGAGACATCATAGCAATTTCACCCCATAAAGCTCCTTTCTTCTGGGTACATTATGGAGCTGGGAAGATTGTGTCAGCCCCCAACTCAGTCAGCCTCTGGCTTTTCAACAATAAACCTGCAATAAACCCAGATGCCAACTTTGCTGCCACATACACCCGGACAACACCATTACTGGCCACAACAACATCACACATACCATCTCGGGACTATTTAATTGCTTATCGTCTAACATTGTGTATGCCATCAAATGCCAACAGTGTCCTTCAGCTCTCTATATTGGACAAATAGGCCAAACCTTACGCCAAAGAATAAACGGACATAAATCCGACATCAGGAACCACAAGACAGAGAAACCAGTAGGAGAACACTTCAATCTCCCAGGACATTCTATACAATATCTCAAAGTAGCTGTTCTATTACAAAGGAATTTCAGAAATAGACTGGAAAGAGAAGCTGCTGAATTGCAACTTATCACCAAACTTAAAACCATGGAGAGACCTGGTCTGAACAAAGACATTGGATTCTTATCTCATTATACATGATAAAGCCATTTTTCACCTTCCCACCCCTTGCTTTTTCCTGTAAGACCTATTGCAGTCATTAAGAGTCGTCAACAGGCTCATCACAGCTATCTGCCAATCACCCAATCCCACCACCCTTCTGAGTAATACCCCTGCCCACCTTCTCACTATATAGAAGGGTCTGGTGACTTCTGTTTCAGTGTATCTGAAGAAGTGTGCATGCACACGAAAGCTCATACCAAGAACTAACTTAGTTGGTCTTTAAGGTGCTACTGGAAGGATTTTTTTTATTTTGTTTTGACTATGGCAGACCAACACGGCTACCTATCTGTAACTGGCTTTTCAACAGTTGTTGATCAGAGCTTATTACATCAGGTTGTGGGGAGGTGGAGATAATCTCTCCAGTATTTGACTGTGTACCATATACCCCTTTCCCCCCCTTTCTTCTTCTGTTTGTAAGCAGAGCCCCTAAACTCTTTATTGTAGTCCTTTCAGCTTTATCAGCTTCATCTTCTAGAGTACGTAGGTTCTTTTTTAAAAAATATATCTTTATTAATTTAAAATAAATACATTTATGTGAAAACAGATGTACATACAAGTAAACAAACATACAATCAAACAAACCACCACACTGCAAGATACAAGAAGATTAATATAATTATCATCATATATACTCCTGATACTGAACACAATTATAAAACTTATAGAGAAGAAATTTAAAACTGACTTCCAATTAATCTCACTGTACTTTATCTATCCATTACTTTATACATATTTCTTATATAATTTCTTTTTACCTCCCTACAAACTTATATTTATACAATACAGGGATCAGTCTAATTCTGCCAAGATGTTTCCTTTTATTCCATAGTTTTCTAAAGATGCTTTAAAGATTCCCCAATCCTTATAGACTTTTTGTTTTTGGTTGTTTTTGTTTTAGAGTACGTAGATTCTTTACCAGTGAGGTTACATCTGCTTCAAGACCTGAAATGTCTCTAATATCAGTCTTCACAGCAGCAATCTTTACAGAGAAGTTATTAATTATTGACCATCTACCCTTTCTTGAAAGAAAACAGTAATAAAGAGTAGTACCTCTGAGCATATACAGAGTGCATTCCTTCATCCCTGAGCAATTAAGAGCCTGCTTTGACCCACAAAGGCCTCTGCTATTATACTACCAACCTTACTGTGTGCTTGGGAAACATGGACCACATATAAACGCCACCTCTAACTCCTTGAAAGATTCCATCAATGCTGTCTCCAAAAATTTTTACACATCACTTGGGAAGACTGGTGAACTAATGCCAGTGTACTGGAAGAAGCAAAGATCACTAGTGTTGAAGCAATGATTCTTCAACATCAACTTCGTTGGACAGGTCATGTTGTTCGGATGCCTGATGATCGTCTTCCAAAGCAACTACTCCATTCCGAACTTAAAAATGGAAAGCGTAATGCTGTTGGTCAATGAAAGAGGTTTAAAGACTCTCTCAAGGCAAATCTTGAAAAATGTAGTATAAACACCGACAACTGGGAAACACTGGCCTGCGAGCGCTCCAGTTGGAGAACAGCCTTTACCAAAGGTGTCATGGGCTTTGAAGACACTCGAACTCAGGACGCAAGGGAGAAACGTGCTAAGAGGAAGGCACGCTTGGCAAATCCACACCGGGATCAACTCCCGCCTGGAAACCTATGTCCCCACTGTGGAAGGGCGTGTGGAATGGATCAAACTCTTTGCAAGAAGTAAACTGATGGGAAAAGGAATTGGAAAGTGTTGGCTTGCACTTGCTTTGACACAACAACATGTAACCTCTCTGTAGACAATTCAGAATCAACGCTCAATAGACAGTTCCTCCTGAAGCACCCCATTATAGCGAAACCTTTAATCCAGTGGTTCTTTTTTTTTTAATTTATTAAAGTTTTGAAAGTTACAGAAAGGAAAAAGAAAAAGAATTAAACATAACAAAACCATACAATACAATACAAAAACAAAAATATTACATATACATAACAAAAATAAAACAAAATCAATTAAAAAAACAAAAAAACCACAACCTATACTTTCAATGTTATTAACTTTCTTTTACTTGTTTCAGCGACCTCCTCACACCTCCCCTTTTTTTGCATTCCACTTCGATTAATTGTTTCAGCAAATCCTTTCCATCTTCCTCAAACTTCTGTCCTATCATTTAACTTAACAAATTCTAACATTATTTTTTCCTTTAATCCAATTACAATCTATTATACTTAATTCTTTATAACATTTCTGCTAAAGCCATGTAACTTCATTCCAACATCTTTCTAACATTCCTTAATTTTACAATATTTCTGTAGATAATCTTTAAATTTCATCCAATCTTCTTCCACCGACTCTTCTCCCTGGTCTCGGATTCTACCAGTCATTTCCGCCAGTTCCATGTAGTCCATCACCTTCATCTGCCATTCTTCCCGGGTGGGTAGATCTTGTGTCTTCCAGTACTTTGCAATAAGTATTCTTGCTGCTGTTGTGGCATACATAAAGAAAGTTCTGTCCTTCTTTGGCACCAAGTGGCTTACCATGCCCATAGCCAGTGGTTCTAATGCAAAGCTCAGGTGGAAGAGCAAAGCTAAAGTACCGTACCATCTGAGATTCCAAGATAAACTACTCCTGACTTTGGACGTTCCATTGAATTACTGTGGACTTGTTTACAGAATGAATATGTGCTTCACACTGCCCTCCTCACAATATTTCTTCAAAAGGAAGCAAATTAAGTCGTGCCTGGGGAAACACATGCAGATTTTTGCAAAATGCAGAGTTTGTGCTGAGTGCAAGACTGCAGTCTTCTTTGATATGGAATTCAGCTTTTTCTCTCTTTTTTTTATTTAGCAAAATGCAGGCCTGTGTCTCTCCCCTCTGCCTGTGCCTCTGGCCTTTGCACCCTAAAAGAATTAATTAAACACTGCACTAAAGTTAAAGGAAGAGGAAATGTTCCATTTCTCCCCAGGGCATTGCAAATGCATGTCAAATGACTGAACAACGGTTCCTTTTTTCTTCTTCTTTGTAATTATAAAAGGATGTTCTTTGTGTCACTGGGAAACAGCTGGGAATAGTCTGGGGTTTCAGTGTAACTGGACGCAGGAGCACGTCAAGGAACATATTACAGTGACAGGAAAACACAGCGGCTTTCTGGAACTCAAAGGAGAGGTGACACAAAAGAGTTGCACAGCTGGGAACAAAGGCACTGCCTTATAGACCAAAGGAGTGTATGGGGTTCATCTACCTTAATATTGTCTACTCTGACCGGCAGCTGCTCTCCAGGGTCTCAGGCACGAGCGATTGCCAGTCTCACCCAGAGATGCTAAGGATTGAATGCAGTGCCTTCTGCATGCCAAGCAAATGTTCCGTTATTGAGCTATGACACTTCATATAAAAGGGGTGGGGTGGGCGGGAGGGTGGCAGTAGGTGGGATGCCTGAAGCGGATATAGTTTGGGCAAAGAAGTGGCCTCATCCAGAGTCACACAGTTGGTCCATCTTCCTCAGTATTTTATCTGTTGTTGTTTAGTCGTGTCCGACTTTTCGTGACCCCCTGGACCAGAGCACGCCAGGCACTCCTGTTTCCACTGCCTCCCGCAGTTTGGTCAAACTCATGCTAGTAGCTTCGAGAACACTGTCCAACCATCTCGTCCTCTCCCATCCCCTTCTCCTTGTGCCCTCCATCTTTCCCAACATCAGGGTCTTTTCCAGGGAGTCTTCTCTTCTCATGAGGTGGCCAAAGTCTTGGAGCCTCAGCTTCAGGATCTGTCCTTCCAGTGAGCACTCAGGGCTGATTTCCCTAAGAATGGAGAGGTTGGATCTTCTTGCAGTCCATGGGACTCTCAAGAGTCTCTTCCAGCACCATAATTCAAAAGCATCCATTCTTCGGCGATCAGCCTTCTTTGTGGTCCAGCTCTCACTTCCATACATCACTACTGGGAAAACCATAGATTTCACTGTACGGACCTTTGTTGGCAAGGTGATGTCTCGGCTTTTTAAGATGCTGTCTAGGTTTGTCATTGCTTTTCTCCCAAGGAGCAGGCGTCTT
Source organism: Podarcis cretensis (assembly GCF_951804945.1). NCBI lineage: Eukaryota > Metazoa > Chordata > Lepidosauria > Squamata > Lacertidae > Podarcis > Podarcis cretensis. Next base: position 5,028,210 of record NC_137170.1, read on the forward strand.
TTAATTTCGTGAGTGCTGTCACCATCTGCAGTGATCATGGAGCCCAAGAAAGTAAAAACTCCTACTGCCTCCATTTCTTCCCCTTCTATTTGCCAGAAGGTGATGGAACCAGTGGCCATGATCTTTTTTTTTATGTTTGATGTATTTCATCTCCACTGACAATATTGCCAGTGAGCTTAAGGTGGCCTTCTCCGAAGAAAGGAATTTCAGATGGAACCACAGGAGGGGAGAAAGTGCCACTTGTGGGTTTCCCCCTCGGGGCGTCTGTTTGGCCCCTGTGCGCAGAGGATAAACGACCAGATGGACCATGGCCTGATCCGGCAGCCAGGCTCTCCTCCTGGTCCACTGCGCCCCTCTCTGCGCGACGTGCCTGCGCCCAAGCAGCGGGATCCAGCTGTTCCGATGCGCGCCGGGCACCAAGGCCTCATCCCCGACGGGGCGGGCAGCCAGCGGCGCTGCAGCAGCTGCGCCCGCCGAGCCTCTAACGAGCTCCAGATGTTGCCGTCGGGGGGGTGGAGTGTGGGGGGGGTTTACTGGCATCCTCTCTCGTCCAGGAGGGCTTGATTGGCCGCTGCCCGGGCTCCGGGCAGCCAATGGAGAGGCGGGAGAGGCGCCTCCGGCCCCGCCCTGCCCTGGGCCAGCTGCCGGGACTCGAGGGGGCGGCCGTGGGCTTCGCGCCTCCCGCTCCGGAGCTGCGCCCGCCCCGCCCGCTTCCCCTTCCTCCTCCTCCTCCCGGAGCAAGTCCATTGCGAGGGCCATGCTGGGGGAAGCCGCGCTGCCCGGGCTCTTCTTCCTCCTCCTCCTGCAGCTGGCGGGTTGGGGGGCTGCCCTGCCCCGAGCGCAGCTCTTCCCCTTCGGGCCCCCGCGTGGCGACCGGCAGCTGCCCGACGGCGACGACGAGACCTCGGCTCCCGTGCAGCTGCCCAGCCCGCTGCTCTACTACGAGACCCGATTCAGCCAGGTCTATGTAAGTCCGACGACCCAGAGAGAGAGAGAGATCGGGGGACTTGGGGGGAGAGGAGCAGGGCATTCGTCTAGGGCAGCCTTCGCCCAGCGGGTGCCCCACAGATCTTGTTGGACGGGACGGGGATGGATGCGCCCTGTAGATGTTGGGCGGGGCTGATGGGGGTTGTGCCCTCCAGGTGTTTTGGATGGCGCTGTACCCTCCGCATTTTGGTGGGCAGGGCGTTTGGGTGTTGTCTGTGCCCTCCAGATGTTGGGGCCGACGGGGCTTTCTCGTGCCCTCCAGATGTGCCATCCGGGGCAGATGGGAGTTGTCACCCATCAACATCTGGAGGGCACCAGCTTGGCAAAGGCTGGTGTCAGGCTCCTGGTTGGAGGATGGTACCAGCCCCAGAGAGGAGCCAAGGACTCACCCCCCCCCATGGCACCACCACCCTGCTGAGCCAGCCCAGAGCTGTGCCAGATGCCAGAGTCAGGGAGGGGTCCTTGGCCGGGCATCTGTTTGCCCAGGACATTCCTGGGCACTCAATAAGAACTCTGTGTGTCCCTTTCCAAATATCTTTTTCCAAGCCGGCGCTCCGTCCCTTGACACACGTTGCAGAATCTCTGTCGCCAAATCTTCTCCAGTGATGACACATCCATTTAGCTGGCTGGCCTTTTGGCCTTTGCAAACCGAGGACCTGTTTTGAGACCCTCCCCCAATGCAGTTGGGGGTATCCAATGCTCCCCCTGCTCAGAGTAGCTGCATTGAAACAGACAGACATAGCAAACTTGGGTCAATTAATTTTGATGCTCTACTCCAAGCACAACCCTGTGTAAATGTAGGGTGGTTGTGCTGCTGTGGTGACCCACTTTGGGTCCGGCTTTGAGCTGGCAGCTGGTCCCGATCCACCGATTGAAGGCTAACGGTCGAATTCTGCCATGAGCTTCCTCTCTCCACATCTACTTATTTGAAAAATGCAAACGAAAACCTGCTAGATTTTAATAGCTAAAAGGAAATAAAATCAACAGTTTTTCATTTGCAGATGTGTTTTCTTAACCTTAATAGTGAGTTGGTGCTGCTCCCATTTTATGGATGAGAAACTGAGGCTGAAAGGCAGCAGCCTGCCCACAGCCTCCTGTGGCAGAAGCAGACACACAGTTTCCTTGTGAGTAAGGTTGTTATTGTTGAGCCTGGAAGTTCCCAGGCTCCATTCTTGTCCACGGCTGTAAACCCACCAGGCACTCTTCAGCAAACCTCCACTTTCCTAGCTGCCTCCCACTTAATCTGGGGAATTTTCCTTGCAGGGTTGTTTCAAGGATTCCTGCAGAATGCTCTGATTGTTTTTATGGGCTGCTTGCAAGTGGAGTTTTTAAGCACTATATGGACGTATTCTTTTATTTCTGTGCCTACCCCTCCTCCCACCCGGGAGCTCAAGGCAGTTTATCATGCAGTAAAATCTCTATCGCAAAAGTATTTCACAATTGCATTAAAAACTGCAATCTAACATTTGCAACTGTGGGTCCCTGGGATACTAAAACCTTGAAGGCTCAGGTGAATAAAATAAGCCCATAACTGGTGCATAAAAGGGAGTACAGTGGACGCTTGGGTTGCGAACATGATCCGTGCGGGATTTAGCACTTCTGCACATGCGCGACTGCCGAAACCCAGAAGTAACCCCTTCCGGTTTGCGGCAGTCCGCAACCTGAAAAAAATGCAACCTGAATCATCTGTAACCTGAGGTATGATTGTAACGAGGAGGACAACAGCATTTCCCAAGGGAAGGAGCTCAGAATCTGGGAGTCACCATGGAGAAGGCTGTCCCACCTTCCCTGGTGGTGACACCAACTGATCTCATTCCACAGGCCAGTCAGTATTAATTTTCCTGATTATCTCTCCGGCACCTGGGACCTAAATCTTTCTTACATTTCTCCATCCAGCTACGAGTAAGCAATTAGATGCCTGTGATTCACTTAATGCATAAATTTGCCCAATCCTCTTTTAAAGCCATCTAAAGGTCGGGGTCCATCACTGCCTCATGTGGCAGGGAGTTCCAGGGTTTAACTCTGCGCTGTGTAAAGACGTATCTTTTCTCTGCCCCAAATCTTCCAACTTTCATTGGATGTCCACAAGTTATCGTGTTACACGAGAGGGAGGGAAGCTTTTTCTCTCCATTCTCTCCACGCTATGCATAAATTTATAAAATTCTATCACGTTGCTCCTTCCTTGCTTTTTCTTTAAATGAAAAAGTCCTAAATGCTGCAACCATTCCTCAAAGGGCAGTTGCTCTGTCCCCTCCACCATTTTGGTTGCCATTTTCTGAACCTTTTCCAACTCTACCGTATCCTTTTGAGGTGAGGAAACCAGAACTATACAAACGGTTAGCCCAGAGATGGAAGGAAGGAAAAGTTCCCCCCAGAGAGGAATGGAAGATCAAACTGATGGACTATGTGGAGATGGCGGAAATGACTGGGAAAATCAGAAACCAGGAAGAATAGAATTTCAATAAAGAATGGGGGGAATTTATAACTTATCTTGGAGACCACTGGAAACAGTTGAGCTCCTAAGCAGGATTTAAATAACACTTATAATGTAACAGGGACGCGGGTGGCGCTATGGGTTAAACCACAGAGCCTAGGGCTTGCCGATCAGAAGGTCGGCGGTTCGAATCCCCGTGACGGGGTGAGCTCCCGTTGCTCGGTCCCTGCTCCTGCCAATCTAACAGTTTGAAAGCACGTCAAAGTGCAAGTAGATAAATAGGTACCGCTCTGGTGGGAAGGTAAACGGTGTTTCCGTGCGCTGCTCTGGTTCGCCAGAAGCGGCTTAGTCATGCTGGCCACATGACCCGGAAACTGCACGCCGGCTCCCTTGGCCAATAAAGCGAGATGAGTGCCGCAACCCCGAGAGTCGGCCACAACTGGACCTGATGGTCAGGGGTCCCTTTTCCTTTACCTTTATAATGTAGCAAGAACTAGGAGTGCATGGAATATTTTTAAAAAAATGGAGTGACTTAAAATATGCAGCGAAAAAAGATTAGTGATGGAGGGGTGGGGGAAATTCCAGAGATTCAATTGATTCTTTGTTTATCTTTCTATGATTTATGATTTTGAATGTCACTTTTAATTTGTAAAACTAAATAAAAATTTATGATGAGAACCGTACAAACCTTTAGTCTTCCACTGCGTTTGATACTTGATCACTTTATTCATTCTTCTTTGACCTGGCTCCCTGACAGGTTGGGACCAATGGGATCATTTCCACCCAGGACTTCCCTAGAGAGACCCAGTATGTGGACGATGATTTCCCCACGGACTTCCCCGCGGTTGCTCCTTTCCTGTCAGACATCGACACCAGCGGCGGGAGGGGCAAAATCTATTACCGCCTGGACGACTCCAAGGAGGTGACGGATCGGGCCGCCCAGCTAATCCAGACTGGATTCCCCAGCGCGGACGGGTTTGCCCCACGCCACACCTTCATCGCTACCTGGGAGAACGTGGGGGCCTACGAAGAAGTCAGCCGGAACTCGGAGCCTTCCAAGCAGGTGAGGCGATGGTTTGTGACGTCTGCATTTCTGGCAATTTCTGCTTGGGGTGCGCAAGTGTGGTGTAGTGGTTAAGAGCAGTGGACTCGTAATCTGGTGAACTGGGTTCGATTCCCCGCTCCTCCACATGCAGCTGCTGGGTGACCTTGGGCCAGTCACACTTCTCTGAAGTCTCTCAGCCCCACTCACCTCACAGAGTGTTTGTTGTGGGGGAGGAAGGGAAAAGGGAGATTGTTAGCCGCTTTGAGACTCCTTAGAGTAGTGATAAAGGTAAAGGTAAAGGTAAAGGTACCCCTGCCCGTACGGGCCAGTCTTGACAGACTCTGGGGTTGGTGCGCCCATCTCACTCAAGAGGCCGGGGGCCAGCGCTGTCCGGAGACACTTCCGGGTCACGTGGCCAGCGTGACATCGCTGCTCTGGCCAGAGCCAGAGCCGCACACGGAAACGCCATTTACCTTCCCGCTGGTAAGCGGTCCCTATTTATCTACTTGCACCCAGGGGTGCTTTCGAACTGCTAGGTTGGCAGGCGCTGGGACCGAGCAGCGGGAGCGCACCCCGCCGCAGGGATTCGAACCGCCGACCTTTCGATCGGCAAGCCCTAGGCGCTGAGGCTTTTACCCACAGCGCCACCTGCGTCCTAAGAGTAGTGATAAAGCGGGATATCAAATCCAAACTCTTCTTCTTCGTCTCCTGTCATTGGCCAAGCTGTTGGGATCCTATAGGGCATTTGATACAATAGAGAGGGAAGAGATACAGACAGCCGCTGCTCCCATTGGGATGGAAATGGAAAGGTGATTTGGCGTCATGACCAGGTCAACAATAAATCACATGGTGTCAGTGAAGTTAACTCTGTATTCAAGGAAACAAGGACTGCTCCGGCGTTCAAGCTTAGCGATCTCAGCAACTCTTCCTGGCAGCACAAGTGCTGGATCTGGCAGCACTCAGTGCTCTTTGAAACCCTGGAGAGAGGCTGCCGGTCAGTGTTGAACAAGATGGCTCAGCTGTCTGACTCAGTTTAAGGCAGCTGCCTAGGAAAAGGCAAAGAGGGCTTTCCGTTTTGGGAAAGTCTGACTGCTTTTGTTTTGTTAACCGTTTTAACCTCAGCCTTGTTTTGTTGGGTGGGTGGGGGATATCTCTGTGAATGATTCATTCCTGTGTCTGTTGGGAACGAAAGGCATGTTTCAGATTTTCCGCCACGCATGGAAATGAAGGCCCCAATGGCATTCCTGTAACGAGGTAGGTCTGCAGATATCTATTTTTAAATCGATTTGCGCACATTTAAAAACAACACGAAAGGGCTGTTAACTCAGTGGGGGTGCCTCTGGTTCGCATGCAAAAAGTCCTGTTGTTGTGTTTGTTATTGTTATTTCTATCCCACCTTCTTCCCAAACCGAGCCTCAAGGTGGCTTACACAAATTAAATCGACACAGATATAATGCAAAATGCTTAGAACATTTACAGTCGTACCTTGGTTCTCGAACATAATCCGTTCCAAAAGTCCATTAGACTTCCGAAACGTTTGAAAACCAAGGCGTGGCTTCCGATTGGCTGCCGGAGCTTCCTGCACTCAAGCGGAAGCCGTGTCGGGACATTCGGCTTCCGAAAAATGTTCGAAAACGTTCCGGGTTTTCAGAGTTCGGGAGCCAAAACGAATAGAATTAAAGCCACACACACACACACACACACACACACACACACACACACACACAGTGTGTGTTAATATATTGGTTCAGTCCCTATCACCATCAGGTTGGGCTGTGAATGTCCCATGCCAGAATCTCTGGAGCTGCCAGTCAGTGCGTGCAACACTGAGGTATATGGCAAGTGGTCTGGCTCAGCATCAGGCAGCTTCCCATGTCGCATAACCCTGGCGTGATGTTGTGTTTTTAAATGCCAGGGAACATGCGAAAGTGGAGGTAGCCAATGTGAGCTCCCTCACCCCAGATGGTTGCAGAATTGTTCGCCTTCTGACCCCCCAGATCCTCAGAGCGCCAGGCTGTCTCTTCCTGTCAAAGACCACAGGGTGGGAGAAAGAATCATAGAGTTGGGAGGGCACCAAGGGTCATCTAGTCCAACCCCAGAGCAGTGCAGGAATCTCAGCTAAAGCATCCATGACAGAAGGAATTTCCAAGCTTTGCTTAAAAACCTGCAAGGAAGGAGGATCTACAAGCAGATCGTTCCACTGGCGTAGGCTGCCAGAGATTCTGCGTTGAGATTTGGGTCTCAGCCGCCCTCTGGAGTTGAGGAAACCGGATCTGGGCTGGCAGAATTTGCCCTCTGCCTCTGTTTGAACAAATGTCGGGTGCTCAGAGAGTCCATGGAGGGTGGCTTAGGAACAAGCAAGTCAAGCTGACCTCTGACCTTTGCCCTTGCCCTTTGACGCTTGACCCCACCGGAACACTGTTGTCTGTCAGATTTCCCATTCAACTGTGGGCTTAATCCTGCGTGTTTAGATGCAAACCTCCGGGAAGAACCCAGCTTTGTGCTGAGGCCACGGTTCTGTCATTTCCGCTTGCCGGATGGGACAACCCCCCCCCCCATCTCTTCTCCACTGCATGCTTTTCTGGGGTTTCTCACGACCCCCCCAGGGCCAATTTTGGGGTGCACAGGGGGAAGGGGGGAAACCCCCATTGTGCAAGTGGAAGTCCTTGTGCAACGACACTCATTTGTTGTACACTGTGCTCAGTTTGTTCATTTGCTTAAGGGAAGAATCCGCAGGGAATGCTCTCCTTTGTAAACTGCTGAAATGAATGGGGGGAAATGCCAGGCATTGCAAGTAGGCTCGGGGCAGAGATTCCTGGAAGATCATGTCCTTTGGGACTCCTTGCCTCTTGATAATCAGGCAGGCATCTTCACTGTACAGTGGTACCTCAGGTTACATACGCTTCAGGTTACAGACTCTGCTAACCCAGAAAAAGTGCTTCAGGTTAAGAACTTTGCTTCAGGATGAGAACAGAAATCGTGCTCCGGTGGCGCGGCGGCAGCGGGAGGCCCCATTAGCTAAAGTGGTGCTTCAGGTTAAGAACAGTTTCAGGCTAAGAACAGACCTCCGGAAAGAATTAAGTACTTAACCTGAGGTACCACTGTACTCTTTTCAGTGACTGCGAAAAACATTTTTGTTCAGACAAGCCCACCCAGATGCTTAGAAAGTTAATGTGAGTGCTATTCCATTTTAGTTTTTAAACTTTTGTATGTTTAGAAACTTGGCGTGAATTTTAATCTGCTTTTAGTCTCTTGTCATCTTAAGCTTCCTGCAAGTTTTAAATTTTTGCTGTTAGTTTTTCTGGGTGACCATTTTATCGCTTTATCTTTTTCGTCAACCTCTTTGAGTGTTTTTTTTATAAAAATAATAATACATTTTTTAATTGTGATTGTCCCATAACGTAGTAAAATTGCAGCTCTAAAAGATACAGAACAAAAACAGAAGAAGGAAAGAAAGGAACCATGGGAATAAGGAGAGGAAAGAGCGAGAAAGAGAAAATAAAGAAAGCAAAATAAAAGAAACATTAGCCAAATATACAAAAGAGGAATTTCTTCTTCATAAAACAACAGCCTCCTGGATCAGGAGGAACTCTTCCTGTGGTTTCCAGCGGCTGTTAGAAGCAAAAATCTTGGGCCTCAGGCTCTGCAGGGCTGCTACCAGCCAGAGCAGACACTATCTGGTTAGATAGCCCAAAGGCTGGATTTGCTCTTGGGCTGGTGAGGCCACCTCCTTATGTGAAGCTAAGCAGCTCAATAGAAATGACAGCTTGTCTCAGTTTGCCAAACACGACCACTTCTGGAGGAAAGCTTGTGTCAGGAACATCTGAGTTATTTTCAAGGGAATGCTGTGAAATTGGTTGCTACACATTTTGAGATTTCCCCCCTCTCCTTTTCCACTTCTTTTTCATTCGGACAAAGGCATGGCTTCATCAGAGCCAGAACTCAGCCCTTGGCTACGTCCAACAATACTATCTTTTTTATTTGTTTACTTAACATTTGCAAAGCTCTTTTTTTTTTTTTAGTTACAGATAGGTAGCCGTGTTGGTCTGCCAACACTATGGTTGGTCTGCCATAGTCAAAACAAAAAAAATTCCTTCCACACTTAAGAAGTGTGCATGCACACGAAAGCTCATACCAAGAACTAACTTAGTTGGTCTTTAAGGTGCTACTGGAAGGAATTTTTTTTTTTTTTTTAGTTTGAGAGGAAAATCCCCCAAAGGCTGTTGCTGAAATCCTTATCAGCTGGAGCGGGGATGTCCATAGTTTCTGCATTCCAGATCTCCAGGCACATATTTGGACATGCGGCCACGACGGCCTCAGGCACTGCCTTCCGGCCCCGCAATAACACTGATACCCTCTAGCACGAAGGTCTTCTTGGGTGCAGAAGGTGCTTGCTCAGGAAACACGAGGTTATCGGTGAAGGAGGAGGCTGTGTGCTTCCTGAGAGACTCCCTGAGGAAGGGTGACGTCTATGATAGGAATTTTATGGTCTTAAATATATGGGAATGTTCATAACCGCACATACATATATCAGCACAGAAAGACCAACCTGGAACCATTTTGATTCCTAAACTGACCAAATGTTTTCTCTGCAAGGTCAAAATGGAAAAGCCTCCCCATTGTCTTGTCCTTCACAAATCCTGTCTTAAGGGTATGTCTGTGTTTGAATAAGGGTGTGAGCCTTATCATTACAAAAGACTGGCCAGGCTCCTCAGGCAATCCAATCAAGTAACCTGTCAGACAGGAAATAAACAAGCGACAGGAGAAAAACAACATGCAAATGTTCTGTTTTAGACCGCCTTTTCTGTGATGTATCTGAGAGGTGGTCTTAGGTTACACCCCTTCTGTGATGTATGTATAATGTTTCTGGGGGTGGTCTTGATCTACAGGATGGGAATTTCAAAAGTCTTTATAAGCCCTTGCACAGCATTTTTCTGGGTCCTCTTCCTTTCCTGCGTGTGAGGGGAGCACCCTGTTGCAACAGATCAATAAAGATCAAGCTTACTAGCTGCTTTGCTTCTCAATATTCTCTGGTTGGCCTCTGTTATTTTCTCCTACCAATAGGGAACCTATGTAAGGACTCCATATGGGCTCTTGGATACCCCATAAGGGAAAAGGGCAGATTTTTATTTACAACACACCTATATAAATTGCTACTCTAATCTCCAAGCTCCAGCCTTCATAATCTGGGGGAACGGACTTTCCCATGCCCTATTCACTGTTTGAAAATTCCCTCCCCACAGCTGGTTGGGGTTTTTTTTTTGCCCGGGTGCCCAGTGACTCGTCCAGAGACACAGCAGACCCAATTACTTCTGTGGCACCAAATGCACTGAATGACCCCGACACGCCCAATGCGAAGAGCGCCAGAACTGCCGGGCATATTTTTATTAACAACAGATGGCAACCACGACACGTTGACCTTCCGCCTCTCTGGGAAGCACCCCAGACAATAACACCAGGCCATTTCAGATTGTAAGCTCCTCGGGGCAGAGAACTACCCTCTTGGGCTGGGAAGCTTTAATAGGTCAAGGGTTGCGTTCCCTCAAGGCCGGCCTCCTGGGGGCCTTATGCCAGAGGTGGGAGGGGCCCTGAGGCACAAGTGGGCGGGGCCAAAGGCGGGACTTGTTACCTATTGTGCATAGGTAAAAGGTACAGTGTTACCTCTGGTTACGAACGGGATCCGTTCCGGAGTCCCGTTTGCAACATGAGCAGAACGCAACCCGTGTCTGCTCATGTGTGGGTCACGGTTCGCCGCATCTGCACATGCGCGTGACGTCATTTTGCACGTCTGCGCATGCGCAAGCAGTGAAACCCGGAAGTAACCCTTTCTGGTACTTCTGCGTCACTGCGGGACGCAACCTGAAAAAACGTATCATGAAGCAAACGCAACACAAGGTATGACTGTAATGGTAAAGGACCCCTGGCCAGTTAAGTCCAGTCAAAAGTGACTATGGGGTTGTGGCGCTCATCTCGCTTTCAGGCCAAGGGAGCCGGCATTTGTCCACAGACAGCTTTCTGGGTCGTGTGGCCAGCAGGACTAAACCGCTTCTGGTGCAACGGGACACCGTGACGGAAACCAGAGCGCACAGAAATGCCGTTTACCTTCCCGCCACAGTGACACCTATTTATCTACTTGCACTGGTGTGCTTTCGAACTGCTAGGTTGGCAGGAGCTGGAACAGAGCAACGGGAGCTCACCCCGTCGCGGGGATTCGAACCGCCGACCTTCCGATTGGCAAGCCCAAGAGGCTCAGTGGTTTAGACCACAGAGCCACCCGCGTCCTTTGTACATAGGAGCCTCTTCCAGTTCAAAGGCACCTTACCAGGTTTGTAAAAATCACTCAATGAAGGCGCAAGGCTGTGTCATGGAAAAGTACGGCCTGGGAAGGTTTCTTCTGATGTTGAGTGGAATCTTGTTTCCTGTAACTTGAATCCCTCGGTTTGGGTCCTCTTTGGAGCAGTGGAAAGCAAGCTTGCTCCATTCTCTGTATGACACCTCTTTAGCTATTTGAAGATGGCCATTGTATCTCCTTTCAGTCTCCTCTTTCCCAAGCTATCATGGAGGGTAAGCCTATTATTATTATTATTATTATTATTATTATTATTATTATTATTCTGCCCTAAACCTGGGGTTCTCAGGGCGGTTCACAGAATAAAATCAAGATATAAAACCACAAGATACCTAATAAAAATAAAAACAATCACCCAGTAACACCCCTCCAAAACCCCCCACATTTTAAAAGGTAATAGGATGTCAATCAGATCAACTAAAAGCCTGGTTAAAAAGGAATGTTTTTGCCTGGTGCCTAAAGGTATATAATGAAGGCACCAGGCGAACTTCCCTGGGGAGAGCATTCCACAGACGGGGAGCCACTGCAGAGGAGGCCCTGTTCTCGTGTTGCCACCCTCCGGACCTCTTGAGGAGGAGGCACACAAAGAAGGGCCTCCGAAGATGATCTCAGGGTCTAGGTAGGTTCATCGTGTTGTAAACAAAAATCTGCCCTTTTCCCTTATGGGGTACCCAAGAGCCCATATAGAGTCCTTACATAGGTCCCCTATTGGTAGGAGAAAATAACAGAGGCCAACCAGAGAATATTTAGAAGCAAAGCAGCTAGTAAGCCTGATCTTTATTGAACTGTTGCAACAGGGTATATAGACTTTTGAAATTGCCACCCTGTAGATCAAGACCACCCCCAGAAACATCATACCTACATCACAGAAGGGCTGAAATCTGAGTGCTTTGTTTACCTCTTGTCTGCCAGGTTACCTGTTTAATGGTCACTTGATTGGATTGCCTGGGGAGCCTGGCCAGACTTTTGTAATGATAAATACTTAAAACAAATAAAAAAATTCCTTCCAGTAGCACCTTAAAGACCAACTAAGTTAGTTCTTGGTATGAGCTTTCGTGTGCATGCACACTTCTTCAGATACACTGAAACAGAAGTTACCAGACCCTTCTATATAGTGAGAAGGTGGGGAGGGGTATTACTCAGAAGGGTGGTGGGATAGGGTGATTGGCAGATAGCTGTGATGAGCCTGTTGACAACTCTTAACGACTGCAATAGGTCTTACAGGAAAAAGCAAGGGGTGAGAAGGTGAAAAATGGCTTTGTCATGTATAATGAGATAAGAATCCAATGTCTTTGTTCAGACCAGGTCTCTCCATGGTTTTAAGTTTGGTAATAAGTTGCAATTCAGCAGCTTCTCTTTCCAGTCTATTTCTGAAATTCCTTTGTAATAGAACAGCTACTTTGAGATCTTGTATAGAATGTCCTGGGAGATTGAAGTCCTACTGGTTTCTCTGTCTTGTGGTTCCTGATGTCGGATTTATGTCCGTTTATTCTTTGGCGTAAGGTTTGGCCTGTTTGTCCAATATAGAGAGCTGAAGGACACTTAGTTCTTGAGCCAGGTCAGGCTCACACGCTATTCATATCTTAAATGTGCCCTTAAGACAGGATTTGTGAAGGAAAGAGACAATGCGGAGGCTTTTCCATTTTCCTTTGACTTTGCAGAGAAAACATTTGCTCGGTTTGGGAATCAAAATGGTTTTAGGTTGGTCTTCCTCTGCTGATCTATGTGTGTGCTTGGTTGGTACACTTATGAACATTTAACATATATCGAAGACCTAAAAATTCCTATCACAATGGCATCCACCCGTGATGGTTTTGCTCTGTCTCCATGGTTGGAGGCCACAGTGCCTCTGAACCCCAGTTATTGGAAACCACAGGGGAAGAGACTTGCCTTTGTGCTCAGATCCTGCTTGTGGGTTTCTCACAACATCTGGCCAGCCCCTGTGAGAACAGGACGGTGGTCTAGATGGGCTTCACCCAGCAGCCTCTCCTTATGGGTGAAGGACGGCTTATAAATACTTTAAAGAAATAAATTGTTGCTTACATACAGAGTCAAATATATATCCTGTCTCCTTCCTCCAAAACGAGCCCCGGGCCGCAAGCGACAAATGAGAACGCACCTTAAAAACATCTTCAAAATGATTGCCGGGTGGGAAAGATCTCAGCTTCAAAGGGTTGTTGAAAGAGGAAGGTCTAAAGGAGGCGCCCCAAAGGATACAGGATACAGTGCCAGTCTAATAGCCAAGGAGAGGAAATCCTCACACATCTGAAATATTGTGGGAGAGATGTTCTGCCACGCAGAGTTTTTTTCTCTCTACTAAATTTGGCACAGCTGTCAAGAGTTGTAGTTTAAGGGGTCAACTCAACCAGAGCCTGATCTAAAGGCGATGAGGCATATAAGGAAACGGAAAGGACTGGGCCCGAAAAAGAATGGAGGGGTCAACAGGGAAACGAAAGGAAATCCCTCTTGGAAAATGTGTGTGTGGAGGAGGAAAAGGTTTAAGGACAAGGAAGATGTGCCTCTGAGCATGTGCAGAGTTCTGTGTCATCCTCATTGGTTTTCACAACTAGCCTCCACCCACGTGCCCGGGCTGAGTCCGAGGGTCTGTTTCCAAGCAAGCTTGAATCCACAACTTCTCCCTTTTTTGGGAATCGACGATGGCGTCTCTTGAGCTTCTTTTGGCTTGGGTGAAAACAGGAATCTCTCTTGCGGCTCCCGAGGGGGAGATAATCCAATGGAGGAAAACGGATTTATTTCCCCTCCTTGCAGCTGAGTCGAGATTAAAAGGCAGGGAGATAAGACGGGAGGGAGATGAATGATACCAAACAGGGCAGTTTTACAGGGTGTTTTCAGCAGCACCCTTCTGGGAAAGGAGGAACGGAAGAAATGGAATCAGCCCATGCAGACCTTTACTCCTTAACTGGAGTTGTGCAGCAAAGCCGACCCCTCCCTTGATCTGATAATCTAGGGCCGTGCCACTGCTGTGTTCTGTATCTGGTGCAGGATGCAGGAACCAATCTATTTCTTTTAATCATCATCACACTCATCAACTTTATTGCACTAGCCAAAGGCCAGGGCATCATTCACAATGGGAACAAAAAGAAAAGCAACACTAACCATAAAAACATCAGGCACTGCAGATGCAATAAACCACAATCACGTCTCCTAAAAATTATTTGTTGCATACGATAGAATAGCAAGGTAGAATGTGCCAGCTTAAATGTCCGAATCACCTTTGCAATTGACCGCTGTTTTATCTGCAGTGGTGCCCCGCAAGACGAACGCCTCGCAAGACGGAAAACCCGCTAGACGAAAGGGTTTTCCGTTTTGGAGGCGCTTCGCAAAACAAATTTCCCTATGGGCTTGCTTCGCAAGACAAAAATGTCTTGCGAGTTCCTGCGGGTTTCCCCCCCTTTCCCCCCCCTTTTCCTAAGCCGCTAAGCCGCTTATCAGCTGATCCGCTGATAAGCCGCTTAACAGCTGATCGCTAAAAGCCGCTAAACTGCTAATAGCACTAATCCGCTAAGCTGTCAATGGGCTTGCTTCGCAAGACGAAAAAACCGCTAGACGAAGAGCCTCACGGAACGGATTAATTTCGTCTTGCGAGGCACCACTGTAGTTCTTTTCTCCCGATCTTCTTAGCTGCCAATGCAAATAGTGCTGCTTTATAAGTTACGAAGTCATATTTCTTTTGATGCCCAGTTTTGAAATGTCCAGCGTCAGTTTTGCAAATGAGCAGGCGAGCGACCGGCTCCAGGCCTCTGCAGGGAGAAGACGCCTTATTTGCAGAAAGTGGCTTGAATCTCCAACTGCTTCTTGCAAACAGACTTCAAAGCTAGCATCCCCATCTCCAAGGAGGGGGGCGGGTGGCTTTCCTGCCAGTGCTCATCAGCTGTTTGGCACTGGCACACAGCTCCGTGTGGAAAGGAGCAACCAGGAGTTCACTTTATGCCCCTAGTTTTCCCCTGCCCCACACCTGATGCCCGTTCTCTGCTTTGATCTGAACAGGATTAATTTTGGATCTCTGCACTTTGCTTCCGCAGCACAACACCTTCCAAGCAGTCTTGGCCTACAGCGATTCGGATGCCTATGCCCTCTTCCTCTACCCCGAGGACGGGGTCCAGTTCTTTGGGACGCGGCCCAAAGAATCCTACAACGTCCACCTGGAGCTGCCGGCCAGAGTCGGCTTCAGCAGAGGGGACTATCAGCGCCGGGAAGGGCCGTACCACAGCGTCACCAGCAGTGAGCAGTCCGTCAAGAACCTCTACCAGTAAGTAACTGGTGTGCTGTCTGGTTCTACCTCCAAGCATCTTACCGTATTTTTCGTTCTATAAGACGCACCTTTTCCCTCCTAAAAAGTAAGGGCAAATGTGTGTGCGTCTTATGGAGAGAATGCAGGCTGCGCAGCTATCCCAGAAGCCAGAACAGCAAGAGGGATCGCTGTTTTCGCTGTGCAGTGATCCCTCTTGCTGTTCTGACTTCCCTTCGCTGGAGAGGCGCTGCGCAGAGAGGGAGAGCTGCGCAGCGCCCCTTTAGTGAAGCGGGAGGATAAACGGAGACCCTTCCATTTCTCCTCCCGCTTTGCTGGAGAGGCGCTGCGCAGATTCAGAATATTTTTTTTCTTGTTTTCCTCCTCTAAAACTAGGTGTATCTTATGGTCGGGTGCGTCTTACAGCGCGAAAAATACGGTGATTTCCTTCTGCCTTTGCAGTTTGTGGGTATGTGCCAAATGTTGATATCTTTGAAGGGTTTGGCAGGGAAATTCCAGGGGAGAGCCCGGCCTTTAGGTCAGTGGCCTGCTTGCCCACCGAGGTGAAGGAAGCAGTCCTTTTCTGGCCAAAAGGACTCCCCTTTGGAGAAAGGGTGCAGCGCTTGGCGGCATTTTTAGTTTAGGGAAAAAGTGAATAAGAGGCGAATAACTTGGTGTCGCCCACAGTTTGGGAACCACCGCAGTGTGCAAACAAAGGAATTGGCACCGGGTGCGGAATCTGCCCTCCACAGAACTTTGCTTTCACTGAACACATTTCCAGGGAGTGAGGCTTCCCCATGTTGCAACAGCTGCAAAACAAATGATGAAAAGTCTGCAAAATTATGCAAAATTTGCCCCGCTCATTACAGGTTACAGAATCCAACACTTCTGGGTGCAGAATTTGGAGAAGAGTTCTAATTTATTTGTGTTTAAAGCTGCACAGCCAAAAGGTTAGATTTGTTTTTGAACCTCTTGCACTCTGACACCCAAACAAGCATGCCAGTCTGCCTTATCAGAAAGCGGAGTTGCGTTTGGATCTGGTGTCAGAAGTTGCATGCAAACTTTGTTTGTGTTAGCTGTCTGTTTCCTTAGATAATGCCATGCCTGCTGGGTGATATGTGCTGTTCTGCCCCTCTTTCGAAATTTGGATTCAAAGAGAGGCCAGCACTGTGTGGAAAACCTGTGGGAAAACATCCTTCTCGGATGGTGATGTTGTTGCAAACCTGCTAAGGTCACTGTTTTGACTGCTGGCACCCTGCCCTTGACCGGCGTGTGTTCTTGCCATGTGGTACAAACTGGGTACAAACTGTGAACGCCAGTGGTGCTGTGGTCTAAACCACGGAGCCTCCTGGAAGGTCGGCGGTTCGAATCCCTGTGATGGAGTGCACTTCTGT
Organism: Podarcis cretensis; assembly: GCF_951804945.1. NCBI lineage: Eukaryota > Metazoa > Chordata > Lepidosauria > Squamata > Lacertidae > Podarcis > Podarcis cretensis. Next base: position 5,044,668 of record NC_137170.1, read on the forward strand.
TGCTCGGTCCCAGCTCCTGCCAACCTAGCAGTTCAAAAGCACGCCAGTGCAAGTAGATAAATAGGTACTGTTGCAGCGGGGAAGGTAAACAGTGTTTCTGTGCTCTCTCGTTTCCGTCACAATGTTCTGTTGTGCCAGAAGCGGTTTAGTCCTGCTAGCCACAGGACCCGGAAAGCTGTCTGTGGACAAACACCAGCTCCTTAGCCTGAAAGCGAGATGAGTGGCGCAACCCCATAGTTGCCCTTGACTGGACTTAACCATCCAGGGGTCCTTTACCTTTTTTTTACAAACAGTGTCTACGTTGGGTGCCCAATCTGGAAGATACCATGCGCCTTTAAGATCGGAAAGATATAAAAGCAAGGAGGCCAGAGGGTCTCCTTTTTGGCAATCAGCCCAGCCCTGCACCTACTCCCCCCCCCCCCATGTCTGATTGTGGACTGAAAGAGCAGGGGAGGCGGTGTGGGAATATGCCAGATTCCATAAGACCAAGGTTGCAGGTTCGAACTCCATATTGAACAGCTGCATATTCCTGTATTGCAGGGAGTTGCACTATTGCATGGGTAGGCAAACTAAGGCCTGGGGTGCCAGATCTGGCCCAGTTGCCTTCTTGAGCTGCCCCACGGACCAGGAATCGCTGCGTGGATCAGCGTGGATCTGATCATTCGGGCTGCGCCAGCGCGTGCGTTCAGTAGCGCCTCCTCCCTCCCTCCCTCCTCCTGGCTTCTCCCTGCCCTGCCTAGAGCCAAGCGGAAGGGGGGTGGGCTTTGTTGGCGCCAGCAGCAGCAGCAGCAGCGTTAGCGCTTGAGCCATTGTAAGCAGGCTCAATTCAGGCTTTGTTGCTGCCAGCCCCTCTCTGGAGCCCTTTTGCGTGGCGCTCATCCTCCTGCCGCCCCCAGCCTCTGCCGCTTGCAAGACACAGGTAAGCAGCCACTGGGGCTCGTCTGGTGCTGTGGAGAAGGGAGGGGAGAGTCGGGGGGTGGCTTACCTGAATAATAATAATAATAATAATAATAATAATAATAATAATAATTTGTTTGTACCCCACCCATCTGGCAGGGTCTCCCCAGCCACTCTAGGCGGCTTCCAACAAAATATTAAAATACTGTAATGCATCAAGCATTAAAAGCTTCCCTAAACAGGGCTGCCTTCAGATGTCTTCTAAAAGTCTGGTAGTTGTTGTTCTCTTTGACATCTGGTGGGAGGGAGTTCCACAGGGAGGGTGCCACTACCGAGAAGGCCCTCTGCCTGGTTCCCTGTAGCTTTGCTTCTTGCAGGGAGGGAACCGCCAGAAGGCCCTCGGAGCTGGACCTCAGTGTCCTGGTGGAAAGATGGGGGTGGAGACGCTCCTTCAGGTATACAGTGGTACCTCGGGTTAAGTACTTAATTCGTTCAGGAGGTCTGTTCTTAACCTGAAACTGTTCTTAACCTGAAGCACCACTTTAGCTAATGGGGCCTCCCGCTGCCACGGCGGCACCGGAGCACGATTTCTGTTCTCACCCTGAAGCAAAGTTCTTAACCCGAGGTACTATTTCTGGGTTAGTGGGGTCTGTAACCTGAAGCGTATGTAACTCGAGGTACCACTGTACTGGGCCGAGGCCGTTTAGGACTTTAAAGGTCAACACCAACACTTTGAATTGTGCTCAGAAACATACTTTTATTTAAAATGCATCTCTGGGTTATTTGTGCGAATTCGTTTGTTTCCCTCCCAAAATATAGTCTGGCCCCCCACAAGGTCTGAGGGACAGTGGACCGGCCCCCTGCTGATAGACTTTGCCAACCCCTGCACTAGATGATTTTTGGGGTACCTTCCAATTCTACAATTCTATGATTCTGTAATGACGTATCTGCTGAAGAACCCTAACATAAGAACATAAGGACTCTGCTGGGTCAAACAGGTGGCCCTGCTAGTTCAATGCTGTATCTTCAAGGCTGTTAGTAAATTAGACAATTGACCATTTGTGGCCTTTTCCTGCCAGCTCAAATCTGCATCCTAATCACACAGCCGGACCTCGTAAAAAGTCTCAGGATACATTTCCCTTACCAAACCCCTGATCTGGACATTTGCAGCAGCGATGCTTCACAGCAGCTTCAGCTGGCATTAGGAGGAGTTTTGGGACCGGGAGGGGGAGGCGGGTATTTAGAAATTTCCTTGAAACGTGACCGACTCGAGGAGCCGGGCCTGTAAAACCGCAGCTGCCGTCTCCATTTCCCACTGTTATCAAATGCCAGCTGTTCTCTGGCTTGGAGCTGGCTGACATGAGGGAAGGGGAGAGGAATGTGCGAATATCCGCGGCCTCGGAGGAGCATTCAGGGGCTGTGAAGGGATATCTTGTTTGCTTCTAGATGCTGAGTGGACCTGCAGCCTGCCAGCTATTTTTGCGGCTCGGAATCCACCCAGCGTTTTGCACAACTGTCGCGGAAGAAAGTTGCGGGGAATGCGCACAATCTCTGCCTCCCTGGCCCTCTTCTCATTCCTAGACTGGCATCTTATCTGTTATTGTTGTTGTTGTTTAGTTGTTTAGTCGTGTCCGACTCTTCGTGACCCCCTGGTCCAGAGCACGCCAGGCACTCCTGTCTTTCACTGCCTCTCCCAGTTTGGTCAAACTCATCCTGGTACCGTATTTTTCGCTCTATAAGACGCACCAGACCACAAGACGCACCTAGGTTTTGGAGGAAGAAAACAAGAAAAAAAATATTCTGAATCTCAGAAGCCAGAACTGCAAGAGGGATCGCTGCACAGTGAAAGCAGCAATCTCTCTTGCTGTTCTGGCTTCTGGGATTGCTGCGCAGCCTGCATTTGCTCCATAAGACGCACACACATTTCCCCTTACCTTTTAGGAGGGAAAAAGTGAGTCTTATAGAGCAAAAAATACGGTAGCTTCAAGAACACTGTCCAACCATCTCGTCCTCTGTCATCCCCTTCTCCTTGTGCCCTCCATCTTTCCCAACATCAGGGTCTTTTCCAGGGAGTCTTCTCTTCTAATGAGGTGGCCAAAGTCTTGGAGCCTCAGCTTCAGGATCTGTCCTTCCAGTGAGCACTCAGGGCTGATTTCCTGCAGAATGGAGAGGTTTGATCTTCTTGCACTCCATGGGACTCTCAAGAGTCTCCTCCAGCACCATAATTCAAAAGCATCAATTCTTCGGCGATCAGCCTTCTTTATGGTCCAGATCTCACTTCCATACATCACTATTGGGAAAACCATAGCTTTTACTATAAGGACCTTTGTTGGCATCTTATCCACTTGGCTGCATATTCGCCACCCAGATAGGAAACCCATCAGTTCTCAATTCTCTTTCTTTCACCAGTTCTTCGTCGCTCAGGGCCTGTGCAAGGTCTTCCCTTGACTCTTTCCTGATGTAGTGCTCTATCTGGGCACCTGAAGGACCAGGTGTGCAGCCTGGGAGTCATTTTGGGTTCACAGCTGTCCATGGAGACGCAATTTTGTGTCCAGGGCAGCTGTCTACCAGCTCCATCTGGTACACAGGATGAGACCCTCCCTGCCTGCAGACTGTCTCGCCAGAGTGGTGCATGCTCTGGTTATCTCCCACTTGGACTACTCCAATGCACTCAACGTGGGGCTACCTTTGAAGATGACCCGGAAACTACAACTAATCCAGAACGCAGCAGCCAGACTGGTGACTGGGATTGGCCGCCGAGACCATATAACCCCGGTCCTGAAAGACCTACACTGGCTCCCAGTATGTTTCCAAGCACAATTCAAAGTGTTGGTGCTGACCTTTAAAGCCCTAAATGGCCTCGGTCCAGTAGACCTGAAGGAGCATCTCCACCCCCATCATTCAGCCCGGATACTGAGGTCCAGCGCCGAGAAGCAAAGTTACAGGGAACCAGGCAGAGGGCCTTCTTGGTAGTGGCGCCCTCCCTGTGGAATGCCCTCTCATCAGATGTCAAAGAAATAAACAACTGACATTTAGAAGACATCTGAAGGCAGACCTGTTTAGGGAAGTTTTTAATGGCTGATATTTTAATGTATTTTTTATCTTTTGTTCTCCAGGGGCTTGGGAATAAAATGATGATGATGATGATGATAATACAGTGGTACCTCGGGTTACATACGCTTCAGGTTACATACGCTTCAGGTTACACACTCCGCTAACCCAGAAATAGTGCTTCAGGTTAAGAACTTTGCTTCAGGAAGAGAACAGAAATCGTGCTCCGGTGGCGCGGCAGCAGCAGGAGGCCCCATTAGCTAAAGTGGTGCTTCAGGTTAAGAACAGTTTCAGGTTAAGTACGGACCTCTGGAATGAATTAAGTACTTAACCTGAGGTACCACTGTAATAATAATAATAATAATAATAATAATAATAATAATAATTAATAATTAATAATTAATAATTAATAATTAATAATTAATAATTAATAATTAATAATTAATAATTAATAATAAATGATAAATGATAAATGATAATAATAAATGATAATAATAATAATAATAATAAATCAAATAAAGTAAAAGGACCCCTGATCATTAGGTCCAGTTGCGGACGACTCTGGGGTTGCTGCACTCATCTCGCTTTATTGGCTGAGGGAGCCGGCGTACAGCTTCCGGGTCATGTGGCCAGCAGGACTAAGCCGCTTCTGGCGAACCAGAGCAGCGCACGGAAACGCCGTTTACCTTCCCACCAGAGCAGTACCTATTTATCTACTTGCACACAACAAAAGGAATACACACACAACAAAAGGAATCTTAGACAATATATACAATGCCCAAATAATAATGACGTGTGCAACTCAATATGTCAAAGCCAAGCTGTGATGGGATGATGAGCTGCTTGTGCGTAAAAGCTTAGTCCCTCAGGGTTTGCTCAGCTTAGCAAAACTCTGTCTTTAGCGGAGCCCTTAAGCATGGCTCCCTCAGTCGCTGGCAGAATCCGACAGTGGGCGTTTGCGGAATCTCTTCCAACATAAATGCTCCTTAACGGAAACGCGTCTTCTGGACTCTCGGCGTGACAGTTTCTGGCGAGGTGTGGGTGTCCCTATAGGAGGTCCTGAAACCTCCTCACTGTTTTCGCTGGAAGTGTCCCAGAGCCCTTCTTCCGACTCCCTTTCCCTCGGAGCTCCTTCTCTCCCCCTGCTGGTTCCTTCCTCTGCTGTTAAGTCTCTCCTAACCTCCTTGAGCCCTTCCACCACCTGCTCTGATGGCAGTTCCCTGACACAAGCAGTCCAAACATTCCTGAAATAAGTCCGTGAGAGAAGCTCTCTATGTGAATACTTGTACTGGATCAGGCCCATGGCCTGTTCTCTCTCTGCGATTCCCAAAAACCTGGCGTTCAGAGATATTTACTGCCTCCAGCAGCTGAACATTGCCTTGTTTATTATCGCATTTCTGTCCCGTCCTTCCTCCCGAGGGAGCCCAGGGCGGCCAACAAGAACGCAGTGAAACCATGCAATTAAAATAAAAATAAAACGAGTGAAAACATTTTAGAAGCAAGAACAATTGAGAGCATCTGAAAACAATTTAGAAGCTCACAAGGTCAAGGCTGCCAGAAACAGCATCTTTCAGCCATCAAACCCTGACCAAACAGGAATCTTTCAGAATCCCTCTTGGAAGTTAATAACAAAGGAGATAGATGCACCTGGCCAGGAAAGGGGATTCCTCAAATGGGGAGCCACCACCAAAAAGACCCTGTAAAATGATTAACCAATAGGAACCCAAGGGGAGGAGTTAGCGTTAGAGTTGTTAAGAAGTCAGTCTGGAGTTAGAGAAGAGAGAGAGAGAGGATAAGTCTGTGGGTTGGGCTAGTCTGGTGTGAGAGAGTGAGAGAATATGTTAAGAGGAGTCAGTCAAACAGTTGATATAATCAGTCAGAAGGTATTAGGAAGGTATAGGCCGGTAAAGAAACTAAAGAAACTGACAGGAATATTATCTGAGAAACCTTAAACTTTTTAATGCTTATAAAATAAACTTGTTTATTTGGTTCAATTTTAATAACTGTCTGGACTCAGTGTGTACCTGAGAGTAACAGATTGGTGGCAGCGGGGAAGCGAGCACAGTGGTGGCACAGGGATCAATAGACCGTCAGACATCCAGGGACCCTGTGCGATCGCCATAGTTTGTTGTTGTTTAGTTGTTTAGTCGTGTCCGCCTCTTCGTGACAGCATGGACCAGAGCATGCCAGGCCCTCCTGTCTTCCACTGCCTCCCGCAGTTTGGTCAAACTCATGCTGGTAGCTTCGAGAACACTGTCCAACCATCTCGTCCTCTGTCGTCCCCTTCTCCTTGTGCCCTCCATCTTTCCCAGCATCAGGGTCTTTTCCAGGGAGTCTTCTCTTCTCATGAGGTGGCCAAAGTATTGGAGCCTCAGCTTCAGGATCTGTCCTTCCAGTGAGCACTCAGGGCTGATTTCCTTCAGAATGGAGAGGTTGGATCTTCTTGCAGTCCATGGGACTCTCAAGAGTCTCCTCCAGCACCATAATTCAAAAGCATCAATTCTTCGGCGATCAGCCTTCTTTATGGTCCAGCTCTCACTTCCATACATCACTACTGGGAAAACCATAGCTTTAACTAGATGGACCTTTGTGGCAAAGTGATGTCTCTACTTTTTAAGATGCTGTCTATGTTTGTCATTGCTTTTCTCCCAAGAAGCAGGCGTCTTTTAATTTCGTGGCTGCTGTCACCATCTGCAGTGATCATGGAGCCCAAGCAAGTAAAATCTCTCACTGCCTCCATTTCTTCCCCTTCTATTTGCCAGGAGGTGATGGGACAGTAATCTAGTCCAATTCCATGCAATGCAGGAATCTCAACTACAGCATCCACGACAGATGGGCATCCTATTCCATTACTGATCCTAGAAAAGTGGGCATTGCACTCTGCCATTTACTGTTGCTGTTTAGGAACTACATGCATATTTTTGATGCTACTTGGGGTATTGAAGGAGCAAGAGAATTTGAGCTCTGCCAAGCTGAGCTCTGAAGAGCAAATTCCCCTGTGATCTGGATCTGCATTGCCTCGGTCCTTTGATCGTGTGGCCAATCCAGATCCCATCGCTGCTTCCCAGCTCCTCTCCAGGGGAGCTGTTTCTGCTGTTTGCAATTAGTAACATGATCCATCTGACATGAATATCCAGACTTTGCCAGTGTGGGATGGAGCTGGACTCAATGATGGACTCAAGGGCATCCTGATCAAATTTGCAGATGACACCAAACTGGGAGGGGTGGCTAACACCCCAGAGGACAGGATCACACTTCAAAACGACCTTGACAGATTAGAGAACAAACAAACAAAACAAACAAGATGAATTTTAACAGGGAGAAATGTAAAGTATTGCACTTGGGCAAAAAAAATGAGAGGCACAAATACAAGATGGGTGACACCTGGCTTGAGAGCAGTACATGTGAAAAGGATCTAGGAGTCTTGGTTGACCACAAACTTGACATGAGCCAACAGTGTGACGCGGCAGCTAAAAAAGCCAGTGCAATTCTGGGCTGCATCAATAGGAGTATAGCATCTAGATCAGACCTCACCTGGAGTACTACGATCAGATTCTCAAAACTAATCTTATGTAACGCACCTGCTTCTGTACTTCAGATAAGGCTCCCAGCCTGCCTTGCTGCATAGGTGCTCTGTGGGGATGATTTTTTTTTTTTGCACTTTATTTATTTATTATTAATGTTGCAATACATATATGAAATCTTTACATATTGATACATATACATTATATTCGTAAATTCACATTTTCACATTTCATTATGTACCCACATTTATCCATTTCTTATTTCTTGCCCTGTGTCTTCCCACCACCCATGCGTGACTTCCTTGTTACTATTTTGTAACTTTATTATTGAAATGGTAATTTTGTATCTTAATAATTAAACATTCAATCTTATATACAGTGGTGCCTCGCAAGACAAAAAGAATCCGTTCCGCGATTCTCTTCGTCTAGCGGTTTTATCGTCTTGCGAAGCAAGCCCATTGACGGCTTAGCGGATTAGCGCTATTAGCGGCTTAGTGGCTTTTAGTGGCTTAGCGGATAAGCGGCTTAGCGGCTTAGAAAAAGGGAGGGGAAAGGGGAAAAAACCCGCAGGAACTCGCAAGACATTTTCGTCTTGCGAAGCAAGCCCATAGGGAAATTTGTCTTGCGAAGCGCCTCCAAAACGGAAAACCCTTTCGTCTAGCGGATATTTCGTCTTGCGAGGCGTTCGTCTTGCGGGGCACCACTGTACAGTCATACCTGGGGTTGAATGTGCTTTGGGATGAGCACGTTCGAGTTGCGCTCCACGGCAACCCGGAAGTAACGGATGTGCAGACGCTCAAAATGACATCATGAGCATGCGCAGAAGCGCTGAAACGTGACCTGTGCACGTGCAGACGTGCAGGCACGGGTTACGTTTGTTTCTAGATGCGAACGGGGCTCCAGAACGGATCCCGTTCGCATCTAGAGGTACCACTGTATTTGCTTAGCTTAGCTTAATTTTTAACTTAACTTTGTGAAATCAGTCTATACATATCAATAAATCCTTGTTGGAGCATCTTTTGGTTATGTATTCTTCTACACATTCCCATTCCTGATTGAGATTTTGATTAGATTGCCTTTCTAACTGTTGACGTCATTTTTGCTAATTGAATCATTTAAAAAAAAATATTTTGCCAATCTTTCAATGTCGGTACTTCTTCTGATTTCCTCTGTGGGGATTTTAAATATCCTTCGACTGAGAAAACAAACGTTCAGCTGAGCGATTTGTTAAGGTTAAAAATCCGGTAGTGGGAAATTTCTGTGGTGCCCACCCTCCGTTCTCCCTTGATGTCCTAACGGTTAATCAAGCCCTGTTCTTCCTCCTTCCTTTAGGCTGAGCAACATGGGCATCCCTGGCATCTGGGCATTCCATATTGGCAGTGCCTCCCAGCTGGGCAATGTGGTCCCTGCCTCGCTCGGCGGACTCCCTGCTGCTCCTCCGGAACTCCCCGAGACCAGCTCCACCGGCCACAACTTCCTGGAGCCGGAATACCCTGACCCCAACCTCGACTACGCAGATCCCTTCTATGATGACAGCGAAGACGATTTTGAGTACCTGCCCGTAGTGCCCACCGGGCAGCCGCTCGGACCGGGACCCAGCGCCTTGTCGAACACCGATGCACAGGTCGACTACAGCGAGCCAAGGCACTCGGGCGCCAGCCTGGACTCAGAACTGGAGCCCACCTCGCTCTACTCGGCACCCAGCAGCCTCCCTCCGTACCCTGAACTGGATTCGGCCCTCCTATACCTGTCAGAGCAACTGACACCACCTTCTGCAGTAGAAGAAAATGCGAGGACCCCGTCCCTGCCGCCGGTGTATGAGAGCCCGATTGAGGCCGTCACGGCTGTTCTGCTGAGGCGCCGTGGAGACGGGGGCATCATATCCCCGCAGGAAGAAGATACGAGTGACCCTTCGGACCCGGACATCTTCCCAGACTACCCGGAGGGCGAAGTTATTCTCGAAAGCTTCCCAGACACCCCTCCTTTCAGCCACAGGAGACGGGTTGTCGGTGTGGATGAGGACCTCCCCTTCGACCCGGACGGTAAGCTCCTGAGAACATCTCCCTACCCCAGACCTCAGTTTCTGAAACTGGAGATTCTTACCGTATTTTTTGCCCTTTAGGGCGCACCGGCCCATAGGGCGCACCTAGTTTTTTGGGGGGGAAATAAAGAAAAAAATATATTTCCCCCCAGGTGTGGTGCTGGGGTGGGGGAAGCCTGAGCTTCCCCTGACCCCAGTCCCCAGAACAGGCTGCTATCCGCAAGCCTTGGGAGCCCGGCGGGAACTCCCAAAGCTTGCGGACATCAGCCCGAAGCCCAGGGCGCGCTGCTCAGTGCGCCCCAGGCTTCGGGATGCAGGCTGCTATCTGCAAGCCTAGGGAGCCTGGTAGGAACTCCCGCCGGGCTCCCAAGGCTTCAGCAAAAGCCTGCATTCGCCCCATAGGATGCACACACATTTCCCCTTCATTTCTGCAGGGGAAAAAGTGCGTCCTATAGGGCAAAAAATACGGTAGGCAGCAGGATTAATTGCATATGCAATAAGTCGAGTTTCGTTAATAAGCCTTTGGCTGATTATTCTTCTGCAGCGTTGTGTTTGCAGGAGGGGGGAATTATTGCTCTGTTGGTTTTGTTTCCGCCATTTATTTCTGCTTCCGTCTTGCATTTTTTGTCATGTGAACCACCCAGAGATCTTTTGACGAAGGGCGGAATATAAATGGGTTAAATAAATATATGAAGTCAAATAATGATGCACATGGCATAGAGAAAACTGGCAGAGGAAAGTTTCTCTCCCTCTCTCCTAACACTAGAACTCACGGGCATCCAGGGAAGCTGAAGGTTGGGAGATTTAGGACGGGTAAAAAGGAGGACTTTCCCCCGCGGCGCATAGTGGAACTGTGGAACTCAGTTCCCCAGGAGGCAGTTATGGCGATCAACCCAGATGGCTTTAAAAGTGGATTGGACACATTCAGGGAGGAGAGGGCTATTGATGGCTACTGGCCAGGATGTCCCCACAGCTGGAGGCATCAGTGCTTCTGAAATATCAGTTGCTGAAAACCGCAGAAGGGGAAGAGGGGTCTTGTGTTTGAATCCTGTTTGAGAGTTTCCCACAGACATCTGGAGGCGGGCGGGTGTGGAGGACTCCCTGGTCCTGAATGGGGTATCTGTGCCCCTGAAGGACCAGGTGTGCAGCCTGGGAGTCATTTTGGACTCACAGCTGTCCACGGAGGCACAGGTCAAATCTGTGTCCAGGGCAGCTGTTTACCAGCTCCATCTGGTACGTAGGCTGAGACCCTATCTGCCTGCGGACTGTCTCGCCAGAGTGGTGCATGCTCTGGTTATCTCTTGCTTGGACTACTGCAATACGCTCTACATGGGGCTACCTTTGAAGGTGACCCGGAAACTACAACTATTCCAGAATGCGGTAGCTAGACTGGTGCCTGGGAGCGGCCGCCGAGACCACATAACACCAGTCTTGAAAGACCTACATTGGCTCCCAGTATGTTTTCGAGCACAGTTCAAAGTGTTGGTGCTGACCTTTCAAGCCCTAAACAGCCTCAGCCCAGTATACCTGAAGGAGTGTCTCCACCCCTATCGTTCAGCCCGGACACTGAGGTCCAGCTCTGAGGGCCTTCTGGCGGTTCCCTCGCTGCAAGAAGCCAAGTTACAGGGAACCAGGCAGAGGGCCTTCTCGGTTAGTGGCACCCACCCTGTGGATGCCCTCCTATCAGATGTCAAAGCAATGAATAACTACCTGACTTTTAGAAGACATCTGAAGGCAGCTCTGGTTAGGGAAGCTTTTAATGTTTAATAGGTTATTGTATTTTAGTGTTTTGTTGGGAGCTGCCCAGAGTGGCTGGGGAAACCCAGCCAGATGGGCGGGGTATACATAATAAATAATAATAATAATAATAATAATAATAATAATAATAATAATTATTATTATTATTATTATTATTATTATTATTATTATTACCTGGTTGGCCACTGGGAGACCAGGATGCTGGACTTAGATGGGCCATTGGCCTGACCCAGCAGCCTTGTTTGATGTTCTCACGAGGCATGATCTCCTGTAGTCCTGAGACAGGGGACGAGTTTGCAGAAGAGTGTGTGCATTTGTGAGAGACAGCGATAGATAGAGAGGCAGAGAGAATTGCCAAATGCCGCCCTTCGTGGTTTTTGGGGCAGGGTGTGCATTAGAGACGGCTGTTGGCCTACGTGACAGCTGGCCCTTCAGGGATCTCTTCCAGACCAACTTGCGGATATTTAGATTGTTGTCTCTCAAGAGCTGCCGTGCGAAGAATTAAGAAGCCATTAGTGGCCGCAGGGAACCTGGCGGTCACAGCCCTCCGTCCGCACGAAACGGGATATCCCACAGCTGAGGGACGTCTGAGGCTTGTGTGCAGAGGCAGCTGCGTATCTGGCCAGACCTGATGGTGCGATTGGGGTGGTGCGCAGAGATGTGGGGAAGAGGAAGACCGATCTGCGTCAGGGACTGTGCTGGTCCTGGGGGCTAACCGAGAGGCGAGGTCTGAGTCTAGTCCGAGGTCAAGGGTGCGGAATGGAGGCTGTCTGTCAGAGCTGAAGCTGGGTCCAAGGCAGGGAGTCGGGTGGGGTCAGGAACTCTGGCAGGAGAGCAGGACAGGGTGCAGACAGGAACAGGCTACCAACAATGTTGCTCCTGCAACTTGGGACTGGGGCTGGCCGGCTTTTATCTGCCCCGAGGCACAGGGCGGCCCTGATCCTCAGGTGACTTGCCTCTCCTGGCCTGAAGGCGAGCACTCCTCCTGCGGGAACTTAGTTCCCTCCGCCTCTCTGCCCTGAGCCTCTGCAGCTCAGGAGAGGCTCGAGGGTCACTGGACCCAGAGGCAAACTCCTCTTCCTCTGACGGGGCTGAGAGTGGAGCACCTGCAGGCAATGGGTCCTCCATCACCTCAGGAGCCAGAGCAGACTCAGCTGGTGCCTGCACCTGAGGATCCAGCACAGGTGAGGACCCTTCAGGCTCAGGCCCCGGCCCCGGCTCAGCTGGTTCTGGAGGCGGGGAATCCTGTGCAGGCTGGGATCCCTCAGGTTCAGCCTCTGGGTCTGAATCCCAGGCCATCACAGGGACCCTTGGCTAAACAGTCTCGGGGATGGTGGGAACTGTAGTGCAGCAATGCCTGGGTGTTTGGAGATCCCCCTTCTCTGATCTGCAGTGGTGAGCGCGGGAAGCCAGGGGCTCGGAAGAGGTTTTTCTACCCTGGGAGCTCTGAGTTGTGTCAACGTGAGTAGCAGAGGCTGGTGAATGAGAACCGCTTTTTCTAAGATCGTTAAAAAAACAAAAAACGGAGGGCATTGTCCTCAGGTGGTGGCACATAGGTCCGTGTGAAAATGGGAGCTTAAGAAGCCGTCTTATCATTGGCCGTAATCGTAGAACTGTCGGAAGGGACCTGAGGGTCATCTAGACCAACCCCCTGCAATGCAGGTGTCTTAGCTAAAGCATCCATGACAGATGGCCATCCAAACTCTGCTTAAAACCCTCCAAGGAAGGAGAGTCTTCTGAGGGAGTTCATTCCATTGTTGAACAGCTCTTAGCATCAGAAAGTTCTTCCTAATGTTTAATTGGAATCTCCTTCTTTGTCATTTGAACCCATTGCTTCAGGTTGTACCCTTTGGAGCAACAGAAAACAAGCTTGCTCCATCTTCCATGAGATAGCCCTCCAGATCCAGTGGTGCCTCGCAAGACGAAATTAATCCGTTCCGCGAGTCACTTCGTTTTGCGGTTTTTTCGTCTTGCGAAGCACGGCTATTAGTGGCTTAGCGGCTATTAACGGCTTAGCGGCTTTAAGAAAAAGGAAACAAACTCGCAAGAACTCGCAAGACGTTTCGTCTTGCGAAGCAAGCCCATAGGGAAATTCGTCTTGCGGAACGACTAAAAAAACGGAAAACTCTTTCGTCTTGCGCGTTTTTCGTCTTGCGAGGCATTCGTCTTGCGAGGTACCACTGTATTGGAAGGTGGCCATCGTATCGCTTCCCTGGTACGTCCTCCTCATTCCCAATTCCCTGCCTTCAGGGCAGGCTCACAAGGAATGGGAAACTGTACACTAGGGTTACCAGATATCCCCGTTTCCCAGGGACAGTCCCCGGATTTGCGAATAAGTCCCCGGACAAATTCCATCCCTGGAATGTCCCCGGATTTCATCTAATGTCCCCGGGAAACGCAGCAGCGCCAGTCTCAGCAGCCCGGAGCAGTTGGCTCTGGCTGGCTTCAGGAGCTGTGGGCTTTTTTTGTTTTTAACGTTCTTATGTCACATATGTATACATTATCATATTACATTACAGGGCATATTCTAATATAATTTCCAACATGTATACAAAGTTTATATACCAAATTTATGTACCTAAAGAAAGAAAAAGAAAGAAAAAACAAAGCCATTTCAAAATAATATTTGTACCAACACTACAGACTTCCTGTCAATCTTGTTGTTTATTCTTTTTTTTTTTTTTACAAATGAATGTACTCTTATTATTGTATATTTCTTTACATTTTATCTACTACCTTCCTATATCAATATGTATTAGATAATACACCTTGTTTCTCAACTCAATTTCTCTCCAACGTCAATCAAATGCTAGCATAGATAGCGAACCTTTACTATATTTTTGAACATATATCTTATATCTATCCCCTTTTCCCATACATTTTTGTTTTGAATTGCCTCTCAACCCCCAAGAATTGACAAATAACCAGCTGTGGGTCTCCTAGCAAAGTTTCCTTCTATTCAGTGGGAGAAAGTGCCTCAAATACCAAAAAAGTTTGGAATTGGTTCCAGGTACCTGCTCCCACTGCAGACCTTCTGGAGAACGCAGTGGTCAGTTGGGAATGTAGCTTAATGCGGACATAGAATCATAGAATTGGGTGGGACACCAAGGGTCATCTAGCCCAACCCCCTGAAATGCAGGAATCTCAACTGAGATATGGCCATCCAACCTCTGCTTCAAAACCTCCAATGAAGGAGAGTCCACCACCTTCCGAGAGAGACCTTTCCACTGTCGAAGCTCTTTCGTAGGAACGGCCTTTGGGGCCCCCTCCATCTCTGCAGCTATATTATTCTGAGTTGTTTAGGACTTTGTCAATTAACACAAGAACATTGGGCCGGGAGCAAATTGTACCTAGTGCTGGGCTAGGTGGATCAATATTCAGCATCATCAAATGTCCTGTGGAAGCTGGGTGAGATTCTCTCCCCCCCCATTTTTATTTATTTATTTGGGTTTCAGATAGAAATTATACAGTCACATACCCAACATACAGCATAAAAGCAAGATTCTAAGGAATCTCTTGGACCTCCCCTTTGTGGGTTCTGCTGTTAATCATTCCCTCCTGCATCTTTTATGATAACCCAACTATTCAATAATAATAATAATAATAATAATAATAATAATAATAATAATAATTTATTTGTACCCTGCCCATCTGGCTGCGTTTCCCTAGTCACTCTGGGCAGCTTCCAACAAAGATCAAAAGTACATGTCACACATTAAAAACTTCCCTGAACAGGGCTGCCTTCAGATGTCTTCTAAATGTCAGGTAGTTGTTTATCTCTTTGACATCTGGTGGGAGGGCGTTCCACAGGGTGGGTGCCACTACCAAGAAGGCCCTCTGCCTGGTTCCCTGTAGCTTTGCTTCTCGCAATGAGGGAACCGCCAGAAGGCCCTCAGCGCTAGACCTCAGCGTCCGGGCAGAACGATGGGGGTGGAGACGCTCCTTCAGGTACACTGGACTGAGGCCATTTAGGGCTTTAAAGGTCAACACTTTGGATTGTTCTCGGAAATGTACTGGGAGCCAATGTAGGTCCTCAACACCGGCTCGCCCCCTGTCCCCCAAGAACAGAACTTCTGTCTTGTCAGGATTCAACCTCAATCCATTAGCCGCCATCCATCCTCCAACCGCCTCCAGGCACTCACACAGGACCTTCACCGCTTTCACTGGTTCTGATTTGAAAGAGAGGTAGAGCTGGGTATGATCCGCATATTGATTGACATCCAGTCCAAACCCCCTGATGATCTCTCTCAGCTGATACTCTCCGTTGTATCCAAAATTCACCATTAAGCTACAAGGGATATTCCAATCCTACTCACGATTTTAACGGTTTACAATGGTCTTTAAGATAAGTTATTAATTCCCCTTGTTCCTTATTAAAATGCTGGTCTTCCTGGTTTCTGATTCTCCCAGAGCCAGGTGAGATTCTGAGCCCAGAGGGGGTGGATTGCGTGACGAACTCTGAGCTCTGTGCGGGAGGGCAAGGTGACACAGCTGTGGCAGCCCGCTCCCTCTGAGATATATAGAATATAAAACAACTTGCGTTTTTTTCATTTAGGGTTCACCTACAGCACTGCCAATGTGGAGACCTGCGAGGACCACCACCGCCAGTGCTCTTTGCATGCCTTCTGCACAGATTACAGCACAGGTTTCTGCTGCCACTGCCAGTCTAAGTTCTACGGGAACGGAAGACACTGCTTGCCAGAAGGTACCGTACTTTTCCGTGTATAAGACGAGGTTTTTTATTTTAAAATTATGTTAAAAATTGTGATGAAAATGGTGTATCAGTGGTATATTACTCCTGTGAAATTTGCTAAAATGTATAAAACAAATAATAAATGTTGGAAATGTAAAGAAAAGGAAGGAACCTTTTATCACATGTGGTGGGAATGTAAAAAAGTGAAAAACTTCTGGGAAATGATATATAATGAGATGAAAAAGATGTTGAAATATACATTTATTAAAAAACCAGAAGCATTTTTACTTGGCATTGTAGGAGATGATATTAATAGACAGGATTGTAAGTTGTTTTTATATGCAATGACAGCAGCAAGACTATTATAGGCACAAAAATGGAAGCAAGAATTACTGACGAAAGAAGAATGGTGGATGAAATTGATGGACTATGCAGACCATATAACACCGGTCTTGAAAGACCTACATTGGCTCCCAGTACGTTTCCGAGTACAATTCAAAGTGTTGGTGCTGACCTCCAAAGCCCTAAACAGCCTTGGTCCAGTATACCTGAAGGAGCGTCTCCACCCCCATCGTTCTACCTGGACACTGAGGTCCAGCGCCGAGGGCCTTCTGGCGGTTCCCTCACTGCAAGAAGTGAGGTTACAGGGAACCAGACAGAGGGCCTTCTCGGTGGTGGCGCCCACCCTGTGGAATGCCCTCCCAGCAGATGTCAAGGAAATAAACAAGTACAGTGGTACTTCTGGTTGCGAACGGGATCCGTTCCGGATGCCCGTTTGCAACCTGAACAGAACGCAACCCGCGTCTGCACGTTGTGATTCGCTGCTTCTGCTCATGACGTCATTTTGCATGTCTGCGCATGCGCGGGTGGCGAAAGCCAGAAGTAACCTGTTCCGTTACTTCCGGGTCGCCGCGGGACGCACCCTGAAAACACTCAACCTGAAGCAAATGTAGCATGAGGTATAACTGTATCTGATGTTTAGAAGATATCAGAAGGAAGCCCTGTGCAGGGAAGCTTCTTAATGTGTAATATTTTATCATGTTCTTAATATTCTGTTGGGAGCCGCCCAGTGTGGCTTGGGCAACCCAGCCAGATGGGCGGGGTACAAACAATAAAATGATGATGATGGTGGTGTTGATTCTGCTTTGGCTAAAAGGCTCCTCTGGCTTTCTCAGGCGCTGCTCACCGTCTCAACGGCAAGGTGAGTGGAGACCTGCTGGTGGGCCGGACGCCACTGCGCTTTGGAGAAGTGGACATGCATGCCTACATTGTTGGCAATGACGGGCGAGCCTACACAGCCATCAGCCACATCCCTCAGCCGGCCGCCAGGTCTCTGATGCCTCTGGCTCCCATCGGGGGCTTTTTCGGCTGGCTTTTTGCTCTGGAGAAACCGGGATACAAAAATGGCTTCAGGATCGCTGGTGAGTCCCCGGGGAGAACAGGCGAGGGTGGACCCCGGGGCGGGGGAACTTCAAGCCTGGGGGCCGCCAGACCTCTCAACCCATCCCTCAGGCTTCTCCCCAGGCCACAACCCTCACGAACCCTGCCTTGCATCTTTTTTAAAAGCATAGAACCCATGTTCTATGCTTAGATTCCACCTAAACATTAGGAAGAACTTCCTGACAGTAAGAGCTGTTCGACAGTGGAATTTGCTGCCAAGGAGTGTGGTGGAGTCTCCTTCTTTGGAGGTCTTTAAGCAGAGGCTTGACAACCATATGTCAGGAGTGCTCTGATGGTGTTTCCTGCTTGGCAGGGGGTTGGACTCGATGGCCCTTGTGGTCTCTTCCAGCTCTATGATTCTATTCTATGATTCTATGTACCTATGGGACCGCCTCTCCTGGTATGCCCCACGGAGGACCTTAAGGTCCACAAACGACAACATTTTGGAGGTCCCAAGTCGTAAGGTGGTTAGATCGGTCTCAACTAGGGCCAGGGCCTTTTCAGTACTGGCCCCAACTTGGGGGAACGCTCTGTCACAAGAGACTAGGGCCCTGCGGGACTTGACATCTTTCCGCAGGGCCTGCAAGACAAAGCTGTTCCACCAGGCCTTTGGTTTGGACTCAGTCTGACCCTTATGTCTTCCCTCCCCTTATGTTTTTTATTTATGGGCTACTTTTAAAATGAGAGGGATGTGGGTAGCACTGTGGGTTAAACCACAGAACTTAGGGCTTGCCGATCAGAAGGTCGGCGGTTCGAATCCCCGCGACGGTGTGAGCTCCCGTTGCTCAGTCCCTGCTCCTGCCAACCTAGCAGTTCGAAAGCACGTCAAAGTGCAAGTAGATAAATAGGTACCACTCTGGCGGGAAGGTAAACGGCATTTCCGTGCGCTGCTCTGGTTCACCAGAAGCGGCTTAGTCATGCTGGCCACATGACCCGGAAGCTGTACACCGGCTCCCTCGGCCAATAAAGTGAGATGAGCGCCGCAACCCCAAAGTTGGCCATGACTGGACCTAATGGTCAGGGGTCCCTTTACCTTTAAAATGAGGCTGCATTTTAAATTGCATTTTAACCTGTAATTTAAATTGGTTCCACCCCCCATTATGTTTTTACTGTGATTTTATTGGTGTTAGCCGCCCTGAGCCCGGCTCTGGCAGGGGAGGGCGGCGTATAAATAAATTATTATTATTATTATTATTATTATTATTATTATTATTTGCAATGTATGAAGCAATAAAACCCAAACTCGTTTGCAGAAAGATAATAAAAGGCAATGTATCAAAAGGAAAGAAAAAGCTGTCTCTTGAGTGCTGGCAGCTTGAGCGAGCTCCTTCTCTGCAGAAATTCTCAGGGGTTAAATTCGACAGAGGGGTGGGAAATGGCAGCTTGGGATTCTGTGGCGGCCCCTAAAATTGTGGGGCTCCTTCCCCACAGAGTTGCACCCGGCACCTTCATTGTCTGCCTCTATCCTGTGCTAGGGACGCAGGTGGCGCTGTGGGTAAAAGCCTCAGCGCCTAGGACTTGCCGATCGAAAGGTCGGCGGTTCGAATCCCTGCGGCGGGGTGCGCTCCCGCTGCTCGGTCCCAGCGCCTGCCAACCTAGCAGCTCGAAAGCACCTCCGGGTGCAAGTAGATAAATAGGGACCGCTTACCAGCGGGAAGGTAAACGGCGTTTCCGTGTGCGGCTCTGGCTCGCCAGAGCAGCGATGTCACGCTGGCCACGTGACCCGGAAGTGTCTCCGGACAGCGCTGGCCCCTGGCCTCTTAAGTGAGATGGGCGCACAACCCCAGAGTCTGTCAAGACTGGCCCGTATGGGCAGGGGTACCTTTACCTTTACCTTTTATCCTGTGCAAAAGACACACCTGTTTATCCTGGCAGTTAAGGTTGCTCTGCATTTCAATTGACCTGGACTGCATTGCTTTTGTTGAACATTCTTTTAATAATTGTATAAGCTGTTTTGACTTGCGTGGTTACATTGTACTGTGGAGAGTGTATTAACTTATGGTCTGTGTGTGTGGTTTGGGAGCTGCACGGTCAGGGAAAAACCAATGCTGTCCAGGGTTGTAAAGACTGCGGAGAGAATAATTGGATCACCTTGGATCAAATCTATGCTTCCAGGTGCCATAAGAAAGCTGCAGAGATAGCGCAGGATAGTGCGCATCCCAGAAATGATCTCTTTCAGCCTTCTGGAAGAAGGTCCAGGGTTATAAAGACTAGGACTAGCCGCCTGAGAAACAGTTTCTACCCAAATGCGATTTTGGTTTTAAACACAGTGTAAGGGGACGCAGGTGGCGCTGTGGGTTAAACCACAAAGCATAGGACTTGCCGATCAGAAGTCGGCGGTTCGAATCCCCGCGACGGGGTGAGCTCCCATTGCTCGGTCCCTGCTCCTGCCCACCTAGCAGTTCGAAAGCACATCAAAGTGCAAGTAGATAAATAGGTACTGCTCCGGCGGGAAGGGAAATGGTGTTTCCGTGCGCTGCTCTGGTTCACCAGAAGCGGCTTAGTCATGCTGGCCACATGACCCGGAAGCTGTATGCCAGCTCCCTCAGCCAATAAAGCGAGATGAGCGCCGCAACCCCAGAGTCAGCCATGACTGAACCTAATGGTTAGGGGTCCCTTTAACCTTTACCTTTAAGGTAGTCTCTATGGGAGTATGCTGTATTTAATTATGGGGTATCAGAGTTTTTAGTGGGTTAACCAGGCTGGGATAGCAGGCTTGTTGGTTTTGGAATGTCTGATGTAGATTTTTTCAATTTCGTTGTTCTGTATGGGACAATGACAATAAAGATTATTGTATCGTATGTTGCTGGTTATGTTGCCCCAGGAACCTTATGGCAAAAGGTGGGTAAGAAAGATAATTTTAAAATACATAAAAATAAAATATTCCGGGTCTTTTCCTCTCCCCACAATAGGTGCTAAATTCACTCACCATTTTGAAGCCACTTTCTACCCAGGAGAGGAAAAGGTTTCGGTCAAGCAAACCGCCGACGGGCTGGATGCAGAGAATTACCTCAGCGTTCAGACTGAAATTCAAGGTCAGGTGCCCTACATCCCTGAGGATTTCACCGTCCACATTGCACCTTTCAAGGAGATCTACCACTACTCAGATTCAGGTATGGACGAGCCCGGGCTCAGTTTGTCCATAAGAAGCTGCGTTGTGTTTTGCGCTTTGCAAATCGTCTTTCCCCCCGCGAATAGGAATCTATAAATTTCGTACGCCGGGCATTCCAAAGTTCTTCAGCAGGAAAAAGACATAGTTTGCAGCAAAAAGTGTGTTCTGTGAAGAGTCTCATAACCAGCAAGACGGTCAGTCAGTAATAATAATAATAATAATAATAATAATAATAATAATAATTAATAATAATTCAAATTCTCCCTTGGCCCTGAAGCCAGTCAGCGTAGGCAGTGCTGTGTTAGATGGACCAAGGGTCTGGCTCCGTATAAGGTGGCTTCCTATGTTCCTAGCTGGAGCTAGCATCCCATATTCTTCTAAATGTGTTTGTAGGAGGGGGTGTTATTGTTCTGTGTTGTTCTTGTTTGTGTTTTTATTGTGCATTTTGCGTTTTGATCTCGTGTTTTTATGCTGTGAACCATCCTGAGATCTACAGATGAAGGGCTGTATGTAAATTTAAATACCGTATTTTTTGCTCTATAAAACGCACCTTTTCCCTCCTAAAAAGTAAGGGGAAATGTGTGTGCGTCTTATGAGAGCCAGTGTGGTGTAGTGGTTTAGAGCGATAGACTCGTAATCTGGGGAACCGGGTTCGATTCCCCACTCCTCCACATGCAGCTGCTGGGTGACCTTGGGCCAGTCACACTTCTCTGAAGTCTCTCAGCCCCACTCACCTCACCGAATGTTTGCTGTGGGGGAGGAAGGGTAAGGAGAATGTTAGCCTCTTTGAGACTCCTGGAGTGAAAGGCGGGATATCAAATCCAAACTCTTCTTCTTCTGAAACCTTGGAGAGCTGCTGGCAGCCAGAGCAGGCAGGAACAACCTGACTCGGCGCAAGGCAGAGGAAACTGGCTGGGTGGATGGGAGCTGGAGACCAAACCATAGCTGTCAACTTAAAGATTTGAAAATAAGGGACCAGCAGCCTCAAAAATAAGGGATCAGCAGTCAAAATAAGGGATTTTCAGGGCACAGGTATGTTCAACTTCTGAGCCCCTCCGAGCCAAAGGCAGAAAGCCCAGCCAGCAGCCAAATGAAGCCTCAAGTGGTGGTTCCCACAGCACCAGCGCAGCAACCCGGCAAAGGGGATGCAGCAAGGAAAATCATCACCTCTCCGCTGGGAAGTGCTGAGCAAAGGCGAGTCCCCAGGCAACGCGGCCGATTTGATCAGCACAAGGCATGCAAACTCCACCCGCCAGTCGTTCTTAGACTCCTTATTGGGTGAGCAACGCAGCCAAGCAACACAGTTGGAGCCTCCCTCCTCCCTGGCCGGCAGGGAGGGAGGGAGGGAGAGGGGCTGCTTCCTTTGAAACCCGGGAAATTTAAGGGACATCATCAATAAGGGACAGCAGTGGGACACGGCGCTGGGATAAGGGACTTTCCCGCCAAATAAGGGACGGTTGACAGCTGTGAATGGTTGCCATCAATTTGATTTGAACTGATTTTATAATGAATTGATTTTAGAATGTTGTATTATTTTACTGTTGTTAGCTGATCTGAGCCCGGCTTTGGCTGGGGAGGGCAGGATATAAATAAAATATTATTATTATTATTATTATTATTATTATATTCTAAGATGAACCCAGCACTCCCCCTTTCCTCTCTTCCCCAGTTGTGACATCCACGTCCTATCGAGAGTATTCCCTTGTTTCTGGAAACGTCAGCCAAACCTTTTCTTACCGCCTGCACCAAAACATCACCTACCAAGAGTGCCGGCACGCCCATCACCGCAGGCACTTCCCCGCTGCCCAGCAGCTGACTGTGGACCGCATATTTGCTTTGTACAACGATGAGGAGAGCGTGCTTCGCTATGCTGTCACCAACCAGATTGGACCCCTGGGAGGTACGTTGTCTTTAAAAGCGGGTCAGGCAGATTCACGGAAGAGGAAATATGCCCCCAGATGCCAGTTCCTGGCTTCTACCCAAATGCGATTCTGGTTTCAAACACAGTGAAAGGAGTCTCTGGGATGCGCGTGGCGCTGTGGGTTAAACCACAGAGCCTAGGACTTGCCAATCAGAAGGTCAGCGGTTCGAATCCCTGCGACAGGGTGAGCTCCCGTTGCTCAGTCCCTGCTCCTGCCAACCTAGCAGTTCGAAAGCACGTCAAAGTACAAATAGATAAATAGGTACCGCTCCGGCAGGAAGGTAAACGGTGTTTCTGTGCACTGCTCTGGTTCACCAGAAGCGGCTTAGTCATGCTGGCCACATGACCCGGAAGCTGGACGCTGGCTCCCTCGGCCAATAAAGCGAGATGAGCGCCGCAACCCCAGAGTCGGCCACGACTGGACCTAATGGTCAGGGGTCCCTTTACCTTTACTTTAAGGAGTCTCTATGGGAGTATATTGTATTTAAAAATGGGGTATCAGAGTTTTTAGGGGGCTAACCAGGTTGGGATAGCTGGGATAGCAGGCTTGTTGGGTTCTGAAGGTTTAATGTAGATTTTTCAATTTCGTTGTTCTGTATGGGACAATGACAATAAAGATTATTGGATCGGATCGGATCTGCACCATTCCCAATCCACGTTTTCACTGAGTTGGCCACAGAGGTTTTTTGGGTGGTGGAGAAGAATAATACAGTCGTACCTCATGTTACGTCCACTTCATGTAACCTTCTTTCAGCTTACGTCCTGCGATGACCCGGAAGTACCGGAAAGGGTTGCTTCCAGGTTTTGCTGCTCGCGCATGTGCAGAAGTGCAAAATAATGTCACGCGCATGCGTAGAAGCGGCGAATCGCAACCCACGCATATGCAGATGTGCCGCTGCGGGTTGCGCTCTTTTTATGTTGCGAACGGGCCTCCGGAACGGATCCCGTTCTCAACCAGAGGTACCACTGCAATAATAATATATTTATACCCCACCCATCTGGCTGGGTTTCCCCAGCCACTCTAGGGCGGCTCCCAATGGAATATTAAAAACACGATAAAACATTAAAAACTGATTGATGCAGGGCTGCCTTCAGATGTCTTCTAAAAGTCGGATAGTTGTTCGTTTCCTTGACATCTGATGGGAGGGCGTTCCACAGGGAGGGTGCCACTACCAAGAAGGTTCCCTGTAACTTGGCTTCTCACTGTGAGGGAACCACCAGAAGGCCCTCGGTGCTGGACCTCAGTGTCCGGGCAGAACGATGGGGGTAGAGACGCTCCTTCAGATATATTGGGCCTTTGAGGGCTTTCAAGGTCTTTTAGGGCTTTCAAGGTCAGCACCAACACTTTGAATTGTGCTTGGAAACGTACTGGGAGCCAATGTAGGTCTTTCAGCACTGATGTTATGTGGTCTTGGCAGCTGCTCCCAGTCACCAGTCTAGCTGCCACATTCTGGAATAGTTGTAGGGAATGATAAAGCTGGTGCTTTTGTGGGCTCCTGCTTGCCCACTCCTTTGTCTCCCGGGTTTTGCAAAATGCAGCCTGCGAACATGGTTTTCCGACGGAGCAATCCTGGAGAATGGACTAGGCTTTTTCTTCCTGGTAGCGATAGAGTGATTTCAATGTTTGTGGGGCAAGAGGTAGGAATTCCCAGAGAGAGAGAGAGAGAGAGAGAGAGAGAGAGAGAGAGAGAGAGAGTTGGGGTGGTCTACTGCTCACAGCTTCACCTCCAGCAACAAAAGATGCAGTTTGTTGTTCCTCCTCCTCCCCTCCCTCCCTCTCCCCTTAAGCGCACAAATGAGTTCCAGATCTCGAGTTTGTAATCCAAGTGCTTTATAACCTGGTTGTAAAAATAGCCAAAGTAAGATGGAGCTGTTTGCACAACTGCAGGACCCGGGGAGATGGTTGGGAGGACAACCGGTCATCTGGGCCACGGTGAGAGGGACATACGAGCAACTTGCAAAGATTCTGGAAGGAGATGCAATAGTCCTGTTTTGCTTTCGTAACATCAGATGTGGGGTTCATGTTGCAGGCTGGCTGAGATCCTGCCTGCGTGGTTTTCAGAGACAGGCCCCCTTTGCTCTCATCTCCAAACATTCTGCGGCCGTGCCACGATTTTTGCGTACAGCTCTGGTCACAGTGCAAAGGTGGACTTTGCCTTTGGGACTTTTTGGTTTAGAGAAAAGTCGAGTGACAGGGGACACGATAGAAGTTTATAAAATTACAAGTGCCAGGGAGAACAGAGAAAAAAATGTTCTCCCTCTCTTATAACACTGGAATTCGTAGGCATCAGATAAAGCTGAACATGGGAAGATTCAGGAAGATTTATGCAGTGCAGAGTTAAACTGTGGAACTCCCTGCCACTTGGATGGCTTTAAAAGAGGATTAGTCAAACTGAGAGAGGAGAAGCCCATCAATGGCTACTAGCCAGGGTGGTTCTGCCTCCACGGAAGCAAGGGTTCTGAATCCCAGTTTCTGGAAACCACAGGAAGGGAGAGGGTTCTTGCGCTTGCAGGCTTTCCATGGCCACCTGGTTGGTCCACTGTGAGAGGAGGGTGCTGGACTTCACGGCAATCTCAGTCCGACACTTTGGCCTAGCTCTCTGTGAACTGGTCTTTGGGTTTTATCAACCTGGACTGCAGGAAGGGCTGTTCCTGTAACCGAATGCTCCTCTGTACCAAAATATAAAAACCATCCCTGTCTTTAGAAAGCTAGCATGTAAGGGAGAAGGAAGCCTCCTTGACAGACTAGATTTCTAGGAGCAGGGATATAGATATAGATATAGATATATGGAGCAATCAATTATTTAAGCGTACATTCGCAGTCTGATGTTATCTTTTCATTCAGCAGCCTAACAGCCCACGGATAGCAGCTGTTCTTTACCCTGTTGGTGCGACTAATCGTCTCCTCAGAGTATTGTGGAAGAACGATGTCAATCAACATTTGATGATCTCCTTCTACCAGTCCACAATAGAAAGTGTGCTTTCATACTGCATCATGGTGTGGGACGCTGGTTTGACATCAACTGATAGGAAGTGCCTACAGAGGGTGGCGTTGTGGGTTAAACCACAGAGCCTAGGACTTGCCGATTGGAAGGTCGGTGGTTCGAATCCCCGCAACGGGGTGAGCTCCCGTTGCTCAGTCCCTGCTCCTGCCAACCTAGCAGTTTGAAAGCACGTCAAAGTACAAGTAGATAAATAGGTACCACTCGGGTGGGAAGGTAAACAGCATTTCCGTGCACTGCTCTGGTTTCGCCAGAAGCGGCTTAGTCATGCTGGCCACATGACCCGGAAGCTGTACGCTGGCTCCCTCGGCCAATAAAGCGAGGTGAGCGCCGCAACCCCAGAGTTGGCCATGACTGGACCTAATGGTCAGGGGTCCCTTTACCTTTTACAGAGGGTGGTGAATACAGCACAAGATATTATGGGCTGTCCCATGAATCCGCTGGATGAAATAGCAGAAGAACGTTGCCTCAGGAGAGTGAGGAAAATTCTCAGGAATGATTCACACCCTGGCCGGCACTTTCTTGATCTCCTGCCCTCGGGGAGAAGATATAAAAGCAGGATTTGTTGCACCAACAGGGCAAAGAACAGCTTCTATCCGTGGGCTGTTAGGCTGCTGAATGAAAAGATAACAACAGGGCAACTGTCAGTAAACGAGGGGAATTAAGACTAAGAGAGCTGAGTGGGGGTGCTCATGTAATCTCACTGTATACAAGTTGTACAAGTGACAATAATGTATTTCAAGTATTTCAATATCAATATGTTGTTGTTTAGTCGTTTAGTCGTGTCCGACTCTTCGTGACCCCATGGACCAGAGAACGCCAGGCACTCCTGTCCTCCACTGCCCCCCGCAGCTTGGTCAGACTCATGCTGGTAACGTCGAAAACACTATCCAACCATCTCGTCCTCTGTCGCCCCCTTCTCCTTGTGCCCTCCATCTTTCCCAACATCAGGGTCTTCTCCAGGGAGTCTTCTCTTCTCATGAGGTGGCCAAAGTACTGGAGCCTCAGCTTCACAATCTGTCCTTCCAGTGAGCACTCAGGGCTGATTTCCTTCAGAATGGAGAGGTTTGATCTTCTTGCAGTCCATGGGACTATAGATATAGATATATATGGACTATAGATATAGATATATATGGAGCAATCGATTATTTAAGCGTACATTGGCAGTCTGATGTGGTGGCCATCTCACTGAGAACAGGCTTCCTGTTTCCTACACCTTTCCATCGAACTGGCTGCTAGTGATATTTGTAGTTGAAATCTCCCACTTTTCCAGAATATAATTGTCAGGGGTTCAGGAGCAGAAGCACAGGGAAGAGGGGAGATGGAGAGCGAAGGGGAAGAATCTGAGGGCAGCGTAGGAGAAGATGACAGTGGCCCGAGAGATTCCATGAGCCTCTCCAGCGAATCGGAAGATTCACAGAAGGGGGCGCCAGTGGCCAGGGCAAGGGGGGTCCCAAGGGGGACACCCCAGAAACAAGGGGCCAGCGGGGACTCCCAGAGCAGCAGTTGGAAATCAGGACCAGCTTCCCCACCAGAGCATAGTGGGGGGGGGGGAAGAGTCACAGGTATCGGGAGTAGCGTCTCCCCCAGCAGGGAGAGGAGAGGAGTCAGGGCTGACCACGCCTCCATCGGAGAGTCAGACAACGGAGGGGAGGTCAGATCCGGCCAGTATCCCGGAAGAGGGAAGCAGTGACAGAAGTAGTGTAACGGTTAGGAGGAAGGTCACTGGGTTGGCGCGAGAGGCAAGTTCAAATGTACAGGAGCGCGGGACAGCAGAGAATGAGGATTGGGAACCGGGTCCTAAAGCCCGCCGGAGGGAGGGGGAGGAGCTAAGCGACTCAGCGTCGGAAGAGTCCAGAAAGGGCAATGCCCCAGCGGGCAGGAGGACCCAGAGGAGAAGAGAGCAGCGGAAAAGGTGGAGCAGGGCTAGGATCTTAAACTGGTGTAAGAGGGGAGGAGATTCAGACGGGACTTCGCCGGTCTAGGGTTTAAGATGGAGGGCTGCGCGCTGCGGCTTTGAAATGGAAATTGAACTTCAATAAAGACTTTTGTACATTACGACAGCCTAGCGTTGGTCCTCTGTGAGCTGGGACCTAGAGGCAGCTCTGACAATAATTTAGAATTAAATTCAATTCCCCTAAGTAACAATTTCTTTTTTATTTACTGAGTGCCCCCTCACTCTTCGGCACTTGTGATTCCTAGCAACTAGTATGGCCACTGGGCCCATCACCTCCTGGCAAATAGAAGGGGAAGAAATGGAGGCAGTGAGAGATTTTACTTTCTTGGGCTCCATGATCACTGCAGATGGTGACAGCAGCCACAAAATTAAAAGACGCTTGCTTCTTGGGAGAAAAGCAATGACAAACCTAGACAGCTTCTTAAAAAGCAGAGACATCACCTTGCCAACAAAGGTCTGTCTAGTTAAAGCCATGGTTTCCCCAGTAGTGATGTATGGAAGTGAGAGCTGGACCATAAAGAAGGCTGATCGCCGAAGAATTGATGCTTTTGAATTCTGGTGCTGGAGGAGACTCTTGAGAGTCCCATGGACTGCAAGAAGATCCTACCTATCCATTCTTAAGGGAATCAGCCCTGAGTGCTCACTGGAAGGACAGATCCTGAAGCTGAGGCTCCAAGACTTTGGTCACCTCATGAGAAGAGAAGACTCCCTGGAGAAGACCCTGATGTTGGGAAAGATGGAGGGCACAAGGAGAAGGGGACGACAGAGGACGAGATGGTGGGACAGTGTTCTCGAAGCTACCAGCATGAGTTTGACCAAACTGCGGGAGGCAGTGGAAGACAGGAGTGCCTGGCGTGCTCTGGTCCAGGGGGTCACGAAGAGTTGGACACGACTAATCGACTAAACAACAACAACAACAGTATTTAGAGGCAGACTCTGTGATGGCCAGATCAAGCAAGCCTACCTTGCATGGTTGCTGTCAGAATAAAGTGAGACCACGACAGGTATACTCTCTGGAGAACACTGGAGGAAGGAGAGGATATAAATTTGGCACGGAAACCAAGCAGGCATTCCCCCTGCTCCCCCCCAAAAAAGAAATACAGGGGATGGCAGAGGGAGGGGTCTCAATCTCTGAATCTTCCTTATTTCCTTCTCCATCTTGTCTTTAAAACCTGTCTGTGTGAAGTCTGGCCAATGGCGCCCGTGGAAAAATAAAATAACAAAATAACATTCGTGCAGAGGTCTTCAGCACAAAGACTCCTTTGTCATCGAATGGCTCAGCTTTATATTACTTCCCCACCTAAAAACGAAAATAGGAGACTCTCTGCACACTTATTGGTTAACTTAAACAGTTTACTGCCTTTTATACAGTCAACTGGGATAAGAAATTAGGTTAATTTTTTGTTGTTTTGCATGCATTGCCTGAACACCAGCTTCTTGGTTTGGGTATCTCATGCTATGATGTTGAACAAAATTAATAAAAATTAATGTAAGCTGTACTACCACCGAGACCACATAACACCGGTCTTGAAAGACCTACATTAGCTCCCAGTACGTTTCCGAACACAATTCAAAACACTGGTGCTGACCTTTAAAGCCCTAAACGGCCTCGGTCCAGTATACCTGAAGGAGCTTCTCCACCCCCATCGTTCTGCCTAGACACTGAGGTCCAGCACTGAGGGCCTTCTGGTGGTTCCCTCCCTGCGAGATGTGAGGTTACAGGGAACCAGGCAGAGGGCCTTCTCGGTGGTGGCGCCTGCCCTGTGGATCGCCCTCCCATTAGATGTCAAGGAAACAAACAACTATCTGACTTCTAGAAGACATCTGAAGGCAGCCCTGTTTAGGGAAGTTTTAAACGACTGATGTTTTAATGTATTTTTAATCTTTTGTTGGAAGCCGCCCAGAGTGGCTGGGGAAACCCGGCCAGATGGGCGGGGTAGAAATAATAAATTATTATTATTATTATTATTATTATTATTATTATTATTACTAAAAAAATACACATTCTCCTTTTCTTATCACCTGTAGAGGATTCTGGGACAGTCACCTTGAACCCCTGCTATGATGGCACGCACTCATGCGACACAACAGCCCGCTGCCAGCCAGGGTCCGGTCAGGATTATACCTGCGAATGCTCGGCCGGATATTGGGGTGATGGCAAGGAATGTGCAGGTGAGCATTGCTGCTGTTACTATTACTCCAACCTTGACCTCCCACTTTCCCATCAAGGAGCTGAAGGCAGCGCCTGTCATTCTCCCCTCTGCGTCTTACCTTCACAACGACCCTGCGAGGGAGACTGGGATAGTGGGATAGTGCCTGCCACAAGGGCACCCAGTGAGCCTAAAAGGCCATGGCGATTCCAAGAGTCAGGACAGCTAATAAGAAGGATTTACGTAGCGCGGAGTTAAACTGTGGAACTCCTGGCCACTGGAGCATAGCTGTCAACGTTTTCCCTTTTTAAAGGGAAATTCCCTTATTCCGAATAGGATTCCTCGCAAGAAAAGGGAAACATTGACAGCTATGCACTGGAGGCAGGGATGACCACCAAGCTAGAAGTACTGTAGTTTTTTTGTGAATGTTCTCCCTATATAAAAATATATCAAGCTATGCAGAGTGATTTGAAGCCGATCTGTGCATGTTTAGCACGCTTAAGAGGTTAAGCCGTGGAACTTTTGTTTTCCCTGGAAAACATCTGGATCTGTTTGGCTCTGGTGGTGTTTTTGTAGCTGGATGGGGGATGAACGTCTTGGCCGGAACGAGCCATGGGGAGGGGGAGGCCTGGGGGGGGGGGGAGTTGGTGGCTATGCAGCTGATAATGTGAAATGATGCCGGAACCACCTGGAAGAATCGGCCTGAGCGTCTTTCTCCCCATTCATCCTGTCCCCCTCTCCTCCTCCTCAGATGTCAACGAATGCCAAGAGGGCCGCAGTAGGTGCAGCCCGGAATCCGTCTGCGTCAACACGCCCGGCAGCTACCGGTGTGAGTGCCCGAGTGGATACCAGATCGCAGGGGACCGGGCCACTTGTGTAGGTAAGGGGCTAGTCCCTGGTGAGGGAGGCGTGTCCTCAACGAGGGAGGCGCAAACTCCGAAATCTGGGCAGTAAGCGATGGGGAGAAGAAGGAATTGGGCGACTGTGGACAGTGGCATCCCTCGACTTAGCCATGGTTGGCATTCTGCGCCATCAAAGATGCCCCTTCTGCCACTAAAGGCCAGTGGGGGGAGGGGGGAGAAGAGAATTTGGAAGCTGCCTTATACAGTCATACCGCGTGTTGCGTTAGGTTCATGTTGCGTCTTTTCACCTTGCGAACGATGCAAACCAGGAAATGTATACTTCTGTGTTTTGCCACATGCGCATGCGCAGAATTGATGTGTGCTATGTGCAGAAGCGCTTGAGCGCGCTGCGCACATGCGCGGAAGAGGCAGACTTTTCGTGGTGTGAACGGCACCCCGGAACGGATCGTGTCCGCAACTAGGTCTCCTGCTGGTGCCACATAATCTCCATTTTCTGCATTTATTTGGATTGTTTAGTGTGGCAACTTTGGAACTCCCTGCTTGTTGAGACCATGCAGGCCTCTTCCCTTTACTCTTTTTGGCGCCTGCTAAAAACATTCCTGCTGAGACAAGCTCCCCTCCCCCAGAAGCTTAGAAAGTTAATGTGGATTTTAGTCTTTTCATTTTTGTATGTATGGCTGTACAGTGGTACCTGGGCTTACATACGCTTCAGGTTGCAGACGCTTCAGGTTACAGATGCTTCAGGTTACACACTCTGCTAATCCAGAAATAGTACCTCGGGTTAAGAACTTTGCTTCAGGATGAGAACAGAAATCGTGCTCCGGCAGCGTGGTAGCAGCGGGAGGCCCCATTAGCTAAAGTGGTGCTTCAGGTTAAGAACAGTTTCAGGTTAAGAACGGACCTCCGGAACGAATTAAGTACGTAACCAGAGGTACCACTGTAAATGTTTTGATTTTCTGGTTTTATCTTTTTACAAACTGCATTGAGGGGTTTTTTTTGTTTTTTGTTTTGTTTAACGAACAAGCGGTATATAATTTTTTTATGGAATGAATAAGAAAACAATCCAGTTCAGTATTGGCTGCTTAGACTGGCAGCAATTGTCTGGGAACTCTTTCCCCATTGCTTGTTCTCTGCGTTCTTGCAAACTTGGTTTCTATCGCTGAGCTGCCAAGAAATGGTTTTGCTTAGGCTTGCTCAAGAGAGCCTCCTGACGCATTCTGCCCCATGTGGATTAGTGTGAGGGGGGGCTGTCGTTTTGGATTTGCATCGCAGGTTCCCGAAATGTTTCGAGCCAGCCTGGCCAGCTGGAGTCCTCCTTCGACCCCTTATTTCATGTACACTTGTGTGTCTTCTGCACAAATCTTCTCTTGGCTTCAGTCTGGGGAGGAGATGGTTTGCGTTGCTCTGGGTGGGCCTCAGTATATCGGTGCACGTCTGGGCTCTGTATGTCTCGGAAAACGAACAGTTGCCTGCATTTCTCCTGCTGTTTAGCTACCACCCCCCTTTCCGTTTTTTTGCAATGGGATTTCCTCTGTTGGCACCTCTGTTGAATAGACCTGCAAAGGGACCCCTGACCATTAGGTCCAGTTGTGACCGACTCTGGCGTTGCGGCGCTCATCTCGCTTTACTGGCCTAAGGAGCCAGGGTACAGCTTCCGGGTCATGTGGCCAGCATGACTAAGCCGCTTCTGGCAAACAGAGCAGCGTACGGAAACGCCGTTTACCTTCCCGCTGGAGCGGTACCTATTTATCTACTTGCACTGGCATGCTTTTGAACTGCTAGGTTGGCAGGAGCAGGGACCGAACAACGGGAGCTCACCCCATCACGGGGATTTGAACCGCCGACCATCTGATCGGCAAGCCCTAGGCTCTGTGGTTTAACCCACAGCGCCACCTGCGTCCCTAAAGTGCAAATTCACTTTATTGTGATGATTACTGTATTTTTCGCTCTATGACGCACTTTTCCCTTCCTAAAAAGTAAGGGGAAATGTGTGTGCGTCTTAAGGAGTGAATGCAGGCTGCGCAGCTTTCGCTGAAGCCAGGAGAGCAAGAGGGATCAGTGCGCACCGATCCCTCTTGCTCTCCTTACTTCAGGGATAGCCGTGAAAAGCGTCTTCAGGGCAATGGGCGGAATGCTCCCCTTGCCCTGAAGAGGCTTGGCGCGGCTATCCCTGAAGCCAGAACAGCAAGAGGGATCGCTGCTTTCGCTCTCTGAGCAGCGCCCCTTCAGCAAAGCGGGAGGAGAAATGGAGCCCCTTCCATTTCTCTTCCCGTTTTGCTGGAGAGGCGCTTCGCAGAGAGGGAGAGAATATATTTTTTTCTTGTTGTCCTCTAAAACTAGGTGCGTCTTATGGTCGGGCGCGTCTTATAGAGCGAAAAATACGGTATTTGTATACCGTCCTCTGTCTGTAGATCTCACGGCGTTCACAACACAAAAAAATACAATATATAAAAAAACCATATAGCCACCCGTCTCTGAAAGTGGCCTTGAGCTCCTTCATAGAATCATAGACTTATAGAGTTGGAAGGGAACCCTGGGGGTCATCTAGTCCAACCCCCTGCCATGCAGGAATCTAAACTAAAGCACCCATGACACATGGCCTCCTTGCTCTTCAGCATGGGAGTTATGGACTTTCTTTTTCCTCCACCCCAGGTGTGGTTGGCATGGTGAATTCCCCATTTTGTTGGACTCCAGATCCCATCAGCCCTGACCATTGGTCCTGCTGGCTGGGACTGATGGGAGTTGTAGTCTGACAGCCTCTGGAGGGTGCCAGGTTGGCTACTCCTGTTCAAACCTGTTTGCCCAGTTCTTTATTCCTGGAAATCACATGCTGATTTAGAACTTCAGCATCACCTGGTAGATTAGCAGGTCCCTGATGAGCTGTTTTTCTGCATGCAGGAAATGGTCAAAAGCGCCTCCTCCCCGCTATGCCCGCCATCTGAAATGGTACAGGGCATTGTGACGCACCTCTGTCACTGTCCTCTTCTCTGATGCAGGTGCTTCTTCCGCCCACAAGAGAATCTCAGAGCCACTTATAAATACTTTTTAAAAAATAAAAATTCTGGGGCTGGATTCTGTAACCTGCATATATTATGCAAATGGATCACCTTCGCGCCGTTTACCTTAAGTTGCAATATTTTGCTATTTTTATCTTTTTTTGCAGTTTTGCTTAATTATGAGGAAAGGCTGAGGGAGCTGTTTGGTGCAATGAGACACTGGGCAAATTGTGGAGTAGGCTTTGTGCATGCACTTTCAGAGATAACGATGAGAACTAGCACCTTGGTTGTTTTTTTCCCTAAGGAGAGCAGAATTTCTCAGGAAGCTGAATTCCACAGGCAATAACCATATTCTGTGAGACCTCTGGGCTCTTGTTGTGCACAGTCCTCATCATTGCCTAACTTGTTTCTTGGGAATGTCAGCTTTTGCAGGCGGAACAAATACCACAATCTCTGAAACCTCTTTTTTCCCAGGGTTCTGCTGACATCAGTTGGAAAATTTGACTTTGGGGGTTTTTCCGGCATGGTATCAATTAACTCTCCATTTGCAGCTACAGCTAGCTGTGAAGGAAAGCATGCAGTGGAATGGTGTTAATCTGGAAAAGAAGGAAGGTTGGAGAATCTTTGTTGACTTCTCGGCTTCTGAGAATTTATTGGATACGGCACTCCTGAATTTGGCCTTAAGGACTAGAAACGTAACTTTTTAAAAGCAAAAATAAATGCCGAATTCAGCACCATATTTCTGTGCTTTTGCAACTGCGGAGAGCAGCCCTGTGGGGAAATCCTGAGAAAAGTTAGCACAGCAACTTGGGGACACACACACAAGGTTCCCCATCCTTTCACTCTGGGTTTTAAAAATGCGGAGCAAGCAGGAGCCAGATTCCTCTTGTGTGGTCCAATCGCATCATACATGCATTTAACTTGCGCAGTTTCAACCACATGCAGTTGAAATTCTGCCATTGAAAATGTGCTGGTCCTGGGGAGGGTTACCGTGCGGCATGGTCTGAGTCCGGTCCTAGGTTGATGGTATGGAGGCTGTCCGTCAAGGGCGAAGCGGGGTCCAAGGCAGGGAGTCGGGTGAGGTCAGGAGCTCCGGCAGGAGAGCAGGACAAGGTGCTGGCAGAAACAGGTTACCAACGATGTTGCTGCCGCAAGCTGGGACTTGCCTCAGGTGACTCGCCTCTCCTGGCCTGGAGACGAGCGTTCATCCTGCGGGAACTTAGTTCCCTCCGCCTCTCTGCCCTGAGCCTCTGCAGCTCAGGAGAGGCTGGCGGGTTACTGGACCCAGAGGCAACCTCAGCTTCCTCTGACGGGGCTGAGAGTGGAGCACCTGCAGGCAATGGGTCCTCCATCACCTCAGGAGCCAGAGCAGACTCAGCTGATGCCTGCACCTGAGGATCCGGCACAGGTGAGGACCCTTCAGGTTCAAGCCCCTGCCCCGGCTCAGCTGGTTCTCGAGGCAGGGGCTTGAACCTGTGCAGGCTGGGATTCCTCAGGTTCAGCCTCTGAATCAGATTCCCAGGCCATCACAGAAATGCAAGCGAGGCAGAGACGTCTTAAGCCTTCCACCTTGCTTGGGGGATGGGGGTGGGCAAGGCCCTCTTGACGCACCGGTTCTTGGGGTGCTCTCGAGATCCCGTGGGGTCGTCCCAGGTTCCCACGAGATCTTGTGCGAGGATCCCAAGCCGGCGCACTTAGTGGACCTTGCCCTCCTAGCAAGGCATGTCCCCGATTTTCCAGGGACGGTCCCGGAATTATTATTATTTTTAATGTATTTTTATTAAAGATTTTCTTGATTTACAAAGGTTTGTGCAATGTCTCTCTCTCGTATTTTTTCCCCATGTAACATTTTTTTTTAACAAATTGGTTTCATTTGTTGAGGCATTAGGAAGAATAGGGGGAAACAGGTGGAGGGGGGGGAGATGAGTGAGGGTGGGGTCGGGTGATGTTTCTATTTTACTTACTACAGTGGTACCTCGGGTTACAGACGCTTCAGGTTACAGACGCTTCAGGTTACAGACTCCGCTAACCCAGAAATAGTACCTCGGGTTAAGAACTTTGCTTCAGGATGAGAACAGAAATTGCGCGGCGGCGGCAGCAGCGGAAGGCCCCATTAGCTAAAGTGGTACCTCAGGTTAAGAACAGTTTCAGGTTAAGAACGGACCTCCAGAACGAATTAAGTACTTAACCCAAGGTACCA
The DNA here is from genome assembly GCF_951804945.1 of Podarcis cretensis. Classification (NCBI taxonomy): domain Eukaryota; kingdom Metazoa; phylum Chordata; class Lepidosauria; order Squamata; family Lacertidae; genus Podarcis; species Podarcis cretensis. The sequence goes on from NC_137170.1 coordinate 5,080,273, forward strand.
CTGTATATGTAGGGTTTGGTGATAGTGTTGCTTGTGCAGGTTTTTTGCTATTCACTTGTGTTCCTTTGGTGGTGAGAGAGGTTGGGGTTGGCCTAAGGTGTGGTCGTTCATTTGTGGTTGGCTGTGGTGGTCTTTGTTTTCGTGTGTGAGTGGGGTGGGTGGGTGTTTTGGATCAGGTTAGCCATATTGATTTGTATGCTATTGGTGGATTATTGTCCTTGTCTTGTTGGGCTGTGTATGTGATAAAAGGGACCCATACCGGGGTGAAGGCGTCTTCTTCTATTTGTCCCCGTGTCAGTTTCTGATTATTGGTTAATTTTTCTAGTAAGGCTGTTTCCCATACTATTTGGTACCATTGGTCCATGCTTATTCCTTTCGTGTGCATGGTATCTGAAGAAGTTTGCATGCACATGAAAGCTCATACCAATAACAAACTTAGTTGCTCGCTAAGGTGCTTCTGGAAGGAATTTTTTTTATTTTGTTCTGAAATATCTGTTACTCAAATGAAATGGTGAAAGTTTATTCAAACCCTGCCAGTGAATCCAGTCCATTCTGTTGTTTCGGCAAATAAACTGTAAATGGTTCCCAGACTCTTTTGAATTCCTTTTTGTCCTCTCATAGTTTGTCTGTTAGCTTAGCCAATTCTGCATAGTTCATCAGCTTTTCTTGCCATTGTTCCATTGATGGTATTTCTTCCGTCTTCAAAAAGAAATAGCGGAAGAGAATTTTAAATTGTTAAAAAAAGCATATAGTATTTTATTAGAGTGAGATACCAAAGAGGAAGAGGTTAAATCAGTTATGATTAAATGGGATCAGGATGTGGAACACAACATCCAATTTGAAAGTTGGGAAAAATTATGGAAAGTTGATATAAAATTTACAGATTGCATACTATTAAGAGAGAATTACATGAAAATGATGTATAGATGGTATATCACACCAGAGAAAATGGCAAAGATGTTTAGGAAAGAAAATAACATATGTTGGAGATGTAAGGAAAAGGAAGGAACATTTTATCATATGTGGTGGGAATGCAAATGCATTAAAAATATTGGGAAATGATATACAATGAATTGAAAAAAAATGTTTAAAATGCATTTTGTTAAACACCAGACAACTTTTTGTTAGGTATCTCAAATCAAGAGCTACCAAAATAAAAATGGACATTATTTAGGTATGAGACAACAGCGGCAAGAATCTTGATTGCACAATAATAGCTGACTCCCGCTTTTATTCCTTTCCAGCTGTTGCCCCACCATCCGATCCCTGCACAGATGGCACTCACACCTGTGCCCCATCCGACCAGGCGCGATGTGTCTACCATGGAGGGGGTTCGTTCAGCTGTGTGTGCCTCACTGGTTACACGGGCAATGGGCACAACTGCACAGGTAAGTGGAAGAAGAGCTTTGCCTTGGGCCTTGCCTTGTCCTTCCTCGGTGATTCCGAGACCAGCAGGAAATCGGTCTGGTCCTCTGGAACTCTCCCCCACTAGAGATTCAGCAGACGCTTTAAGAACCTGCTGAAAACTTTTCTTTTCCCCCAGCCTATGCAGCTAATTAGGGTTGCATCCTCCCACATTGATTAATGGATGTCCGTTTTTCCTTCTTTATGGTTTTATGGTTTTATTGCTAAAAACCGCTTTGATACAGGAGTATGCAAACAAACCAATAAACAAAATAAAATGTTACAGATGGTGCAGAACTGGAACAGCAATCACATTTGAGATTAGAATTACGACCTCGAATGATTAGGAAATCGATGATTTCAACACAATTCCGTTTAAACATATTCTTGCAAAGTATCTCAGATTTGTAAAATCGACGACAATTCCCATCCTTCAAGAATTTGCCAGAAAAATGATTCATTGAGGTTTTGCTTATTTATATATTTATTTGGAGATAGAAACTCTCAGGTGATTAAACTGAAGGCAGAGCCCTAGCAGTTCATGGCCACGGAGTTTGCGAAAAGTACGTCCTGCGTTTTTTTTTCTCTTGTGATGTGTGTGTGAAAATGGTCTAAAAACCTGTTCCTTTTCCTATCAATCTGAACGGGATGTGCTTTAAAACTGATGCCTCGTTCATCTCTCTCTCTCTTCCTACTCTAACTCAGCATCACTTATTACCTTCTAAATCGTTGTTGTTGTTTAGTCGTTTAGTCGTGTCCAACTCTTCATGACCCCATGGACCAGAGCACGCCAGGCACTCCTGTCTTCCACTGCCTCCCACAGCTTGATCAAACTTATGCTGGTAGCTTCAAGAACACTATCCAACCATCTCGTCCTCTGTCGTCCCCTTCTCCTTGTGCCCTCCATCTTTCCCAACATCAGGGTCTTTTCCAGGGAGTCTTCTCTTCTCATGAAGTGGCCAAAGTCTTGGAGCCTCAGCTTCAGGATCTGTCCTTCCAGTGAGCACTCAGGGCTGATTTCCTTCAGAATGGAGAGGTTTGATCTTCTTGCAGTCCATGGGACTCTCAAGAGTGTCCTCCGGCACCAGAATTCAAAAGCATCCATTCTTCGGCGATCAGCCTTCTTTATGGTCCAACTCTCACTTCCTTACATCACTACTGGGAAAACCATAGCTTGAACTAGATGGACCTTTGTTGGCAAGGTGATGTCTCTATATTAGTTTAAAAGTCCATTATTGCTTCTCGGACTTGACGTTTAAAACTTTGAGCCAGTTTCCCCCCTGTACCACTTTGGGACAAGAGAGCATTTGTCGCAGAGCCACGTCAGAGCAGGGCTTAGTGGCTTTTCGGTTCTGGAGATTTTAGGGGCTCAAGATAATTTTCTTTCGCCTTTGCTTCTGACGCCAAACTCTCAGGAGAGGAACACCTGCCTTCTCAAGTATGTGATCTCAGGTCCTCTGAATTCAGGCCAAAGGAGGGAGAAAGTTGTGCTGGAGACTTCCCGATTTGAAGCTCTGCCTCTTCTCTAGCATACCGGACTAGCGGTTGTGTTAGTTTGCATGGCATTTTTGTAGGGCTGAATCGAAACGCCCTCTTCCCCCATTTCACAGGCTGAGAAACTGAGAAGTACAGTTTGGCTATTCCTGGCAAGTGGGGAGCGAAAGGACTGTGTGAATTCAGGGGCAATTCTGAAATCTGGAGGCAAATAGCTCAGTCGGTAGAGCATATTATTTATTATTATTGTTTCTTGAATTTATATACTGCCCTATACCTGGAGGTTTCAGGGCAATTCACATAAAAAGATCACAGTATATAAAATTTATATACTGACTAACCCAATAATACCCCCCCAAAGCACTAACCCAATAATGTTGTTTAGTCGTTTAGTCGTGTCCGACTCTTCGTGACCCCCTGGACCAGAGCATGCCAGGCACTCCTGTCTTCCACTGCCTCCCGCAATTTGGTCAAACTCATGCTGGTAGCTTCGAGAACACTGTCCCACCATCTCATCCTCTGCCGTCCCCTTCTCCTTGCGCCCTCCATCTTTCCCAACATCAGGGTCTTTTCCAGGGAGTCTTCTCTTCTCATGAGGTGGCCAAAGTCTTGGAGCCTCAGCTTCAGGATCTGTCCTTCCAGTGAGCACTCAGGGCTGATTTCCTTCAGAATGGATAGGTTTGATCTTTTTGCAGTCCATGGGACTCTCAAGAGTCTCCTTCAACACCATAATTCAAAAGCATCAATTCTTCGGCGATCAGCCTTCTTTATGATCCCCCTCATGGATCACTGCCTTGCTGTGGTGAGGGACTTGAATAACTGAGAGAAGTTATGAGCTATGCCATGCAGGGCCACCCAAGATGGACAGGTCATAGTGGAGAGTTTTGACGAAATGTGATCCACCTGGAGCAGGAACCGGCAAGCCACTTCAGTATCCCTGCCAAGAAAACTCCATGGACAAAGACAACCCAATAATAACACACACACACCCCAAAGGGCCAAGGATATGGGATGTTGATCAGGTCAACCAAAAAAGGGAACGTTTTTGCCTGGCACCTAAAGGTATATAATGAAGGCACCAGGCGAACTTCCCTGGGGAGAGCATCCCACAGACGGGGAGCCATTGCAGAGAAGGCCCCATTCTGGTGTTGCCACCCTCTGGACCTCTTGAGGAGGAGGTACACAAACAAAGGCCTGGGAAGATGCTCTTAGGGTCTGGGTAGGTTCATAGGGAAAGAGGTGGTCCTTGAGGTATTGGTGTCCAAAAACCAAAACCAGCACTTTGAATTGGGCCTGGAAACGAATTGATAGCCAGTGCAGTCGGACCAGGATCGGTGCAATAATGCTCAAACCGTCTTGCTCCGGTGAGCAGCCTGGCCGCTGAATTCTGCACCAGCTGAAGTTTCCAGACCGTCTTCAGAGGCAGCCCTACACGGAACGCATTGCAGTAATCTAACCTTGAGGTTACCAGAGCATAGACAACAGTAGTTAGACAGAAGATTCTTATTTTGCTCCCTTGGACCCCAATACGTCTTGGGACATCCCTGTGTCCAAACTGCTTCACAGGCGATTTATTCCCTGTATACTCCCAGTCTTTTCTTCCTCCTCCACAGATGTGGACGAATGTGCGGAGAGAAGGTGCCACCAGGCAGCCGATTGCTACAATTCTCCCGGCTCCTTCTCCTGCCGCTGTTTTGCTGGCTACGAAGGCGACGGCTTCCGGTGCTCTCCAGGTACGGCCTCAGGGGCTGGAAAACTGGCTCTGCTCGATCCTGATGTTTCAGCTGCCCACCCACCCAGCGCCCCTCCGGTGGGGAGCTTGGCTGGAGGTCCTGAGGTCATGGCCAAGGCAGGTTTCCAGACTGAGAGCTACAATGCACATGGGATAAATTAGGAAGTCAGAAAGGGGTAAGGCCTCAATTTCTAGCCTGGTCCAAAAATAACAAAAAGGTAAGAAGAGCTTGCTGGATTAGGCAGTGGCCCATTAAGTCCAGCAGCCTGTTGTAATAATAATAATAATTTATAGTAATAATTTATCTATTTATACCCCGCTCATCTGGCTGGGTTTCCCAACAGAATATTAAAAACACTACAAAACATCAAACATTAAAAACTTCCCTAAACAGGGTTGCCTTCAGATGTTTTCTAAAAGTCAGATGCAGTGATACCTTGGTTCTCAAATTTAATCCGTTCCGGAAGTCTGTTCCAAAACCAAAGCGTTCCAAAACCAAGGCGCGCCTTCCCATAGAAAGTAATGCAAAATGGATTCATCCGTTCCGGCCTTTTAAAAACAACCCCTAAAACAGCAATTTAACATGAATTTTACTATCTAACGAGACCATGGATCCATCAGATGAAAGCAATAAACTGTACTGCAGTCACACAATCAATCCATCAGTCAATCAGTAGCTGAACTGGGCTCCACATAGTCACAAAAACAAAACAAATAGAGCCGCAAAAACAAAAACACAAAATACATAGCAAAAACAGACAGAGCTCAGCGTACGTTCAGAGCACGTTCGGCTTCCGAAAAATGTTCGCAAACTGGAACAATTTACTTCCAGGTGTGCAGTGTTTGGGTTCCAAGTTGTATGAGTACCAAGGCATTTGAGAACCAAGGTACCACTGTAGTTGTTTATTTCCTTGACATCTGATGGGAGGGCGTTCCACAGGGAGGGCGCCACTACCGAGAAGGCCCTCTGCCTGGTTCCCTACAGCGGCCAATCAGATGCCTGTGGGGGAAACCCTCTCCCCTCCTGTGTTTTCAGCAACTGGCATTCAGAAGGATTGCTACCTGCCAACAGAATGGCCTCACGTCCGCAGAGACATAGCCCCATCAGGGTAGCTAGCCGTAGGACGTTGGACCATGGTGTCGAAGGTCCGGGTTGAAATCCGCATCACGCCACGAAGTTCACTAACGATACGGCCCTAACTCCTTTTCGCCTCCACAGATGTTGACGGCAGTGTGCAAGGATGCTGCGTGGTTGCACACAGGAGCAGGGCTTGTCTACACAAACCCATGTGGACTTTAGACATGGAAAGAGGTTGTCTGAAATGCCATACGCCGGATTTTCCTGGACATACCGTATTTTTCACTCCATAAGACGCACCTTTTCCCTCCTAAAAAGTAAGGGGAAATGTGTGTGCGTCTTATGGAGCAAATGCAGGCGGGAGGCTCTGCTCAGCGCCTAAAGAGCCACACGGAGCGTGTGTGCGGCTGTTGGGGGCTTTTCCCCGAGGAGGGAGAAGGGCAGCCCATCACTGACTCCACGCGGCTCATGAAAGGGAGCGCTAAGCAGAGCCTGGGATGCATACAGGCTCTGCTCAGCGCTCCCTTTAAAGAGTATTTTTTCTTTCTTGTATTCCCCCTCTAAAAACTAGGTGCGTCTTATGGTCAGGTGCGTCTTATGGAGCGAAAAATACGGTATCTGGAATACAGCAGTCGAAAGCAGCGTCCGGGCGGAAATTGCTAAAAAATGCCCGGTGAAATCTGGATATACGGCAAGCCATGTCTCCTGACAATTTACCTTAAAAATAAAAATAGCTCCAAAACTTTTTATATTTTTTTGCGATTTTGCCAAGAAAGCTCAACACCTTTGGGCAAAACTCTGCCAAAAAAAACACAAAACCCTCAACATTTTTTGTGATATATCAGCTTATCACACTATATGCCAACTCTAGTGGGGTTGTACCCCGATATTTCAGATATGTTGGAGACATCATTAAGAGGAAGCCTAAGGCACCAGGCTTTTCAGCAGAGATTGGCCGGCCATCTGTCGGGGATGCTTTAGATGACCCTTGTGGGTCCCTTCCAACTCTACAATTCTATTATTCTTTCTCCCGGCCGGCAGGGGGTGTGCAGAGGATGACCCGCTGTGAACACGAGCGGCTGTACGCCAGCCAGCGAGGCGCTTCCTTCCCTGGGGCCCCCCACATACCCGAGTGTGATGACCAGGGGAACTACAGGCCACTGCAATGCCACAGCAGCACCGGGTACTGCTGGTGCGTGGACACAGATGGCAAGGAGATTCCCGGCAGCCGGGTGCCACCATCGACTTCCCGGCCAACTTGCAGAGCTCCAGGTTAGTGCCTCGTCTGTCCTTCGCTATGCTAAAAAATCTGGGGAAAACAAGGCTGGGTGCTGTTCCTCTCGGGGTCTAGGACAGGGGCCAGCAAACCTTTAAAGTAGGGGGCCGGTCCACTGTCCCTTAGACCTTGTTGGGGGCCGGACTATATTTTGGAAAGAAGAAGAAGAAGGAATTCCTATGCCCCACAAATAACCCAGAGATGCATTTTAAATAAAAGGACACATTCTACTCATGTAAAAACACGCTGATTCCCGGACCGCCTATAGGCCGGATTTAGAAGGCGATTGGGCTGTTGGTTAAGGACAATTAAAAGTAATAGGGAAATTAAGAAATGTAGATTAAGTGATAAAGATTGAAAAATCTTCAGATGTGGTTGATGGAAGTCCAAAACATTGTATAAGATAAGAAAATACGTTATATGATTGTTGGGAATGATATGTTTATATATATATATATGTGTGTGCGCGCGTGTGTATGTGTGTGTATATATATATATATATATATATATATATATATATATGTATGTGTATATTGAGAGCCAGTGTGGTGTAGTGGTTAAGAGCGGTAGACTCATAATCTGGTGAACTGGGTTCGCTTCCCCGCTCCTCCACATGCAGCTGCTGGGTGACCTTGGGCCAGTCACACTTCTTTGAAGTCTCCCAGCCCCACTCACCCCACAGAGTGTTTGTTGTGGGGGAGGAAGGGAAAGGGGAATGTTAGCTGCTTTGAGACTCCTTAAAGGGAGTGAAAGGCGGGATATCAAATCCAAACTCTTCTTCTTCGTGTATATATATATATATATGTGTGTGTGTGTGTGTGTGTGTGTGTGTGTGTATATATATATATATATATATATATATATATATATATATATATGGAAAACAAAAAAAACAGAAGGCGATTGGGCTGGATCCGACCCCTGGGCCTTAGTTTGCCTATCCATGGTCTAGGAACTTGCCTGAAGGCATGTGAGCATCTCCAATGCTTTCGAAAGCTGTCCATCAGCATTTAACTTGCACAGTTTGAGCTTGGTTGAAACACCACCAAGTTAAATGTGGGCAGGGCAGAGGACATTATTATTATTATTATTATTATTATTATTATTAACTGACGTGTTAAATTTCTAGACTGCCCTTCATCCCGGGATTCCAGGGCGATTTGCAATATAGAAACACAAAAGTAGGTATTCACCAGAGAAGGAATGACCGCTGGGTCCTGATTCTGTAATATCTGCTAAGTTTACGGTGCTACCAGGTTTAAGACCTGCTGAATTTGGATGCAAGGCTTCAGTGGCGATGGGGGTGGAGTCTGGGTTTTGGGAAGACCTGACGTTCCAGTATTTCTCTTTCTTTACAGGTTTGCAAACCTTGGTGTGGGTCACTTAAAACTAGCATCTCTCAAACTTGGGTCTCCAACTGTTGTAGGACTATGTTCCCCATCATCCCTGACCACTCGTCCTGCTAGCTAGCGATGATGGGAGTTGTAGTCCAACAACAGCCAGGGACCCAAGTTTGAGAAACACTGATTTACACCCTCTTGGGTTTTTTTGTTCGTCCTTCAGAGCCCACCCAGAGGCCGCAGACCATGTGCGAGCGCTGGAGGCAGAGTCTTCTAGAGCACTACGGGGGCAGCCCGAGGGGCGACCAGTACGTGCCCCAGTGCGACGCCCTGGGCGAATTCACCCCCTTGCAGTGCCACGGGAACAGCGGCTACTGCTGGTGTGTGGACGAGCATGGGCGCGAGGTCCAAGGGACAAGGTCGGAGCCTGGAGTTCCCCCCGCGTGTAAGTGCTATGGCGTCAGAAGCAATTCTCTGCAAAGCCTTCAGGGGAGGTGGCTGGGCAGAACACATGCAGCATGGCTGTTTGGGGACGGAAAGGGGCTCCGTGGCAGAAGACACGAGGATGGGCATGGTGGAGCCAAGGGAGGAAATCCTGTGAGGCTGGGGAAAGTTTTATTTTTCAGCCAAGGTCCACTTTCCCTTCTAGTCAACGTTATGGGGGCCACATTTATTTTTAACTTACCATATTTTTCCATCTATAAGACACCCCCTACTTTTGGGGACTCAGATTTGAGAAAGTTGGGGGGGGGGGAGATGTATCTATGCACAGTGCTACCTCTGGTTACGTACTTAATTCATTCCGGAGGTCTGTTCTTAATCTGAAACTGTTCTTAACCTGAAGCACCACTTTAGCTAATGGGGCCTCCTGCTGCAGCTGCCGCGGCCGCGGCACAATTTCTGTTCTCATCCTGAAGCAAAGTTCTTAATCCGAGGTAATATTTCTGGGTTAGCGGAGTCTGTAACCTGAAGCGTATGTAACCCAAGGTACCACTGTATAAGATGCCCCCTAATTTTTGAGATAATTTTGTAGGGGGAAAACCTAGTCTTATACAATGGTACCTGGGGTTACAGACGCTTCAGGTTACATACACTTCATGTTACAGACTCTGCTAACCCAGAAATAGTACCTTGGGTTAAGAACTTTGCTTCAGGATGAGAACAGAAATTGTGCTCCGGCGGCGAGGCAGCAGGAGGAGGCCCCATTAGCTAAAGTGGTGCTTCAGGTTAAGAACAGTTTCAGGTTAAGAACGGACCTCCGGAACGAATTAATAACTTAACACGAGGTACCACTGTACACGGAAAAATACGGTACTTACTTACTTAACACACCAATTTTATATCCCGCTTGACTGCGGAAAACCGCCAAGTCGTTTGCAAAAAAGAACGACACAGCGAGATTGTTAGTGAAAACAGTTGCGGCGTTAATTTCAAAAGAGCTATAGAATAAAAAACACACCAGCATACTAAGTATCTGGGCAGGCTTGTCCAAGCAGAAACGTTTTTAGCAGGTGCCAAAAGGAGTAAAAGGGTGTCAAGAGGCGGGGAGTTCCAGAGGGTATAACCGATGCTAATTTTTAAAAGCAGATAAGAGGGTGGGGAAAGTGGTAGGTAAGACTGGTATAGAAAAGACCCTCTTGCACCCCCCACCCTGAATCGGAAGAAAGGGGCAGGGGCTGTGCAGGGAAGCCCCATCAAGCAATCTCGTTGGGTAGGCAGTAAGAACACACACAGTCCTTTGGGTACCATCTCTGAGCCATGTAACACCTTTTGCCTCTCCACCTGGGTGGCTCAGTTGGTTAGAGCGCGGTGCCGATAGCGCCAAGGTTGCAGGTTTGATCCCCGTATGGGACAGCTACGTATTCCTACATTGCAGGGGGTTGACTAGATAATACTCGGGGTCCCTTCCAACTCTTCAATTCTCCCGCAGGCCTGCCCAGCGTCGCCCCTCCGACCGTCCGTCCCTCTCCGCGCCCAGACGTCAGTCCCCCCTCGGCCGGGACGTTCCTGCTGTACGCCCAGGGCCAGCAAATTGGCTACCTGCCTCTGAACGGCACCAGGCTTCATAAGGAGGCAGCGAAGACCCTGCTCTCCCTGCATGTAAAGTATTTTTCCTGGGGGCGAGGGTGGGGTGGGGGCAAAGGAGGAATGGGTGGCTCTTCCCATGTCAAAAGACCACATCTTCCCATGTCAAAAGACCACATGTGGGGAGCAGGGGCAGGATAACCCCGATCCTGTGCGCAGCAATGCAGGATTCCCCAACCTGCTGCCCACATCTCTGGAGGTGGGAAGGATCCAGGATGCTGTGGTCAGTGAACTCCCTGGCTGAGTGCAGATCTGCCTTCTGGTGGTTCCCTCGATACATTGGGTATCGTGCTGTTGGGGACTTCAGAATACAGACCAGAATGGAAAAATCCAGGCAGCAATATTTCTTAAAGAGAAGATTTTATTCAATTTGGTTTTTGTCAGACAAAAAGCAAAAAGGGGTGCATTCAGGAAGAAATGAGAGAATGCCCCCGAACACCAGGGGCAGACAGTTTTTATACCCTTAGGCAAAGCAAAAGTTCAGCCCCTTGACTCACCCCTCAAACATTCCCCTTTATGCATATTCATTAAAAGCTCTACCAATAGGAAAATTGGTGGCGGCCTTTTGGTTCCAAGCTGCGTTATCCACTAGGTGGTGTTGTAAGCTCATAAACTCTCTGACCCACTTACAGTTCCTAGTAAAACCACATTGACCATCGGTTTTCTCACCGTTAGTCTTGTGGTGAGCTAAATCTTCCTGTTGTTCGCTCTTGACTCGGTGTTTTACTGGAATTGGGTCGACAGCTAGCTTGCAGGTGTGAAGTGCTCTGACCACACTTGCTGCATTTACAAAAATGCTTTGTGCAAGAAGAGGAGAGAAATAGGTTTTAGCTTTTAGCTTTTAGCTTGCTCCTTATAAAATGGCTTCAGTCTGGCTCTCCAAAGTGGACCCAGGTGGACCCCTGGTCCTCACTCCTTCAGTGCAGCAAAGGCCCTTTGAATAGATAGGTGTTTTGATGAGGCTGCATGTGCATGATATCTGCCGAGACCACATAACATCGGTCCTGAAAGACCTACATTGGCTCCCAGTATGTTTCTGAGCACAATTCAAAGTGTTGGTGTTGACCTTTAAAGCCCTAAATGGCATCGGTCCAGTATACCTGAAGGAGCGTCTCCACCCCCATCATTCTGCCCGGACGCTGAGGTCTAGCGCCGAGGGCCTTCTGGCGGTTCCCTCATTGCGAGAAGCAAAGCTACAGGGAACCAGGCAGAGAGCCTTTTCGGTGGTGGCGCCCGCCCTGTGGAACGCCCTCCCACCAGATGTCAAAGCGATAAACAACTACCTGACATTCAGAAGACATCTTAAGGCAGCCCTGTTCAGGGAAGTTTTTAACGTGTGTTATTTTACTGTATTTTTGGTTTTTATGGAAGCCGCCCAAAGTGGTTGGGGAGGCCCAGCCCGATGGGCGGGGTATAAATAATAAATTATTATTATTATTATTATGGAGGGGCAACCCCCCCAACCTATACATAAATTCCTGCAACACCCCCCAATATGTTTCACAACTTAAACCCTTTTTGAGTACATGCCCTTGAAAGCTGTTAAAATGAAGACAATAGAGACAGACAGATTTCACAGTGAAAGTTGTCTCACTGACACACAGCGTTCAAAATTGGGTTCTGGTCCCACCATGGGAAAAGGATCCATTTCCCCTTCCTTCCTCAAACTCTCCTGTGCCTTTAAATACTGCTCTGAAGCTCCCCTCTCAGAGACTATTCCTCCCATCTCAAACGGTTAATATTATTTGCCCAGATTTTTAAGGAGCTCCCAGCCAAGAAGTGTTGGCAAACAAAGCTTCCAGGAAACTATTTGGGGGGTGGGGGTGGTTTGTTTTCGGCGAAAGGCCGCTGTCCTCCAGACCACCTCTTCATGGTCAGAGAGAGAGCACTTAAACGTGAAATAAAACAAAACCCCAGCCCAGTGGGGAATCAAGCAAATTCGCAGAAAATCAAAACAGGCAGAGAGAGAGAGAGAAGGACCTCCAGGGTTTCCGTGGGGAAGAATATCACCAGTTGAGCAAAAGTTTTTCCCGAAGATGCAGCTCTCTGGAGATCGTGGACTCATTTAAACACTTTCCTTGCTCTCAAACAGAAAGTTTCCAAAGAAACTGTGTATATGTGTGTTGAGGGGGGGCGGACAGAATAGACGGAATTGGTTGGTAAAAGGTGCTGATGTTTTTGAAGTTATTTGCAGGGCTGAGCCGGGACATTTTGGTGCCTGAGAAAGGATACCTAAAGTGCTCCACTGTCGGAGCTGGGACGCATCTGATTACCAGTTGGGGCCATAGCTGTCAACGTTTCCCCCTTTTTAAGCGAAATTCCCTTATTCTGAATAGGATTCCTCGCGAGAAAAGGGAAAAGTTGACAGCTATGATTGGGGCATCTGGTTGGGCACTGTGGGATCGGGACGCTGGATTAGAAGAGTCATTGGCCTGATCCTGTGGCAGGGCTCTTTCCAGGGTGCTCTCCCCCGCCCCCAAACAAACAAAACGCAGCAGGGAGCGGACAGACACAGGCTATCCAAAAATAATTAAGCAAGTGCATTTATCGTGCATTAGTGGCATTCAGAACCTTTGGGCCAAAGTTCATAAAATCATGCACGAAGGTGGATAGAGAAAAGGCCCCCCCCCCATCTCTCATAATGCCAGAACTTGCAGACATGTAATGAAGCCGAATGTAGGAAGATAGAGAATGTAGGTGCATGCTCTAGTTATCTCCCCCTTGGACTACTGCAATGCGCTCTATGTGAGGCTACCTTTGAAGGTGACCCGGAAACTACAACTAATCCAGAATGCGGCAGCCAGACTGGTGACTGGGAGCGGCTGCCAAGACCACATAATACGGTCCTGAAAGACCTACATTGGCTCCCAGTACATTTCTGAGCACAATTCAAAGTGTTGGTGCTGACCTTTAAAGCCCTAAACGGCCTCGGCCCAGTAGACCTGAAGGAGTGTCTCCACCTCCAACGTTCTGCCTGGACACTGAGGTCCAGCTCCAAGGGCCTTCTGGCGGTTCCCTCATTCCAAGCAGTGAGGTTACAGGGAACCAGGCAGAGGGCCTTCTCGGTGGTGGCGCTCACCCTGTGGAACGTCCTCCCATCAGGTGTCAAAGAGATAAACAACTACCTGACATTTAGAAGACATCTGAAGGCAGCCCTCTTTAGGGAAGCTTTTAATGTTTAATCGAATTTTTGCTTTACCAGGAGGTCAGCAAGCCTCACTAGCAGGGGGTCAATGGTTTCTCTACGTGCCTTATCGTAAAAGGGACATCTAAAAAATATGTGTTCAGGGCTTCCTATATCCCCCAATGGACAGGCGCAAATTCTCTGGTCATATGGGACTTTTTTAAAGGATCCTTCCAAGACCGGTGAGGGCAGAGCCCAGCTTCTGGCAAGTGTAAAAGCCCTTCTTGCATTTTTGGATACAAGAAAAAAGAGACATGCTGCTGGTGCAGCTATATCTCTCTCGATTTTGTAGTCAGGTCACCTTAAGCAGTCCTGTTGTTTCTTGGTGTCTATAATTCTTTGCCTAACCATTGCTTTTGCTTGGCCCAAGCCCAGACTTAGAAGGGTTAGAGGGGCAAAACCCAGTTTCTGAAGAGTGTTCATATTCAGGGTTTTTCGCATTGGCTGCTAAATTAAACCAGTGCAGCCAGTTCTTGACAACTCATCTAGCAAGCAGGTGGTTCCTTGTAAGTTCCAGAAGCAGGAAATAGCGACTGGATTTCTTGGAAGCTGATAATACCCTTGCCTCAATGTCTGGCTGCTCCTCTCTGTGTATATGCCCCCTCTAGGGTTCTATCGTGGTGGGGATTGACTACGACTGCAGAGAGAAGATGATGTATTGGACGGATGTTGCCGGGAGGACCATAAGTCGGGCAAGTCTGGAACAAGGGGCAGAACCAGAGACGATTATCCAATCGGGTATGTGAAGATTTCTTGTTTTTAAGCAGTAAAGTAAAGGTAAAGGGACCTTTGACCATTAGGTCCAGTCGTGACCAACTCTGGGGTTGCGGCACTCATCTCGCTTTATTGGCTGAGGGAGCCGGTGTACAGCTTCCGGCTCATGTGGCCAGAATGACTAAGCCGCTTCTGGCGAACCAGAGCAGCGCACGGAAACGCCGTTTACCTTCCCGCTGGAGTGGTACCTATTTATCTACTTGCACTTTGACATGCTTTCGAACTGCTAGGTTGGCAGGAGCAGGGACTGAGCAACGGGAGCTCACCATGTCGCGGGGATTTGAACCGCCGACCTTCTGATCAGCAAGTCCTAGGCTCTGTGGTTTAGACCACAGTGCCCCCTGCATCCCTTTTTTAAGAGTACGTCGTGCAAAATTTAATATAAAGTGATTCAAGTGGATTAAAAAAATTATACTGCATTCTTGACTATATTTTATGTATTTCTGTTGCTATCGGTAACTAGAATGGAAATGTAGTCTTACCTTATGAGTGTTCCTTTTTTCATTTGACTTTTCGAAACTCCTGCCATTAAAGGCAAACTTGAATCGGGTATGTGGCTCGCTTCCTCTGGGTTCCCAGTCCATGTTGGAGGTTGTGAAATACCGCCCCACCCCTGCTCATATTTGCAAAGACAGGAAACTTCCCCTAAAAGGGAAACTTGGCAGATTTTTGCTCCAAGGGAGTCTGCCGTTGTCCAGGGATTGTTCTGGAGGAAGCAGGATAGATGCAGGACGCACCTATCACATGCAATGCCCGGGGGAGGGGGGCAGATCAGGTATTTTGCAGCAGTTGGAGGCGTGCTTTGTAAATGCCAGGCTGCAGTTCTGAAATGTTCATTGAGGGGCACCAAGAGTCAGGGAGGACTTCGAGGTGTGCAAGACTATCGGGCTTCGAAAACCTGGTAAGGCTGGATCATCAGTTTTGTTGAATTAGTTAAGCTAAACATTCTTAACTGGATGTTGAATAAATGTGCAATTAATCGTAATCTGGTGAACTGGGTTCGCTTCCTCGCTCCTCTACATGCAGCTGCTGGGTGACCTTGGGCCAGTCACACTTCTCTGAAGTCTCTCAGCCCCACTCACCTCAGAGTGTTTGTTGTGGGGCAGGAAGGGAAAGGAGATTGTTAGCTGCTATGAGACTCATTCGGGTAGTGATAAAGCGGGATATCAAATCCAAACTCTTCTAATTGTGACTGTTTTGAATTGCATTGCGCAATTCCTTATTGGATTGTGCAAACCGCTCTTGTGCATAATGCGTTTTATAGGTTTTCTCACTTCCCAGAAACCTGGAAGTGGCATGATGAACAGAATAGCAGGGAACATGCAGGCTGTACCCCTTTCTTAAAACCTCGAAGTCAATGAATCTTTGAGCCTCCATCAGTCATTTCTGGACTTCTCCTCCCGCAGGGCTGATGAGTCCAGAAGGCCTCACCATCGACCACCTCCGAAGGACCATGTTTTGGACAGACAGCGGCTTGGACAAAATCGAGAGTGCCCGGCTGGACGGCACAGAGCGCCGCGTCCTCTTTGCCACAGACCTTGTCAACCCTCGTGCCATCGCGGTGGATCCCATTCACGGGTGAGTGGCAGGCCCCGCAGAGAAGCAGAAGGGAAATTTCTGAAGTCGCTTTGTGAAAATGACACAGTCTGAAGAGCATCTCCTTCTGCCGTCTTTGCATCGATTGCAAAATGCAAATGAACCAGGGTTCGTGGGGGTTTTAGGCTGCAATCTTATACCTAGTTATTTGAGAGTAGCCACACTGAACTTACTGTATTTTCCCGTGTATAAGACGATGCTTTTTGCTTTAAAAAAATTCGGCAAAAATTGTGTGTAGTCTTATACACGGACAGTGAATACAGAGGAGGGGGGGACGTGCGATGAATGGCAGTAGCAAGCAGGAGATTGGCAGTGGCGATTGGGCGGGTGATTGGTGGCTGCGGCAAGGCCTGCTAGTGATTGGCTGTGGCGAGGCGGGCAGGCGATTGGCAGCTGCGGCGAGGTGTGCGATCGGCATTGACTGTGGCAAGTGGTGGGCAGGCGGGTGAGTGATTGGCGGAAGTGACCTCCCCCACCCATCCCAAAAAGCTAAACAACTTAATTTCTTAATTTGGGGTTAAAAAAAATATGGGGCGTCTTATACATGGGGGCGTCTTATACACAGAAAAATACAGTACATCTTCAATTTAAAAAAAAAGAAAAGGGCAAAATAAACAAGAGGATGGAGAAACCCCTCTATCATAGAATCGTAGAGTTGTAGTGTTGGAAGGGTCCTCGAGAATCTATTCCAAGCCACTGCAATGCAGGAATTCTGCCCACAGCTGTCTCTGTGGTTGTTGCTGTTTAGTCGTTTAGTCGTGTCCGACTCTTTGTGACCCCCTGGACCAGAGAACGCCAGGCACTCCTGTCCTCCACTGCCCCCCGCAGCTTGGTCAGACTCATGCTGGTAACCTCGAAAACACTATCCAACCATCTCGTCCTCTGTCGCCCCCTTCTCCTTGTGCCCTCCATCTTTCCCAACTTCAGGGTCTTCTCCAGGGAGTCTTCTCTTCTCATGAGGTGGCCAAAGTACTGGAGCCTCAGCTTCACAATCTGTCCTTCCAGTGAGCACTCAGGGCTGATTTCCTTCAGAATGGAGAGGTTTGATCTTCTTGCAGTCCATGGGACTCTCAAGAGTCTCCTCCAGCACCATAATTCAAAAGCATCAATTCTTCGGCGATCAGCCTTCTTTATGGTCCAGCTCTCACTTCCATACATCACTACTGGCAGCTGTCTCTAGGTGGGTTTGAATGACCAACCTTCTGGGTAACAGCTAGACACATTGGCCCATTGCGCCACATCACCTCTGAGCAGACATGCACGGAGTTGTACAGGTAATAATTTTGAAGGGCAATCTCATTATTTTATTACCCGTACAACAACCCTGTAGGGTAGACCAGTATTGTCATTATCCCCATCTTACAATCGGAGAGTCGAGGCTACAGGCAGAGGAGAGATCCAGCCAGGGGGCTTTTCAATTCAGTGTTTGCTCCCTTAGCTACAGCAGCACACCAGCACTGTCAATTCACTCAGATGCCTATTCAGACTGCTTATATTAGCAAGATTCGAACTGCCAACCTTCTCATCAGCAAGCCCAAGAGGCTCGTGGTTTAGACTACAGCACCACCCACTGAACTTCCGTTGCTCTGTCCCAGCTCCTGCCAACCTAGCAGTTTGAAAGCACACCAGTGCAAGTAGATAAATAGGTACCGCTGTGGTGGGAAGGTAAACGGCGTTTCCATGTGCTCTGCTTTCTATCACGGTGTCCCATTGCGCCAAAAGCAGTTAAGTCCTGCTGGCCACATGACCTGGAAAGCTGTCTGTGGTCAAACACCGGTTCCCTCGGCCTGAAAAGTGAGATGAGCACCGCAACCCCATAGTCACCTTTGACTGGACTTATCCGTCCCAGGGTCCTTTAACTTTACCTTTTTTTACCTTTAAAAAAATGTTCCCGTCGTTATTTGTTTCCCCCTTTTTCTGTTACAACTGTAAAAAAAGCAAAACAAATGTCAGATGCCAAGACCAGCACTCTAACCAGCAGGTATTAATCCCCAGAGGTTTGGCAACACAACAGCAAAAAGCATTTTTGCCTTCTTTCCAAAAGCTCAAAGGGAGCCAGTGGTGCAGATCTCAGGAATTCCTCAAGTGCAAGAGAAGCATTCCCAGGCACCCATTGGGTCACAGAATCATAGAGTCGGAAGGGACCGCCAAAGGTCATTCAGCCCAACCCCCCTGCAATGCAAGAAACTTCACTGTAATTTGTGGAAAAAGCTTTTCTGTTGAAGCCAATAAAATACTAATTATGGTGTAGGTTTGGTTCTGGTATGTGTGTGCCTGTTTGATGTCCATGACACCTGTTGACCCCTACCTGGGAAGAGGTGATGAAGGAACTTCCCGA
This sequence comes from Podarcis cretensis, assembly GCF_951804945.1. Taxonomy (NCBI): domain Eukaryota; kingdom Metazoa; phylum Chordata; class Lepidosauria; order Squamata; family Lacertidae; genus Podarcis; species Podarcis cretensis. The sequence goes on from NC_137170.1 coordinate 5,098,574, forward strand.
AATAATGGGAGTAGCTGGCACACGAATCTCGGGCCTCACTTTGTTTGTGTAACCACTTTGATGCACAGCCAACCGTAGTTGCTCTTGGCATCTCCCTCCAGGAATCTGTACTGGACGGACTGGAACCGCGAAGCCCCCAAAATCGAGACATCCACTGTGACTGGGGAACACAGGCGGATTTTGGTCAACCAAGACATTGGGCTGCCCAACGGCTTGACCTTCGACCCCTTCTCCAAACTGATTTGCTGGGCAGATGCAGGTAAGGGGCATTTCGCGGAGAGAAATGGAGGGGGTTAGGAATCACAGTCGGGCTTTTAAGGACCCAACAGTCAAGATCAACCACATTCAGGGCTGCACTTCATGTTATTATAATTGGGTTGCCTGCATACAGAACCTTATTTATTTCCTTGAAACCTGTGTGTATAAACCTTGACTATAAAGGTTGAGAGTGTGCTCTTAAAAACCAGAAAGGATCTGACTGTACGGCATATTTTATTTATTTTGTTCCCTTGCATTTATACCCCATTTCCCTCCATTATGGAAGCCAGATTGCGTCCAGGCACTAATCCACCCAAAGCATTGACCAGACCTGGAGCTGCTTAGCTCAGCAAGGTGGTGGCTTTGTGAACCTTCAGACCAGACTTCCTCAACCTCGGCCCTCCAGATGTTTTGAGACTACAATTCCCATCATCCCTGACCACTGGTCCTGCTAGCTAGGGATCATGGGAGTTGTAGGCCAAAAACATCTGGAGGGCCGAGGCTGAGGAAGCCTGCTTCAGACCATAACCCGGGACACACAAAGGCGATGATGTGCAGGCATCGGGAAAATGGTATTTCAGGAACGCTTGTCTCCTGTTACAGATCACCTAACTAAAGACACCTCCCTTCCCAAAAGCATTCTGGCGCTTCCTGCCCACAGCCCGTCTTTTTAGGCTAATGCTCCACTCACAATGTGCCCCCCCAAAAAAACGGGATGTGCAAATCAGTCCTTCACTTAAGGTCAGCCCAATTCTGCAACCTGAATCATCTACCATATTGGCCTGAATATAAGCTGCACCCAAATATACAGTGGTGCCCTGCAAGACGAATGCGTCGCAAGATGAAAAACCCACTAGACAAAAGGGTTTTCCGTTTTTCGATGCGCTTCGCAAGACGAATTTCCCTATGGGCTTGCTTCGCAAGACGAAAACATCTTGCGTGTCTTGTGATTTTTTTCGCTCCCCCCCCCTTTTTCTAAGCTGCTAAGCTGCTAATAGCCTCTTAGCCGCTAAGCCGCTAAGCTTTTAATAGCCGCTAAGCCACTAAACCGCTAAGCCGCTAATAGGGTTGTTTCGCAAGACGAAAAAACCGCTAGACGAAGAGACTCGCGGAATGGATTATTTGTCTTGCGAGGCACCACTGTAAGCTGCAGCTTTAAAATTGGAGGCGGGGAGAAGAAAAGGAGACAAAATACCCAAATATAAGCCACTCCATTCCTTGCTGCTCCTGGGGGGGGGGCGCTGTGTTGCCGATGGCCTTTTCCCTTCCCGGCCTTGGGGCAGAGGACAGGGGACTACACACAGGGCAGGTGCCGGTTTGCCACTCTCCTGGCGCTGTTTGCCCAGCGCTCCTGGCTGCATACCATAAGGTTGTGAATACAGTGGTGCCCCACAAGACGAACGCCTTGCAAGACGGAAAACCCGCTAGACGAAAGGGTTTTCCATTTTGGAGGCGCTTCGCAAAACGAATTTCCCTATGGGCTTGCTTTGCAAGACAAAAATGTCTTGCGAGTTCCTGCGGGGCTTTTTCCCTCCCCCCCCTTTTCCTAAGCCCTAAGCCGCTTATCAGCTGATCCGCTAAAAGCCGCTAAACCGCTAATAGCGCTAATCCGCTAAGCTGTCAATGGGCTTGCTTTGCAAGATGAAAAAACCGCTATATGAAGAGCCTCACGGAACGGATTAATTTCGTCTTGCGAGGCACCACTGTATAAGCTGCATTTTCACTTTTTACATTGCGAAAAAAATGTGGCTTATATTCAGGCTAATACGGTATTTGCAATTATGGACCAGAGCAAGGAAGTGAATGACCCCAATTTAACTCTCCCTCTTTTTGCTTTGGGAAAAGGAACCAAGAAGCTGGAATGCGCACTGCCTAACGGGACAGGGCGTCGCGTCATTCAGAACCACCTCAACTATCCCTTCAGCATTGTGAGCTATGCCAATCACTTCTACCACACGGACTGGAGAAGGTAGGTCCCGAAGGCTGGGAGGAAAGCCTTTTTTAACACAAAGCCGATTAACATTTAAGTGACCTACAAGTTTGGGTTGATGTTCTTTTCGCACTATGAAGGTACCCCCACACACTTGGCCCAACCATTCCGGATGTGGAAAAGTCAATGCAGGGAGAGTTTGTCGTCTCCTGCATTGTACAGGAAATGTGTCTTGGGAAGAACTGTAGAATGAGGCCTCAAAAATGGCTCACCTGCTGGTGTTTGGGGAACCTGGGCCAGTTGAGGGGGTCAGACTTAACTCCGACCACTCACAACACTTTAAAAGAGTCTTGCATTAGCTGGAGTCATTTTTCATCATTGTGCCTCTGTTGACTTTTCACACTTTAGCATAGGCCAGCTAGCCACTGCTCTTGAAGGAATGATGTTGCATTGGATGAAAACCATTTTCCCTCCCCCATTTTCTGCTCAGGGATGGCGTCATAGCTGTGAACAAAGACAGTGGTGCTTTTACAGGTGAATATCTTCCAGAACAGCGAACACATCTCTATGGAATAACAGCCGTTCACCCATACTGCCCAGGAGGTAAGATCTGGGGTTTGACAGAAACGTATGTTGCTTAACCACAAGCATTTTTTGCTCCCTGGGAAAATTCTTCTTTTTAGTGATTTTTCTCAGGGCTGTTGCAAAACTGTTCTTGCTGCTGACATCACAGTGCAGTAGAACAGGAAACAGCCATGGCAAATGAAGCGTTCCTGCAGAATCCTTGTCTCTGTCTACCTATCGGGACTGAGGGCAATTTACCTCTAAAAAGGTAAAGTCCCCTGACCGTTAGGTCCAGTCGTGACCAACTCTGGGGTTGCGGCGCTCATCTTGCTTTATTGGCCGAGAGAGCCAGCGTACAGCTTCCAGGTCATTTGGCCAGAATGACCAAGCCGCTTCTGGCGAACCAGAGCAGCGCACAGAAACACCGTTTACCTTCCCGCCAGAGCGGTACCTATTTATCTACTTGCACTTTGACGTGCTTTCAAACTGCTAGGTGGGCAGGAGCAGGGACAGAGCAATGGGAGCTCACCCCGTTGCAGGGATTCAAACCGCCGACCTTCTGATCGGCAAGTCCTAGGCCCTGTGGTTTAACCCACAGCGCCACCTGCGTCCTCTACATCTGATTAATTCCCATCAGATCCGCACTGTGGGATTCCTAGCAGAAAAGTGCTGTGAACTCAGCACATCGATAGGATTCCTGACTGGGCAGTGAGTGAAAAGGAAGATCCAGCTAAAAACTAAAAGGTGCCAAAACTGTGGCCTTGCAACAAGTTATAAAAACCCTGCAAGGGCAGGATGTTTTTTGCAGAACGTTTTGGCCTCTTCAGAAGTGCGTCAACTTATGTCTTTTATTCAGCAGAGAAAATATGGTTTTTTGGCCATCAGAGAGGCATATCACCGCCTATGAACTCTACACACACACACACACAAACACACACAGAGAGAGAGAGAGAGAGAGAGAGAGAGAGAGAGAGAGAGAGAGAGAGCGCGCTGGGAGGGACAGGAAGGAGTTTGCATCTTCTTTACCTTAAGAATTGTCTTCCTTCAATATAACCCTTGCTGCTTCTCTTTTTGCAGGAAGAAAATAAGCTACTGGTACTTGAGGCAGAAGAAAGGGCCGGGGGGGGGGGGGAAGAGTTCCATTGTGGCAGCTGGAAGGAGACTCCCGCTGAGAAGATATTATTGTACAGAGTGCAAAAGACCCCTCTCCCAACTATATGAAGACAACCAGCAATATGTATTGAAGGGAATTAAGTGGTTTAACTTAGAGCAAAATTATCCAGTATTTTTTAAGTTATACCTCAAATCTTTTTACTACTGTATTTTTTTTTTTATGAAAACATTTTTTTTATGTATTGCCAAGATGAAATGGTGCTATACCCTTTTGCTGATGGGAGCAACTTTGGAAAAAAATAATAATTATGAACATATACATTTATCCTTATATGAGAATATGCTAGAATGAACTGGCTCAAATCTACCCTTCCCACCCCCCACCCCCAGGGCTCTGCGCAAGTGAGGTGTATGTGCCAACACCTGACTGAAACTTCTGGTCTTTTCTAGGCTACTCCATGAATTTAATAATAATAAAAATAATAAATTTTCTAAAGCCGTTTCAAGGCTTTTTGTTTTTGACACGACTACCGGGAACTTCTGCTCAAAGCACAATGAAATGCGGTGTGTGTGTGTGTATAAAAGGAACACTCCACATTTGAGGTGGGGGCCTTGGAAGTTCGGAGCATCACTTATCCCATGCAATACGCTCTCTGAGCACACTCCCTCGAAGTGGAGGGACTGTGGCAGCTCCTGTTGTTCTTGGCAGCCTCGCACTAAAGGATGATGGTTGGGATCGGTTTAATCCAAGCTTTTATTCACGTAAAGAAAAAAATGATATGGAGCGGATGTGCTGACAGCTGCCCTTGTTTTCTTTCCAAACATGGCAGCCGTATCCTTTTTTTCTCAACTGCATGCGAGGTTCAGCTTGGAGGAGTTCCCCTAAGGGTGAGGCCAGCAGCAGCAGCAGCAGCAGCAGCAGCAGCTGGAGAGCCAGGAACCTGCCTGCTTTGCTCATCTCCCCACCTTGCCCAGTCTGTGGTCAGTTTTTGGATCGGCAATAATCGCCTGGACCGCTACAATGGCTTCGTTGATCTTCGTCTGCAGCTCGCGGAGCTCTTCTATATGCAGGAGGCGGAGGATCTGGGCAGCTTCGTTCAGAACGGCATCTGGGGCGGAAGGGAAGAGGAAAAGGAAAGGGCTGATCAAGCTTTAGTTCGCCATTACCTTTGGAGCCGAGCCCTAAGTGCTTAAGCTCAGTCAGCTGCCCTGAAACTTTATTTCTTTCTTCTACAAGACAAGGGGGATTGATGATGTCTTGGGCCAAGAGCAGCTGAAGCAACCCTGAAGTCAGCCCTTGCATCCGTCTCTCTTGGGAAATGATGGAGGACGGCTCCTTTGGGGGTGAAGGCAAACTGCGGGAAGGTTACAGAAGTTGCTGTGGCTGTAAAGACCGATATGCGAGAGCCTTACAGACAAGGACATTAAGAGGAGTTTTGCTCTGGATCTAGCCAAAGGCCAGTCTAGGGCCGAATCCTGTTCTCACAGTGGCCAAGCAGGTGCTCCAATGGGAAGCTCGCAAGCAGGACGTGAGTGCAATAATGCTCTCCCCACTGTTATTCCCAGCCACTGATATTCATCATCATCATAATTTATTATGTAGACCCTGCCCATTTGGCTGGGTTTCCCCAGCCACTCTGGGCAGCTCCCAACAGAATAATAATAATAATAATAATAATAATAATAATAATAATAATAGGTAAAGGTAAAGGGACCCCTGACCATTAGGTCCAGTCGTGGCCGACTCTGAGGTTGCGGCGCTCATCTCGCTTTATTGGCCAAGGGCGCCGGTGTACAGCTTCCAGGTCATTTGGCCAGAATGACCAAGCCGCTTCTGGCGAACCAGAGCAGTAGCAGTGCAGTAGAACAGGAAACAGCCATGGCAAATGAAACGTTCCTGCAGAATCCTTCTCTGTCTACCTATCGGGACTGAGGGCAATTTACCTCTAAAAAGGTAAAGGGACCCCTGACCGTTAGGTCCAGTCGTGACCGACTCTGGGGTTGCGGCGCTCATCTTGCTTTATTGGCCGAGAGAGCCAGCGTACAGCTTCCAGGTCATTTGGCCAGAATGACCAAGCCGCTTCTGGCGAACCAGAGCAGCGCACAGAAACACCGTTTACCTTCCCGCCAGAGCGGTACCTATTTATCTACTTGCACTTTGACGTGCTTTCAAACTGCTAGGTTGGCAGGAGCAGGGACCGAGCAACGGGAGCTCACCCCGTTGCGGGGATTCGAACCGCCGACCTTCTGATCGGCAAGTCCTAGGCTCTGTGGTTTAACCCACAGCACCACCCGCATCCCCTAATAATAAAGTGATAAAACATCAGACATTAAAAACCTCCCTATTCAGAGGAATAGTGCCTCTGACAGTAGAGGGAACCCAACCATTGACAGCCTTATTCTTTTAAAGTCCTCCAACTTTGGCCATCTCTACCTCTTCCATAATTTAATTAGTGCTGTGTTAAGAAGTACCCTTCCATGCTAAGATGGATGTCCACAAATTCTAGCACTGCCACAGAGCACCAGAGCGAACTAAAGCAACGATAATAATAATAATAATAATAATAATAATAATAATAATAGTTTTAATATTTATTCCCTGCCCATCTGGCTGGGTGAAAATGGAAAGTCACATCTGGATGGATTGCAGGTCTTCTTTGGCTAGCAAAGGCCCCATATCCCCTGGTGCCCAGCTCCCAAAAGACGGGCAGAGCGCCAGTGCAGCATCCCATACCAAGAAGGCGAGTAAAATCTCAGGGGCTGAACTCTGGCTTGTGAACACGCCTCTCTAGGCCAGTGTTTCTCCACCAGTTGCAGGTGAACATAGTGGCATCTCCTTACTCCCATGCATTTGAGGTGCTGGGAGGGGCACTGATCCAACACTGGCTTTAAAAGCAGAAAAGAGAAGGGCATCACACTCCTTTCTGGAACTAGCTCTTCCTGGGCTCCCTAAATCGGGGTGAGATGCCATCACAAATCCAACACTGATTAGAGAGGTCTTCAACTTGCCCTGCCTTGGGCAGGATGGGGGGAAAAGAAACGGGAAATATGCTCCCATTCCCTTGGGTTCCTATTTTCCCCTTTTCCCAGGTGTTCTGTGCCTCCAAAGGAGGGCTAACCCTGACCCACAGGACTACGGATTACGCCCTCCTTGAAGCGTTCTCTCCACTAACTTAATTGAAATAGTTTTAGTAAGTTACTCTCACGGGGAGAGTATTTTCTCCCAAGTATGTAAGGAGGGTGGGGACGCAGGTGGCGCTGTGGGTTAAAGCCTCAGCGCCTAGGACTTGCCGATCGAAAGGTTGGCGGTTCGAATCCCTGCGGCGGGGTGCACTCCTGCTGCTCGGTCCCAGCGCCTGCCAACCTAGCAGTTCGAAAGCACCTCCGGGTGCAAGTAGATAAATAGGGACCGCTTACCAGCGGGAAGGTAAACGGCGTTTCCGTGTGCGGCTCTGGCTCGCCAGAGCAGCGATGTCACGCTGGCCACGTGACCCGGAAGTGTCTCCGGACAGCGCTGGCCCTTGGCCTCTTAAGTGAGATGGGCGCACAACCCCAGAGTCTGTCAAGACTGGCCCGTACGGGCAGGGGTACCTTTACCTTTACCTTTATGTAAGGAGGAGAGGAGGCTGGCAACTCGATGCGCCCTAACACTTCTGATAACAGCAGGACACTGATTAAAATACAAATCCTGTTCGCAGCAGGGCAAGAGAAAGTGGGACATGCTTTGTGATGAGCTTACACACAACATGATGCTCATGCATCCAAACTTGCCCAGCATGCAAACCATGGTGTCTTCAAAGGATGTGCACAGAACACCCCCCCCCCCAAAGAACATTTGCTGTATTGAAGCGCACTCTCTTACCTCCTGTGTCAAAGCCAAGAATGTGCTTGTCCAAGGTGACAGGCAAGCCCTTGGGGAAAGAAAAGGGAGAAAAGTGTTATGCCTTCTCTTCAACAACTGAATTTATCCAAGTCATCAGATTTGGTGGTGTTGATTCCATTTACTCAACTCAAGTCCTGCAAATCCTAAAATAAAATAATAATAATAATAATAATAATAATAATAATAATATCTTTATTGTCATTGCCCCCTCTCGGGGACAACGAAAATTACTTGGCTGCTCCATCCACCCAGGTAGGGCACTCCACACAAAATCAGAACAACTATAGAAACACTAATTAAAACTAATTAAGACGCTCCAGTTGCTAGCTACTTTGATGACCAGCATTTCCTCACTTCTGCTTCCAAAGATTTCAAGTCTCCCAACTCTCCCAACATGTGGTGGGCAGGATTGTGGCCTCAGAAGCTAAGGCATTTGGAAAGGAAGCTGCTTAGAAGTTTAAATTAATTTATTCCACAAAGGGGCTGTTTGATGATTCCAGGTCTTTTAAGAACACAAGACAAGCCTACAGAATCAAATCCAAAGGTCCATCAAGTCCAATGGCATATTCTCACAGAAGCCTTTTGGAAGTCCGCAAGCTGGACCTGAGAACAAGAGGGGATTTGTGATTTTTCCCACAGCTTTTAAGATACGGAAGCTAGATAGAGAGGACTTGCAAGTCAAAACACCACTCGTACGTACCCCTACTTTTTACAAATGCCATGTGCGATTTCATAGCAAGAAGCAAAAAACCCAACATCTTCCCCAATTAAAATCAGTTCCCATTTATCAGCTAATTTCCAGCTAATCTACTGCATCGGGCTCATAGCCTTCGCTGCTACCACCCAAGGATCATGGGTCTGGTGGTCTCAGGCAGGAGACAAGAGAAGAGCTCTGGCATTATTCTCACACAGGGCAAGTTGCCACGAGGGAACCTGTCAAGCGAGATTAATCGGCAATGTGGTCTCTGAGCGCAGCCAGCTGCTCAGCAGCCAGTGAGTTGCCTAGGAAGAATTTTATCAGCTGACCTCCGCATACTCTGCCAGTGGCTGATCTCAGTAAGAGATGTTAAAACAGCAGAACACAGCGTGACTCTTCCCTCTCTGAATGCACTCCGCTGTGGGCTGCCTGCTGCGTCCCTGGTCTGACTATTTTCATGGATGCATTAATTCCAGCAATCCTTGTGTTCAATTACAGAACTACCGTATTTTCCCATCTGCAAGACGTCCCCGTGTATAAGACACCCCCTATTTTGGGGGACCCAGATTTAAAAAAATGGGAGATGGCCCAGAGTATAAGAAGCCCCCTAATTTTTGACATTATTTTTTAGGGGGGGGGGGAACCTAATCTTATACACAGAAAAATACGGCATTTATTTAGCTCCACAGCTCTGGAGAGGCGCTGTGCCCATGGCACTCCTATGCAAATCCATGAGCTGCTAAAAGCAGCTTGTGCCACAGGAATTTCTGAGTGCTTTTAGCTCATTCACACCAACTATGTATAGGTGTAGAAGGCACCTCTCTGAAGAGACGTGCTTTTCATTTAAGGTAACTGTCATGTAATGTGGCTACTTCCGAAAGGCGGTCTTCTCTCTGCATCCTTTCTGCGCAGGATTGCCTGGGCTGTTGCTGGTTTCAGACCCTGGCAGCTTTATTAACGCAGAGGGATTTCAAGCCATTGAAAACTGGCCGTAATTGAGGCAAAGGGTTCACCGGCTGTACAGAGACAGAGAGTTAGACATACCTCTTTGGACTGATTTGCCTTGGCGACAGCCTCCTGACTCAAACGCTCCTGAACCAAGATGCGAATTGCCTGGGAAGGAAAAAGAAGGCGAAAGCCCATGTAAGTGATGGAGGATCCCCCTGGCCCAGGCTGATCTAGAAGAGCTTACAGAAGCCAGCATGACATACGGTGGCAAATGATGCGATGAGTTCAGGGCATATGGTGCCTAAACTGGCAGGGGCGAGGGAGATCCTTACTGTGAAGAACTTACACCAAAAAAAATTCAGTGGTGCCTTCCAAGATTGTGCCTTCCTAAGAAGTGGCCAACTTTTGTTTCAACTAGTATTTGAATACATTCCCTTTTCTTTCCCTCCACTTAGCTGATACTGATTCTGCAGTAGCTCCTGAGGGCAGAGGTGGGAGTGAGGAAATAACGGGTGAGATTTTTCGGGCACAAAAGCTCTTGCCCCTTAAGCTGCTGCCTCTCAGGCCAAACAAGATGTCACAAACAGTAAACGTGCATTTAAAAAAATCCCGACGACAGCATTTGTTCACGGTTGAGGTGACTGTGAGTGACCAAGAGGCGATCCTACAGAGGAAAAACCAGCTTGCAGAGGGATGATTTAGAGTGTGGAAAAAATGTCAGGAATTCCACTATTTGGCCTCTGCTCTGCTCTAAACTACTCTCCCAGAACTGCTTTCCCCTAAACAAAGCAACCTCTAGGATTTAAACACACATTATCTGCATATAAATATTTAGGTTGGCCATACAGGCTAGGCCTCCACACAAGTGTGAATGGATAATTGAATGACCATGGAGGCGCTGGGTACATCACCCATGCAGGTCCCACAGGCATAGATCACAACTATCACATGGCTAAAGATGGGCTTGGAATTCTGACAAACTCCTTTTGTTTTGTGCTGACTTGGACACCCTACACAAACCTCGGGACCTTAGCTGCATTTCAAAGTCTGCAACAAAGATGGGTTTTAAAGAACCGATGCCAGAAAAGAGAACTTCTGGTCGTCAATTACTTCTGCCTGTGCCCAGTCTTCTGACATGGTCAACAAGCTCAGTTTTGCTTCTATCTCTTTCCATGGGAAAAAGGCAGCACCAAATATCAACAGAGAAATTGTGGCCATAGCACAACTAACCGCCGTACTTGTTTCCAAGGCTACCAAAGTTCCTCCAGGGGCGCGGGTGGTACTGTGGGTTAAACCACAGAGCCTAGGACTTGCCGATCAAAAGGTCAGCAGTTCGAATCCCCGCGATGGGGTGAGCTCCCAATGCTCGGTCCCTGCTCCTGCCAACCTTGCAGTTTGAAAGCATGTCAAAGTGCAAGTAGATCAATAGGTACCGCTCTGGTGGGAAGGTAAACGGCATTTCCGTGCACTGCTCTGGTTCGCCAGAAGTGACTAGTCATGCTGGCCACATGACCCGGAAGCTGTACACCTGCTCCCTCGGCCAATAAAGCGAGATGAGCGACACAACCCCAGAGTCGGTCACGACTGGACCTCATGGTCAGGGGTCCCTTTACCTTTACCTTTAAAGGAGGGCAGAGAGGCCAGGAGCCTCAATGCAAGGGCCACTCGCCTCACAGCAAACCTAGATTTAGCTGAAGCAGGAGCTGAGCCACAGCACATTTACTCCTGAGTAAGTCCCACAGAATGAAGCTGGCAGGGCTTACTTGTGAGTAAACACACTCTGGCCTGAGATGCACAACTCGGGAGTCAGTTACTTGGGAAACTTCTGAAGCTCTCTCTTAGATGAACTGCTCTTATGGCAGGAAGATTTTTTAAAATATATGTTAAAGCACCCCTTTCAATGACAGGATGGTAGCGTGAAGATCAACATTAGGAATGGTTTCCTAGCTTTAAATGCAGCTGGTAATTGGAATAATTATCCTGCCACTGAAAGGTGTGCAGGAGTAGGTAAAGAGAGGACTTTTGAAAGCATCAGTAATTCACGAAGGGTGAAGGACAGAGGCTGGACAATGTGCCCCACAAGTTTCCTTCCTCTTCAAAACTTCTCACCCCAAACTCATTCTAGGCTACCAATTAAAATTAAAAAAAAAACAGACGTTTAGCATCTTTTCTGGGGGAAGGAGAGTGGTCAGCAGGCTTGTACAAACCATTTAAAAAACCTCTTTTAATCTACTGCAGTTTGTATTTATGAAGAAAGAACAGGCTGCTAACGAGCTAACCTTGAGCATCACCAAATAGTCATCATGACGCTGGATCTGAAGGAGGTTCGCCAAAGCCATCACACCAGCCTTAAAGTCAGGGTTGTTTACTGTGGAAAAGCAGACGCACACAAGTTGATTCCCCTTGAAAATAGTAACAGCATGAAATTTTCTTTGGAATTGCTTAATCCAGGTGCCACCTTTTACAGCAAGAGGGGGAACCTGTGGCTCTTAGCCTAATTTCATGCAGGTGGGGGAAGCCCGGAAGAAAGCGGAGATGGATGGAGCAATTGAAGGAAGTGGTGGGGAGGGGATCTTCTGGTGCTTTTACCTTTTGGTAAACCTTTTGGCTTTTACCTTCTGGTGCTTTTGTTAAAAGTGATTTATCCCTTTCCTGGCAGCCTGGGGAAGGTGCGTGGGGAGAAAGGATAGTCCCGCCCACTTTTGGCCCTGGCCCCTCCCACCGCTGGCTTCGCTCCCACCTACTGCCTGCATGCAACTCCTGAAAGATTACCACCCCCCAAGGGAATTTGGCCCTGGAGACCCTCCCCTGTCTCACGGCATGAAATACGGTGGCTTCTTCACTCACCATCCAGGTTGATGAGGGGTTCTGCATTTTTAGATGCATTGTCTGTGTTCTTAGCCCCCTCAGGCGTGGAGTCCTTATACTTGTCAGCTGTTGAAACAAAAGCCGTTCTGGCCCGTGAGTGACAAAGGGGTTTTAGAGGACTACGGATGAGCTAAAAATGAAAGGAAGCAGCCCCAGGCCAACAAAGGAAACAGGCACTGAATTATTCTTCTCCGTGAGAACAGCTTGTGCACAGAACGGCAGCAGCTGTCCAAGATGCCCACAGCCTTCGCGTCAGAAGCCTGTCAATTGCTAATAAAAATGATGACACTTAAGTAGCAGCTGAACATGGAAAGAAAACAACAGATTTTCTGAACAATGCGGGAAACTGAGAAGCACTGCCCAAACGCAGGGAAACGTGAGGCCAAAACTATACATTTGGCGAAGAACCCGATGGGGGTATCAGCAAAGAGTTGCAAATTGGCAAAGTAGAGAACTGGCAGGCAGGCAAAGGGTATTTATGTGCCCATAAAACTTTCCTCTACTCTGCTTGCTGTTCCTTGCAAACCTTGGATTCTGTGGGCTGGCCAGGTTAAAAAAACACCAACGGCAATAGCCGGGGTGGTGGTTTCAGAGAAAAAGCTTTTGGGGGCAGGGAAAGAGTTAATATTTTCCCCCTTGCAGCTATTTGACAGAGAGCCAGGCTCCCAATCCTAAGTGTCTGTCACATGTAGTAACTGAGTGTGATAGAAAACTCAGGCTTGTGGATAATCAAGGGCAAAACTGTGAGTCAAAAATCTCTGGACTCTCAAGCCCACTTCTCTCAAGCCAATGTCCCACTGATGATGACAGAACTCAGGTGGCTTCCAAATTGATTTGTTCAAGATTACAGCCTTACACGACAGACTTATTCTGAACTGGAAGTTTGGGTGTGCTAGAGCCTCTAGCTTCCGTGGCCTCGCTGATGCCTAGCGACTGAATCCTGCTAACTTCCAAGCAATATAGTCTCTCCGCATTCAGACTCCTTTATCTTTTAATGTCGCCTTGTGTGAGCTCCCTTCACCCTACACCTCTTGCAGCAATGGCACGAGATTCAACACTGTACGGGCAACTGAGAAAGTAAGAAATAAAGCTTAAGCCGTAACAGAAGAGTTACAGCACAATCCGGGGCATTTCTCCCCAAGGCACGTTTTATTGAGATCAACGACACTCACTCTGAGGCAAGGTGTTGCCCTTTTAAAGACTCTAGCCATGGAATGAAATAAAGGAGTATTCCCTTTATGCACCTTAAAAAACTACAGCCACAAATTAAGAGTAAATTACAGTGTTAATTGGCACATGCTTTCTGGCCTCTTTCTGGCTCAGCTTGAAAAACAGCACTGCAAAGGAAAGGGATCTATACTGCCTTTGAAGACAAGGGAGAGTGAAAAGTCAAACATACCGTTGTCCCCATACTCAAGCCTAACTGCCAGTCCCAAAAGCCAGTCAATTGTTTCTTGTCGCTCTTGGATGTTGAAGGGACAATTCACATCTTTAAGGTACTGTGAAAAACAAGAAGATTGAACTAAGAACCTTCAATGATTCATAAGAAATTAGCAAACACTGCAGGTTTGTCTGGGAGAGCAGCTTCCCGGGCAATGGGCATCTTGACTTGGGAGGGTAACACTAAGGAATTGAGGAGGGGGCAGAAATAGAAAATTGCTGCTGCTGCTGCTCCTTGCCTGGGTAAACTTAACATTTATCCGTTTGTAAGGGCTCAACACGCAAACTGCATACAAAAGCCACGCCCTTGCGTTGGGCCTGCAAGAATTTGTCTGCAGCTAAACACGTCTGGCCAATGCCAGAATGGGAGATCACTTGGGAACCTCATCTATGCCACCTTGAACTTCATCATGGATGAAAGGTGGGATATAAATCTAACACAGACAAAGGAAAAGCCCCTCAATGGCTACAAGCTGTGATGGGTATGTTCTACACCTGTTGTCAGAGGCAATAAATGCCTCTGAATATCAGCTGCTGGGAACTGCTAGAAGGAAGGGTGGTCTTGCGTTTGGGTTTCCAATCGGGGCACCTGGCTGGCCACAGTGATGCTGGTCTTCAGGGGTCAGCAAACTTTTTCAGCAGGGGGCCGGTCCACTGTCCCTCAGACCTTGTGGGGGGCCAGACTATATATATTTTTTTTGGGGGGGGAATGAACGAACTCCTATGCCCCACAAATAACCCAGAGATGCATTTTAAATAAAAGCACACATTCCACTCATGTAAAAAACACGCTGATTCCCGGACCATTCGCAGGCCAGATTTAGAAGGCGATTGGGCCGGATCGGGCCCCCAGGCCTTAGTTTGCCTACCCATGGTCTAGATCAGCGGTTCTCAACCTGTAGGCCCCCAGATGATGTTGGACTACAACTCCCATCATCCCTGAGCTCTGGCCTTGCTAGCTAGGGGTGATGGGAGTTGTAGTTCAACAACATCTGGGGACCCACAGGTTGAGAAAGGCTGGTCTAGATGGTCCCTTTTGCCTGATCCAGCACAGCTCTGCTTATGTTCTCAAAGAAATGATGAATTGGGCATTTTGCCTCTGCAAAGCAAAGGGATGCAGAAGCACAAACATGGCCATGTGACATTGTTCACAGCAAACGGTCTTGGGGCAGGAGCTGCCACTGACAGATCACACTGACAAGCACTTCCAGACCGGAAATAATAACTGTTAGCGTCAACTAAAGTTTCAAGAAGTACTAACCTTTTCAAAGGACTTTGTCCATTCTGCAGCATTGTGGATGTTTCTCAGATTCCCTCTGTCTTCAATTTTGTAGTGTCTGATTTTCTGGTCTTCAAGCCAAACAATGAAGTTTCGAAATTCAGTTTCATCTGTGATAACAGATTAATAAAGTCACATTGATGATGTCAAAGCCTATCCCAAGTCATTGAATCCACCAAAGGATGTATGCCACTACAGAGCTTTCCAAACTTTTCATGTCGGTGACACACTTTTTAGACAAGCATCATTTTGTAATTTAGTTTTATTAGCAAACTGGAGGTTAAACTAAACATCTTAAGGCAGCCCTGTTCAGGGAAGTTTTTAATCTGTGATATTTTAGTGGATTTTTGGTTTTTATGGAAGCCACCCAGAGTGGCTGGGGAGACCCAGCCAGATGGGCGGGGTACAAATAATAAATTATTATTATTATTATTATTATTATTATTATTATTATTATTAAACTAACCCCTTTCCAGGAAAGCAGGGAGTGTTTGTGCGACACCCCTACACACAGCATCTGACACACTTAACGTGTTGCGACACACAGTTTGGAAAGCTCTGGGCTAAAGGATGAACTGCATAAGGAAAACAAAGCAGACTAACAGAGGATGTACCAGAAACCCTTGAACACATTAAATGAAAATATATTTCATTTCATTCATTCATTTTATTTGTATGCCCCTTTTCCACCCAAAAATCATGTTCAAATTGGCTTACAACAAAGAAACAGGGATGCATTTCAAACAACACTACAAAAACAATTTCATATCATAGCAAAATAACACAGCAATAATTTCATAACCTAACAAGACAATAGCAAATATAACAACATACAAAAAAACAACAACCACTTTCCAATACTATAATTATAGCATGCACCATCCAATAGCAATAATAATAATAAACTGTATCAGAGCACTTCCCTCGACCCACCACTGAGCACACCAAGCAGGGAAGTTAAGTTAAGCTAAGCAGATATATAAGACTGGAATATTTAATTATTAAGATGCAAAATTACAATCTCAATAATAAAGTTACAAAGTAATAACAAGGAAGTCATGCAAGGGTGGAGGGAAGACACAGGGCAAGAAATAGGAAATGGATAAATGCTGGTACATAATGAAATGTGAAAGTGTGAATTTACAAATATAACGTATATGTATCAATATGTAAAGGTTTCATATATGTATTGCAACATTAATAATAAATTAAGTGCATAATAATAATAATAATTGTCCAGGGCAGCTGTCCAGGGCAGCAGTCTACCAGCTCCATCTGGTGCGCAGGCTAAGATCCTACCTGCCCGCAGACTGTCTCGCCAGAGTGATACACGTTCTGGTTATCTCCCGCTTGGACTACTGCAATGCGCTCTATGTGGGGCTACCTTTGAAGGTGACCCGGAAACTACAACTAATCCAGAATGTGGCAGCTAGACTGGTGACTGGGGGCGGCCGCTGAGACCACATAACACCTTAAAAGACCTACATTGGCTCCCAGTACGTTTCCGAGCACAATTCAAAGTGTTGGTACTGACCTTTAAAGCCCTTAAACAGCTTCGGTCCAGTATATCTGAAGGAGCGTCTCCACCGCCATCGTTCTGCCCGGACGCTGAGGTCTAGCGCCGAGGGCCTTCTGGCGGTTCCCTCATTGCGAGAAGCAAAGCTACAGGGAACCAGGCAGAGGGCCTTCTCGGTGGTGGCGCCCGCCCTGTGGAACGCCCTCCCACCAGATGTCAAAGAGAAAAACAACTACCAGACTTTTAGAAGACATCTGAAGGCAGCCCTGTTTAGGGAAGCTTTTAATGTTTAATAAATTATTGTATTTTAGTGTTTTGTTGGAAGCCGCCCAGAGTGGCTGGGGAAACACACCCAGATGGGCGGGGTATAATAATAATAATAATAATAATAATAATAATAATAATAATAATAATAATAATAAAAATAAATGTGCATGAATTGAGCACAGCACACGCGAGTCAAAGTAACGTGTGAACCGAGCTGGGATGGGGGCGGGGGGGGAGAGGAAGAAGACCAAAGGCGCCAAGGGGCGTGGCCAAGACAGCCACGGGGCGGCGCTAAGGGGGCCACGTGCGCACGCATGCGCGCTGAGGGGCCAGCCTCCGGCCACGACGGAGAGGAAAGGCGCCGAGGAGAGTTTGGGCCTAGCCGCCTCACCTCGGCAGTTGAACCCGGCCGGGTTGTGGTAGTCAAGCGCTGACAGCTTCCGCCGGAACATGGCGCCGCGCCTCGGGATAGCCTCTGCCCGGCTCGGTTGCCGCCGCCGCCGCCGCCGCCGCCTCAGCGAGAAGCGCCTCAGTCGCTGCGAAGAAGACGGCGAGAGGCTGAGCGCGCCTGCGCAGCGGAGGGTGGAGTGGGCGGGGCTGCGAGGGGGGTTATAAACCCGCGGTGGCCAATCGGTGCTCGTGCCCAGCCGAGTGAGCGGGGCGAGAGGAGGGGAAGCGATCGGGAAGGAGGCGCCGAAGAAGTTGACTGACAGCCGCCCTGGCGTATAGAGGCGAGAGGCAGAGGCGGCTTGTGAGGAAGGAAAGGGATGCTGAGGAGGAAGGCGCCATAGATTTGTAACGTGCAGAGGGAGGCGGAGGGCTGGGTTCCGGGGCCAGTTCAAACTTTTTATTTTGCCAACCATAAAAATCAGTGGGGACAATCATGGGCTTGGGGGCAACAGTGATGGCTCTAAACAAAATGGTTTTGTTCAAAGGCTTTTTAGGCAGACGGAGGGCAACAGGAAGGACGAAAGCTTCCCCTGTTGAATATCCGCCTGCTGCCTAGTTTTTTAAGTGCACAGGAATGCAACGTTGGAGGTTGCCTTTTGTTTGCATGTGTTTCAAGAAATCCTGCTAACAGCATCTGGCTAGTGGGATGGAGTAAAGGATTTCCCTATTTTTCAAAAGAGGATATTCCACAGTTCAGGCCAGTGAAGATTTAAATCGATTTTAAAAAATCTGATCCATTTTCTAAAGTGAATTATTGGACAGGTGGAGTTAAAGCTTGTTTTTATGTTACAAAAGAACATTGAAAAATTAGTAGTTTTGTTTGGATTATATTTTGTTGTTGGATTTTTATAGGAGCCACCCTGGAAGCCAGTCCAAAGGGTGTCACTCATAACTTTCAGATCTCACACTTCATCATTTAGAAGCCAGAGCTGTCTTAGACTGCAGCTGTATGTCCACAACTAGGATTTCTGCATCATTGAACTAAGTGGGATGTACTTCTGAGCAGACGTGTAAGCAAGCCACTCTGAGAGCCTTTTTGGCTGAAGAGTAGGATACAAACGCTAGTCTAAATAAAGCTTTGCGGAAATGTTTTGAACATCTGCTCGCTGCTCATAAACGTGATTTCGGGTCAGAGAATTCTCACCGTGCTGTTTTCGCTCCAGAGATTTGAACCTGGGTCTCCGTAGCCCGTATCCTACATCCAAGACAAAAAACGAGGCGTCTCTTCTGTGCCACAGCCTACTTCCTTCCTGGAGTTGCTGTGGTTATCAGGTCAGTGGGCTTTTGCCCAAACTATCCAGCAGAGGGCTTTTTGCAGAAGGAATCAACTTGCAGCTCTCTGTGGCGAAGCTCCCACAAATTATTATAACGTGCCTGCTAATAACAGAATGGCAAGGTGGATATGGAGCACACAGGGAGCATCTTTCTTGGAGCTGTTACTTTCGAAGGAGCAGAGAGTCGGCCCAGGATACCTGAAGGAGCATTTCCACCCCCATTGTTCGGCCAGGACACTGAGGTCCAGCTCTGAGGGCCTTCTGGTGGTTCCCTCCCTGCAAGAAGTGAGGTTACAGGGTGCCAGGCAGAGGGCCTTCTCAGTGGTGGCGCCTGCCCTGTGGAACATCCTCCCATCAGATGTCAAAGAAACCCAGCCAGATGGGTGGGATATAAATAATAAATAAATAATAATAATACAGTCATACCTCACGTTACGTTTGCTTCAGGTTGCGCGTTTTCAGGTTGCGTCCTGTGGTGACCCAGAAGTACCGGAAAGGGTTACTTCCGGGTTTCGCCGCTTGCGCATGTGCAGGCGCGCAAAATGACGTCATGCGCAGAAGCGACAAATCACAACCTGCAGATGCGGGTTGCGTTCTTTTCAGGTTGCGAACAGGCCTCTGGAACGGATACCATTCGCAACCAGAGGTACCACTGTAATGATTATTGTTGTTGTTTAGTCATTTAGGCGTGTCCGACTCTTCGTGACCCCCTGGACCAGAGCACGCCAGGCCCTCCTGTCTTCCACTGCCTCCCGCAGTTGGGTCAAACTCATGCTGGTAGCTTCCAGAACACTATCCAACCATCTCGTCCTCTGTCGTCCCCTTCTCCTTGTGCCCTCCATCTTTCCCGACATCAGGGTCTTTCCCAGGGAGTCTTCTCTTCTCATGAAGTGGCCAAAGTCTTGGAGCCTCAGCTTCAGGATCTGTCCTTCCAGTGAGCACTCAGGGCTGATTTCCTTCAGAATGGAGAGGTTGGATCTTCTTGCAGTCCATGGGACTCTCAAGAGTCTCCTCCAGCACCAGAATTCAAAAGCATCAATTCTTCGGCGATCAGCCTTCTTTATGGTCCAGCTCTTAATTATTATTTGCTACCAGGACACATTTAGATCTGCCTTCACCAGCCTGGTGTCCCCCAGATGTTTTGGGCTACATCTCCCGTCAGGCCAGGGTGGCAGAGGTGGTTGTTCTCCTTTGCCTCACCCAGGTCTCTCCCCCCCCCCACCCTCTTCGCAGGAAGAGAAGGTTGCCCCATGCCTTCCATGAACCTAATCCTTTACAGCCATCCAAGTTGGACGCAATCACCAGCTCTTGTGGGTTCCCCCTATTGCCAGCAGGATGAGAAAGCACATGCTGCCTTTTCTCACTCACTGTACAGCTATCAGGGCCAGCGGCAGCTACAGATGCTTCTGATCGTCTCTCTTCCAATGTCCGTTTCATCCGGGGAGCCTCCAGCCCCCTCCCGCTTTGTACTTTGTCTACCACCTGCCCAGTGGTTCAAGAGTGGACAGTTCCACCCCTCTGGGCGTGGTGGGATTGTCTAGTGGGCCTGCTAAGAGGCAAGGGAGTGGCAAATGAGATGAGTATGTCACAGGAAACAGAACCGGGAATCAGAATGGCCTTAAACAGATTGGAGAACCAGGCGCCAACTAACAAAATGAATTTCAGGAGGGGCAAATGTCAGGTTCTGCACTTAGGCAGGAAGAACCAGATGCACAAATATAGGATGGGGGGACACCTGGCTTATTAGGAGTACATGTGAAAAGGATCTAGGGATTGTGGTGGACCACAAACTTGACATGAGTCGACAGTGTGATGCAGCAGCAAAAAAAGCGAATGCTATTCTAGGCTGCATCAACAGAAGTGTCCAGATCAAGGGAAGTAATAGTACTACTCTATTCTGCCTTGGTCAGACAACACTTGGAATACTGCATCCAATTCTGGGCACCACAATTTAAGAAGGATGTTGACAAGCTGGAAGGTGTGCAGAGGAGGGCGACCAAGATGATCAAGGGTCTGGAAACCAAGCCTTATGAGGAACGGTTGAAGGAGCTGGGTATGCTTAGCCTGGAAAAGAGGAGGCTGAGGGGAAATAGGATAGCCATCTTCAAATATCTCAAGGGCTGTCACATGGAGGATGTTTTCTCCTGCTCTGGAGGGGAGGACTCGAACCCATGGCTTCAAGTCACGAGAAGGGAGATGCCGGCTAAACATCAGGAAGAACTTTCTGACAGCAACAGCTGCTCAAAAGTAAGACACTCTCCCTCAGGAGGTGGTGGACTCTCCTTCCTTGGAGGTTTTTCTGCAGATGTTGGGTGGCCATCTGTCATGGATGCTTTAGCCAAGATTCCTGCATTGAAGGGGGATGGTCTAAATGACCCTGAGGGTCCCTTCCAACTCTACGGTTCTATGAAATGACTACCAGACTTTGAAAAACTAGTATCTCTGGATCAGGCTCATCCTTTTTTTAGTTAATTAATAATTTTAGGTGGATTCTGAATGTGCAAATTTGTGTTGAATTTTACAGTGGTGCCCCGCAAGACGAACGCCTCGCAAGACGGAAAACCCGCTAGACGAAAGGGTTTTCCATTTTGGAGGCGCTTCGCAAGACGAATTTCCCTATGGGCTTGCTTCGCAAGACGAAACTGTCTTGCAAGTTCCTACGGGGTTTTCCCCCTTTCCCCCCACTTTTCCTAAGCCGCTAAGCCGCTTATCAGCTGATCCGCTAAAAGCCGCTAAACCGCTAATAGCGCTAATCCGCTAAGCTGTCAATGGGCTTGCTTCGCAAGACGAAAAAACCGCTATACGAAGAGAATCGCGGAACGGATTAATTTCGTCTTGCGAGTCACCACTGTATTTTGCTATTATCGTCCTTGGTGGGCCGTGCAAGCCACTATTTTGAATGCTTTCTATAGGGTAGTGGGATATCTTTAGAGAACCAAGGGAGTTTGGGAACTGCTGCTTTAGCCCAGCAAAGCATCCCTGAGATGGGGATTTGACATGGCTTTGCCTTCTGAGATGGTGACCACTGCCTATAGAACTATCTGCTCACTGTAACGGCACCATAGGAACAACGCAGGAGTCTGCGATACAAGGAGAGGAAAAGGACGAGTCAAAATGCCCCATCAATCACAACACACAGTTTTTACTTGCAGAACAAACAAACAAAAAAAGCTACCAAATACAAGTGTTAGAAAAACCGTGGTAGTAACTACGTCAGGAATGTACACGCCGGCCTCCCAGGCCCTTCCGAAGCTATGGCACATCCTTAGTTAAATCCTTGGAAAAGAACAAAATTGGCCCAGACTGAGCAGCAACTGCAGTTCTGGTCCCCTGTCTCCCTCGCGTGGCGCTACTCTAAAAATGCTACATACACACAAGACCCAAATGCTAAGGAACATCGGAATAAATCTAACCTGCTGCGATAATTTTACGATTCAACATAAATAACTGAGTGACATTTTTTTTTTGGGGGGGGGACACAAAAAAGGAATAAGGATATTATGTACATACACACACAGATACACAACCCTTTTCAACCACGCTCCGCACAACCCTCTTTTTTGAAAGAAAACGACAAAAGGGTTTTTGTCTGGCAAGAGCATAAGTGGACATCAATTTTACTCTTTTACACATTCCCCCCTCCCTTTCCAGACAACTCTGCAGATGTCAAGATCTTTAGCCTCGTAACGTAGAGCAACATCATTCCATTCTCCCAAGAAGGCAGCCGTTTTCATTTTTTTTGATCATGCACTTCTCTGTAAACTTCCAGGCCATTTTGATTTTATGTTTTAAATTGGGTGGACTCTGGAAACACGTCCACGTTGCTGAAAAAATCTCTACATCAGTGTCCAGGGCGGCCCAAATTGGGGTCACAGGCTCCTGTGAGGTTTACAGAATGGAGCAGAAAAACTTCTTCTCCCTAAAGGGGTTTTCTGAAGCAGGGACGGGAGTCAATAGAGGGTCTTCTTTGGCGTGGGCTTCGCAGTACGCCATCAGGTCTGCGGCGGCTTTCGACACCTGGGAAGAAAGAGAGAGGAGGTCAAGTTCCCCGGAAAGCAGTTCTCAAAGAGCAGCTACTTGGGGCAAGGAAGCCCACAGAGGCAGAAGATGGAGACCTGAAACCCTCTAATTATTATTATTATTATTATTATTATTATTTGTATTTTTATTTATACCCCGCCCTCCCCAGCCAAGGCTGGGCTCAGGGCGGCTAACAAGCAATAATAAAAATAAGTTGAATGAATACAACTTAAAAACAAAATTAAAATACAACATTAAAATATTAAAATGTAGCCTCATCGCAGGAGGAGAAAGGAAAAGAAAAAAGAAAGGGGGAGGGAATCAAATTGGCTCCAAGCCAAAGGCCAGGTGGAACAACTCTGTCTTACAGGCCCTGCAGAAAGAAATCAGATCCCGCAGGCCCCTGGTCTCATGAGACAGAGCGTTCCACCAGGCCGGGGCCAGTGTTGAAAAGGCCCTGGCACTGGTTGAGGCTAATCTGAATTCCTTAGGGCCCGGGACCTCTAGGGTGTTGCTATTTATGGACCTTGAGGCTCTCCGTGGGGCATACCGGGAGAGGCGGTCCCGTAGGTACGAGGGTCTCTAGATATTAATGGACTCTCAACTTGCACAAAGTCAATGCGAGTTTTCCTCCAACTGCAACAGCAATCTACCCTCCTGTAGCAAAGAATCATAGACACCGAGAGACAACAGGACTGCTCGAGGTGCCCCGACTATAAAATTGGAGAAATCGAGAGATATATAGCCGCACCGGCAGCATATCTTCTGTCTCGTATCCAAAAATGCAAGAAGGGCTTTTACATTTGCCAGAAGCTTGGCTCTGCCCTCGCCGGTCCTGGAAGGATCCTTCAAAAAAGTCCCATATGCTCAGAGACTTTGCGCCTGTTCGTTGGGGGAGATAGGAAGCCCAGAGCACTTGTTCTTTAGATGTCCCTTTTATGAAGAGGCACGTAGTGAGACCATTGATCCCCTGCTGGTGAGGCTTGCTGACCTCCCGGAAAAGCAAAAAATTGACCTTTTCCTGTCAGGAGGCAGTGATGGCCATCAACTTTGTTTTGTTTTGTTTTTTAATAAATATTTTTATTAAGTTTTAAAAAAGACAACAAGCATGAAAAAGAAAAACAAATACACAAAAATACAAAATTATAAAATACGTAAGAAAAAAGAAAAAATAGTTTCAAAAAAGAAAAAACACAAAAATCCCTCTTTTTACTTCTCATCTTTGATTCACTTATTTTCTTGACTTCCTCACATCTCCCTTTTCTGTATCCCTGTTGAAAATTAATTCAGCAAATTCATATCCAATTTATTTGTCTAATTATCCATCCAATCTTATTTTTAACCTCGTTGCTAGAACCCCTTCAGTTCATTTCAATGCCATTAACATTCAAAAATTTTACAATATTTCTTCCACCGACTCTTCTCCCTGGTCTCGGATTCTGCCAGTCATTTCTGCCATGATGGCCATCAACTTTGATGGCTTTAAAAGAGGATCAGACAAGATCACGGAGGAGAGGACTATTTTCTGCCTCCAAAATCTCAGGCTCAGGAGGGAAGAGGGCTTTTGTCCTCGGGTCGCATGTGCATCTGGTTCATCACTGTGAGAAGAGGATGCTGGACTACATGGGCCATTGGGCAGATCCAGCAAGTTATTTTTATGTTCTTATTGCGTAATCTCACAGCGGTGGCTGTGAGAAGCTGTGGTTGTGAGTATCTGTTGGGTATTCACTCTCTGTGTGAGAGAATCATTTGTTCCACAAACAAAGAAGCAGAAGGCCGAGACTGTTTGGTCTATGAAATGACATTTTCTGTGGGAACTGTCCTTTGGACATGCGCAGTGTGGCAGGAAGTACTGATAACAATGGTTCTGCGCAACTTGTAACTTGTTGTGAGTCTCTTGATTGAGCCTTGCGGTGAGAGAAGCAGAGAGAGTGTCTTGGAGTCTTGTTGGACTCTAAGCTACCTTTGAAGGTGATCCGGAAACTGCAATTAATCCAGAATGCGGCATCTAGACTGGTGACTGGGAGAGGCCGCCGGGACCACATAACACCGGTCCTGAAAGACCTGCACTGGCTCCCAGGACGTTTCCAAGCACAATTCAAAGTGTTGGTGCTGACCTTGAAAGCCCTAAATGGCCCAGTATACCTGAAGGAGCATCTCCACCCCCATCATTCAGCCTGGACACTGAGGTCCAGCTCCGAGGGCCTTCTGGTGGTTCCCTCCCGGTGAGAAGTGAGGTTACAGGGAACCAGGCAGAGGGCCTTTTTGGTAGTGGCACCCGCCCCGTGGAACACCCTCCCACCAGATGTCAAAGAGAAAAATAACTACCAAACTTTTAGAAGACATCTGAAGGCAGCCCTCTTTAGGGAAGCTTTTAATGTTTAATAGACTATTGTATTTTAGTGTTTTGTTGGAAGCCGCCCAGAGTGGCTGGGGAAACCCAGCCAGATGGGCGGGGTATAAATAAATAAATTAATAATAATAATAATAATAATAATAATAATAATAATAATAATAATAAAAGACATCTGAAGGCAGCCCTGTTTAGGGAAGACATCTGAAGGCAGCCCTATTTAGGGAAGTTTTTAATATTTAATGCTGTATTGGTTTTAACACTCGATTGGAAGCCGCTCAGAGTGGCCGGGGAAACTCAGCCAGATGGGCGGGGTATAAATAATTTTATTATTAATTATTATTATTATTAGGTAAAGGTAAACGGACCCCTGACCATTAGGTCCAGTCGTGGCCGACTCTGGGGTTGTGGTGCTCATCTCGCTTTATTAGCTGAGGGAGCCGGCGTAAAGCTTCCGGGTCATGTGGCCAGCATGACCAAGCCGCTTCTGGCGAACCAGAGCAGCGCACGGAAACACTGTTTACCTTCGTGCTGGAGTGGTACCTATTTATCTACTTGCAATTTGACGTGCTTTCAAACTGCTAGGTTGGCAGGAGCAGGGAGCGAGCAACGGGAGCTCACCCCGTCTCGGGGATTCGAACCACCGACCTTCTGATCGGCAAGTCCTAGGCTCTGTGGTTTAACCCACAGCGCCACCCGTGTCCCTTATTATTATTATTATTACTGTATATATTTGCTACCAATATGCTTTTATGGCTGTCAAGTAAACCTCTACACTTGACTGAATCTTTATGGCTTCTATGAATGTTTATTGCCTACTGTGTACCTTCAACCCCAAAGACGCTTCCAAGGCAGCAGCTGCGTTAAGATGTAACTTTGCTGAGCACAGATACTGGCACACACGGCAGCGAAACTGATGCTGGACCCAATCCTACTAAATCATCCATCAGAGGTTGATGGATTGATCCAACGGTCTCAGGTCCTGTCCTTTTGAATTTGCTACCACAGTGGTGCCCCACAAGACAAATGCCTCGCAAGACGAAAAACTCGCTAGACGAAAGAGTTTTCCGTTTTTTGAGGTGCTTCGCAAGACGAATTTCCCTATGGGCTTGCTTCGCAAGACAAAACATATTGCGAGTTCTTGCGAGTTCTTTTTCTTTTTCTTAAAGCCGCTAAGCCGCTAATAGCCACTAAGCCATTAATAGCCGCTAAGTCGCTAATAGCGCTAAGCCGCTAAGAGCTGTGCTTCGCAAGACGAAAAAACCGCTAGACGAAGAGACTCGCCGAACGGATTAATTTTGTCTTGCGAGGCACCACTGTACTCTATTGGGTGGGTGGTGCTGTGCCCCATTTGCCCTAATGGACCAGCTCCCAATATAAAGAACACCCCTTCTCTTTTCCTAGTGGCAAGATGAATCTCGCCACTCTCCCTCTTTTGCCCAAATTTCGTAATTCCCAGAGCCCTGCTGGCCTCAGCCTCATTTCCCCTCTCACCTCTGCAAATGAACCAGAGTGGAAACCAAAATTCAGGGAGCTGATCTCTCAGAAAACTACATTGTGCAAACTATGCCTTCGTTGAAATCCCCACTCTCTGCAGCGGGGAAGACACAGACAGACACACAAGGGATAGGCAAATCTCTTCATTCTGGCTTCTTTGTTACCCATTTTCCCAATCTTCACTTCCTCACATTTCCACATCTGTTTGCCATTTCTTTTTAAGAAGTCCTCATGAAAAACTATCAGTGTTTTTGTGCTCCCTTTTCACGCTACGTCCAATTTTGCTGTGCAGTTTTGTCCAGCACATGTCATTTTGCAGTTCCCCCCACAATAATGCATTTTGGTACACATTCGTCGGTGGGAGAGCTGCATTGCAAAATTCAGAAAGTGTGAATCTCAAAGGACGGCCGTGTTTTGGCTCACGTATGGTTTCAGAAACTGAGCTGGGTAGGTTTGCAACCAACCCCCTGATAACGCAAGGCTGGCCGAGACCCCTTTCTAAGTATGCCAAGCCACGGTGAAGTATGTTTGCTGTTGCCATAGTAACGCAGGGAGAAAGGAGCAAGCCGCAGCCATCTAGCACATTTTAACGCAAAGGCTCTCTGAATTTCTGTCCATGGATAGCAGGGTAGGTTACCCCGTTTAACAAAAGCACAACCAGAGAAATATAGCCAGGAAATGCTAACTCGTGCCAATCCAAGTTCCCACAACGTGGCAATGCAGTGGAAATGGCTTGAGGATTCGTAAATCGAGGGCGTGCCCGAGTGGTAGATTCGCTGTCGCTTACGGACTCACCGTTAAAACCGTGTTTATGGAAGGCAATCTTACTCGGCTACAAGGACAAAAAATTCCTTCCAGTAGCACCTTAAAGACCAACTAAGTTAGTTCTAGGTATGAACTTTCGTGTGCATGCACACTTCTTCAGATACACTGAAACAGAATAAAAAAATTCCTTCCAGATAGTATCTGAAGAAGTGTGCATGCACACAAAAGCTCATACCAAGAACTAACTTAGTTGGTCTTTAAGGTGCTACTGGAAGGAATTTTTTTATTTTGTTTTGACTATGGCAGACCAACACGGCTACCTATCTATAACTGAAACGGAAGTCACCAGACCCTTCTATATAGTGAGAAGGTGGGGAGGGGTATTACTCAGAAGGGTGGTGGGTATGGGTGATTGGCAGATAGCTGTGATGAGCCTGTTGACGACTCTTAATGACTGCAATAGGTCTTACAGGAAAAAGCAAGGGGTGAGAAGGTGAAAAATGGCTTTGTCATGTATAATGAGATAAGAATCCAATGTCTTTGTTCACCCATTCCCACCACCCTTCTGAGTAATACCCCTCCCCACCTTCTCACTATATAGAAGGGTCTGGTGACTTCTGTTTCAGTGTATCTGAAGAAGTGTGCATGCACACGAAAGCTCATACCTAGAACTAACTTAGTTGGTCTTTAAGGTGCTACTGGAAGGAATTTTTTGTTTTGACTATGGCAGACCAACACGGCTACCTATCTGTAACTCGGCTACAAGGGATTGCCAAAGAAGAAGAAAGAAGATTCGCTGGCACACATGTGCCAAATTTCATTTACCAAGACATGGGTGGGCAGACTTGCAGGATCTGGTGTTGTTGTTTTTTTAATCCAGATTTCCGCCAACTGGAACCAGGAACAAAAGATCTGCTCTTGAAACGAATAGATTTGGAGCCCAGGAAATTGTTATGAATCACAGAGCTTGTGGTCTTGTCACAAAATAAATCCACTCCTGATTGTCCCCCACACCAACAGCCCAGATTTCTCCCTGGATGGTGGGGGTGGAGTCACTTCATCGTTGCAAATTCTAGCCAGTCTACTTAAGAACATAAGAGGAGCTTGGTGGATCAAGCCCATCTAGCCCAGCCTCCTGTTCTTACAGTGGCTGAACACATGCCCCAATGAGGAACCCTCAAGCAGGATTCGAACACAAGACCGTTCTCATTTTCTGCAGCTTCCAGCAACAGGCATTCATAAACTTCACTGATTCCAGCTACAGTAGCAGAGCAGAACCACTGTGGGTAATAGCCCTTGATTGCGCTCTCCTCCATGAATTTTGCTAGTTGTCTTTTAAAGCCATCCAAGATGGCGGCCATCCCTGCCTCCTGTGGCAGTGAGTTCCACCGTTTAACGACGCGCTGTCCTGAATTGTCCAATTCCATGGACTCCCAACTCCCACCATCCCCAGGTTGGCTGGGGCTTATGGGAGTTGTAGTCCCAAGAACTTCTGCAGGGCCAAAGCTGCGCCATCCCTTTTTTAAAAAAACAACAACATCCCCTTCCCCGAAGCCAGGCATAGGCAACCTTTGGCCCTCCAGATGTTTGGGACTACAATTCCCATCATCCCTGACAACTGGTCCTGTTAGCTAGGTGTTATGTACTGAGTTGAATAGGATCCAAAATGCAGCAGCCTGATTGGTCCTAGAAAAATAGGATCCAGAATGCAGCAGTCTGATTGGTCCTAGAACAATAGGATCCAGAATGCAGCAGTCTGATTGGTCCTAGAACAGTAGGATCCAGAATGCAGCAGTCTGATTGGTCCTAGAACAGGACTTCCGGAGGCGGCGCGAACGGCAATGGCTGCCCTCTTCTAACCGGGAGAGGGAAGCTCCGCTGAGAACGGGTCGTCCGCTGCGGCGAAGCGGAGACCCACTTTGAAAAACAACAGGTGGCAGAAGCCTGTGGTCCCGGGACCTGGCGGGCGCCAGGAGCAGTCCCCAAAATGTTGAAGGAACCCCGTAAGGGGGTCCGGATCACGGAGGGGGTTGCGGCGTTGTGGGTCGTTCCGCGATCAACGGAGCGAAGCCGCGTTGCTGCTGCCGGTGAGTGCTGACCTTTCTTCCTAAACCTCTGATTCGGAAAGCAACAATCCGTGAGTAATAAGGATCTTACAAACTTCGAGACTTAAAGATATTGAATTTGGCTGAAAGCGGAGTGACGAAAAAAAGGGAAGTCCGTCTTCCGCTGACACTGAACTTTAAAGCAAAGAGCGGGAGGAGTGGAGGCAAAGAGTGAACTTTTTAACTTAATTGATCTGTGCATCCGTGGAAATTATTTTTAAGCAGAATAAGGATTCTAAGTAACTGATTATTTGACTTCTATCTGGACTGTGATACCTTTCTTCCATTTGGATTACAATTTAAGCAAGAAACCCAGGTGCTGGAACTGCCTGAGTAACTGAGCAGTCAGTCTGCAGGGCTGGATACTTTGAACTTAAACTTTGAAACAATCTGAGGGAGTTTGGACTGGCTATTTTGAAACACCTTTTGGAACACCAGTAAGCACTGTTTGAAACACTGTGACTTTTTAAATATTAACTCTGCTAAAACCTACCCTATTGAAGGTTCCTGGACATTAAATTAGACTTTATTAATTCTATTGGAATTGATTTCTTCCTTAAAGACATTTTAAGCTCCCCCTAGAGGATTTGGGATTTACAGCAGTGACATTGTTTTACTTTCCTTTTCCCGGCCTCCTGTTTGACTGTTACCATCTGGGCCGTAGTTTTCTCATGGGAAAAACTCAGCTTGACCTTGACTCTTAGATAACTCTGGAATGAGTGGCGCAAGAAAAAAGGGACAGAGAACCAGACAAACAACTTTAACAACTTTAACCGCAGCCTCTCAGGCACGTAGATCATCTGTGCCTACTCTGCCTACTTTGCCTATTTTGACTTCTGAGGAAGAAGCTGCTTCTCTGCCACGGGCAGAAACTGAGGAATTACAATTGGAAGAGATGGCCTCAGGAGCAACTGGCTCTATGTTAGAGAAGATTCTTGAAAAATTGGAATCTTTGGATAAAAAAGTTGATCAGCACATAGCTAAAATTGACCAAAACACAGAATGTCTAAATAGATTAACTGGACAAGTCGCACAGAATGTACAAGCAATTGGAGAATTAAAGGAGACTGCAAGTGAAAATCAGAAATTGGCTGAGGATACCAGCCAAAGACTGGGAAATTTAGAAAAAGAGGTAAGGCCACTCAGCAAACAAGTAGGTGAACACCAGACCTATCTTTCCATGATAGAACTGCGGAATAGGGAGACCAATTTAAGGATAAGGTCGGTACCAGAGGTGGAAGAAGATAACCTAGCTGAGTTTCTGACTAAAGAATTTTCCAAGTTCTGGAACTTAGAGGAGAAAGACTTTAAAATCATATCAGCCTTCAGGCTTGGAAGATTTATAAAGAAAGAGAAGCCCAGAGATTGTCTAATAACATTGAGATCAAAGGAGGAAAGGGACAAGATTTTAGGTCTGCATTACGGAAAGTCACTGGATATTCTGGACAAAAGAATTGAAATTTACAAGGATATTCCTAAACAGCTGTTGGACCTTAGATCTGACTATTTGGAACTAGCAAGACTGTTGAGGAGCAACTCAATCATCTTCAGGTGGGATTTTCCTCAAGGATTATCTTTCACTTTTAGAGGGAAGAAGATTAAAATCAGAACACTGGAAGATAGAGACAAGTTTCTGACCGCCTACGGAGAGGACCTTCAAAAAGGACTTGAACTACCTTCGGGGCCTGGAGCACCAGGGGTGCCTGCACCCTCGGATCCTGAAGACCCAGCGAACAAGGTACCAACCCTAGAAAAATAATCAGATTTATTCAGGATGTCTCTGCAACTTTTGAGCTGGAACATAAATGGCTGTAACATCCCGGAAAAAAAGGAGGAAAATTTTTCATATATTAAAAAAGGAACAATTGGACATTATTTGCTTACAAGAAACACATGTGACTAGGCTCCACAGAAAAGTATTAATAAACAAAATGATTGGTCCTAGAACAATAGGATCCAGAATGCAGCAGTCTGATTGGTCCTAGAACAATAGGATCCAGAATGCAGAAGTCTGATTGGTCCACAGGACCCACCCTATCCAGCTCCAGGTGGAAGTGAATCCACAACCTGATTGGCCTACAGGAGAATCCTGGAATTAGCCAATCACATGGGGCCCATTGTGTTGTATATAAAGCAGATATTTTGGGGGAACATTCATTCCTCCTCAACACTATGAGCTGAATAAACAGCATGAAATCCACTCTCAACGAGTATATTTCACTAGGGATCATGGGAGTTGTAGGCCAAAACATCTGGAGGACCGAAGGCTGCCTACGCCTGCCCTAAGCCACCTGTCTGAGCCGAGAACTTGCTCACGGGGCCTTACCTTTATTCTGTCGATGTTCGCCTCCATTTTGAGCTGCTCTACCAGTTTCCTGGCTTGCGCTATGCTGGTGGTGTTGTTGCTGGCCATCTGAACTTTCCTCGTGGGCCTGCGGGTGCTTGCCCCTCCCGGTGCACTGCAAAAGACGAGAGAATAAATCAAGGTGGTCCATCAGGAAGCTAATAAACTGCTAGGCTTGCAAAGCCATCCTCGGGGGATGAGGAATCTGATCGAGGGGACGGTGATTAATAATGATGCAAATACTACAGTTTGGTTTCATGGGCTGCAAGAAACTAGTCCACTATTTTTATTTTTAAAGTACCTTAGCTGGTGTAGAACAGAAACTCAACTTGGGAAAACACTTAGTTTGTAGAGGAGGATTCTTGTAAACTCAGATGTATAAAAAGTAAAGTGAGTTTTGAGAAAATGCATACAAGGGCATTATGCTGATAGAATCAATCAATCAATCAATCAATCAATCTTGTTATTTATACTCTGCCCACCTGACTGGGTTTCCCCAGCCACTCTGGGCGGCTCCCAACAGAATATTAAAAACACGATAAAACACTAAACATTAAAAACTTCCCTGAACAGGGCTGCCTTCAGATGTCTTTTAAAGATAGGATAGCTGCTTATTTCCTTCACATCTGGTGGGAGGGCGTTCCACAGGGTGGGTGCCACTACCGAGAAGGCCCTCTGCCTGGTTCAAACAGCTCCCTCCCGCGATGTGTTTTGAGATTAGGCAGCAAGATTCCCAAGATGACTTATTTCATTTTACTTATTTCATAAAATTCATACGCCGTGTGACTGTTTTTTTTAAAAAAACACACAGTCAAATTGGTTTGCCAAAAAGAGAAAACAAGAACATTATCAATAAGGAACATTAAGAACCATCCTTTGAGACTTTAGAAAAGTGAAAATCTAGTACAGTGGTACCTCAGGTTAAGAACTTAATTCGTTCTTAACCTGAAACTGTTCTTAACCTGGAGCACCACTTTAGCTAATGGGGCCGCTGCTGCCACCGCGCCGATGCACGATTTCTGTTCTTATCCTGAAGCAAAGTTCTTAACCCGAGGCACTATTTCTGGGTTAGTGGAGTCTGTAACCTGAAGCATATGTAACCCGAGGTACCACTGTACAACCCTCTGCAATGTTGGAATGTTTTTTTTTCCCCAAACCCACAGCCCTGAGATTAAGGGTCTCATGCGCTAGATAGAAAATGAAGGACAATTCACCTCAAGTCAGTGTCCCCTGTGATAGTCTGTGTGGAGATGATCCGAGCCAAGGATGTTCACTCCTCAAGAGTAAGCAAAGTCCTGTAGAATCAAAGAGAATGGGGCATGTGAGATGTGTCTAAGCCCTGTTATCCATCCCCACCAGATGTTTTGAAGCAGAACTCCCACCAGCCCCTGGGGAGATCCTTTCCCCCCTCGCCTCACCCCCAATAATATTATTAACTATTATTTTTATTATTGATTGCCCACCCTTCACCTTACAGGCACCAGAGAAGGCTGCAAGCCTAAGGCGCGACATTTAAAGGGGGCTCGAAATAGCTTATAACCCGAAAGAGCGAACTGACTGCCCGCAGAAAAGCAGAAGGAAGCAATCGGAATCTGTTTCACCAGAGCTAAACAAAGGCATAATAATAATAATAATAATAATAATAATAATTTATTATTTATACCCCGCCCACTCTGGGCGGCTTCCAAAAAAATATTAAAATACTGTGATACATCAAACATTAAAAGCTTCCCTAAACAGGGCTGCCTTCAGATGTCTTCTAAAAGTCTGGTAGTTGTTGTTCTCTTTGACATCTGGTGGGAGGGCGCCACCACCGATAAGGCCCTCTGCCTGGTTCCCTGTAACTTGGCTTCTCGCAGTGAGGGAAGCGCCAGAAGGCCCTCGGCGCTGGATCTCAGTGCTGAACGATGGGGGTGGAGACGCTCCTTCTAGTATACTGGGCCTTTGAGGCCATTTAGGGCTTTAAAGGTCAGCACCAACACTTTGAATTGTGCTCGGAAACGTACTGGGAGCCAATGTAGGTCTTTCAAGACCAGTGTTATATGGTCTTGGCAGCCGCTCCCAGTTACCAGTCTAGCTGCCGCATTCTGGATTAGTTGTAGTTTCCGGGTCACCTTCAAAGGTAGCCCCACGGAGAGCACATTGCAGTAGTCCAAGCGGGAGATAACCAGAGCAACACTCTGGCGAGGCAGTCCGCAGGCAGATAGGGTCTCATCCTGCGTACCAGATGGAGCTGGTAAACAGCTGCCCTGGACGCAGAATGGACCTGCGCCTCCATGGACAGCTGTGAGTCCAAAATGACTCCCAGGCTGCGCACCTGGTCCTTCAGGGGCACAGTGACCCCATTCAGGACCAGGGAGTCCTCCACACCTGCCCGCCTCCTGTCCCCACCAAAACAGTCTTGTCAGGATTCAATCTCAATTATGTCCCGCACGACGGTAGGAAAGTTAGCCTGGCTGCAGGATGAGGTCAAAGGCACCACCCGTCCAGCACCTTGTTCTTACAGTGGCCAACTAGGCGCTCCAAAGGGAAGTCCGCGGGCAAGACTTTGTCTCTGCCAACCCGCCATTCCCGGCCGTGGCTCTTCTGAGACGCACTGCCTCCAACAGTAGAGGAAAGACACAGCTGTTGTGGTCAGTGGCCATTGGTAGCCTTGTCCTTCAAGATGAGGGGCGGGGCTTGAGGAGAGGGGGTGTGGCTGGGGAGCATCCCAAAGGCTTATTTCGCACAGCCACATGGAGATCCTTGGAAGAAAAATGGTGGTACGTGTGTGTCAGAGCTGCCTCCAGGTCCCAGCTCACAGAGGACCAACGCTAGGCTGTAGTTATGTACAAAGGTCTTTATTGAGGTTCAGTTTCCATTTTAAAGCCGCAGCGCGCAGCTCTACGTCTCGACCTTAGACCGGCGAAGTCCCGTCTGAGTCTCCGCCCCTTCCACACCAGTTTAAGACTCTCGCCTTGCTCCACCTCTTCCTAGGTTCCTTTCTCCTCTGGGCCCTCCTGCCCGCTAGGGTTTCATCCTTCCTGGACTCCTCTGACACTGACCCTGATGATTCTTCCCCCTCCTTCCGGCGGGCTTTAGGACCTGGTTCCCTATCCGGGCTACCTTCTGTGCCGCTCGCCTGTACATTTGAACTTGGCGCGCGCGCCCAGCCTGCAACTTTCCTCTTGACCGTTCCCTCGCTCTCCGATGGAGGCGTGGCCACCCCTGACTCCTCTTCTCTCGCTGGTGGTGAATATGTGGGCTCTGATACCTGGGACTCCTCCCCCCCACTACGCTCTGGTGGGGAAGCTGGTCCTGATTTCCAACTGCTGCTCTGGGAGTCCCCGCTGGCCCCTTGTTTCTGGGGTGTCCCCCTTGGGTCCCCCCTTGCCCTGCCCATCGGCGCCCCCTTCTGTGAATCTTCCGATTCGCTGGAGAGGCTCACGGAATCTATCGGGCTGCTGTCATCCTCTCCTACGCTGCCCTCGGATTGCTCCCCCTCGCTCTCCATCTCCTCTTTTTTTTTTTTAAATAATTTTTATTGCATTTTTCACAAAAAAGAACAAAAAAGCAAATTTTCACAAACATTACAAAAAGAAAAATTTTCACAAACATTACAAAAGAAAAGAAAACATAGACAAAAAAAAGAAGAGAAAAAAGGAGATTTTAACATATAAAAACAAAAAAAAAATCCCTCACTTTCCAATTATAACCTTCAAAACCTTATTTTCCTTACTTCCACCCGCCTCCCGATCTTGTATTCTATTTAATAATTAGTTCAGCAAGCTCAATCTTTGTTCATTTTGATTCTTGATCCCTCCCTTTGTGCTCTTATTTAACTCAGTCACTAGAACCCCTTCTTTCCTTTTCAATGTCCTCAACATTCAAAGATTTTACAGTGTTTTTGTAGATAGACTTTAAACTTCTTCCAGTCCTCTTCCACCTGCTCTTCTCCTTGATCTCGAATTCTGCCGGTCATTTCAGCCAGTTCCATATAGTCTATTACTTGCATCTGCCATTCTTCCAGAGTGGGTAGATCTTGTGTCTTCCAATACTTTGCGATGAGTATTCTTGCTGCTGCTGTAGCGTACATAAAGAAAGTTCTATCCTTCTTTGGCACCAATTGGCCGACCATGCCCAGAAGAAAGGCCTCTGGTTTCTTCAAGAAGGTATACTTAAATACCTTTTTCAGTTCATTATAAATCATCTCCCAGAAAGCCTTGATCCTTGGGCACGTCCACCAAAGGTGAAAGAATGTCCCTTCAGTTTCTTTGCATTTCCAACATTTATTATCGGGCAAATGGTAGATTTTTGCAAGTTTGACTGGGGTCATGTACCACCTATATATCATTTTCATAATATTCTCTCTTAAGGCATTACATGCCGTGAATTTCATACCGGTGGTCCACAACTGTTCCCAGTCAACAAACATAATGTTATGACCAACGTCTTGTGCCCATTTTATCATAGCAGATTTTACCGTTTCATCCTCAGTATTCCACTTCAACAGCAAGTTATACATTCTCGACAATATCTTAGCATTGGGTTCTAACAATTCTGTTTCCAACTTTGATTTTTCCACCTGGAAACCAATTTTCCTGTCCAAATGATAGGCCTCTCTTATTTGAAAATAATGTAACCAGTCTCGCACCTTATCCTTAAGTTTCTCATAGCTTTGCAATTTTATTTTATCTCCCTCCTGCTCCAGAATTTCCCAATATTTTGGCCAGTTAGATTCCATATTAAGCTTTTTTAAGGCCTTTGCTTCCATAGGTGAGAGCCACCTAGGGGTTTTATTTTCCAATAAATCTTTGTATTTCATCCAGACATTAAACAATGCTTTCCTGACAATATGGTTTTTAAATGTCTTGTACACTTTAGCCTTACCGTACCACAAGTATGCATGCCACCCAAAAACGTTATCATATCCTTCCAAATCCAAAATATCCGTGTTTTCAAGAAGTAGCCAATCCTTCAACCAGCAAAAAGCTGCTGCTTCATAATATAACTTGAAGTCCGGCAGGGCAAACCCCCCTCTTTCCTTTGCATCAGTAAGAATTTTGTATTTTATTCTGGGCTTTTTGCCCTGCCAGACAAATCTAGAAATTTCTTTTTGCCACTTCTCAAAACAGTCCATTTTGTCAATGATTTGTAGCGTCTGAAACAAAAACAACATTCTTGGCAATACATTCATTTTGATAACAGCAATTCTACCCAGTAAGGAAAGTTTCAAATTTGTCCAAATTTCAAGATCTTTTTTCACTTCTGACCAACACTTCTCATAATTATCTTTAAATAAATTTACATTCTTCGAAGTCAAGTTCACCCCTAGATATTTCACTTTTTTCACCAATATTAAACCTGTTTCTTCCTGAAACCTTTCCTTCTCTACTGCTGTCAAATTTTTCTCTAAAACCATAGTTTTTGATTTATTCAATTTAAAACCTGCCACCCGACCAAATTCTTGTATTATTTCCAGTGCTCTTTTAGAACTAGGGATTGGCTCCTGTAGCATCAGTACTAGGTCATCTGCATAGGCTTTAAGTTTATAGTGTTTAACTCTGACCTGTATACCCTGAATCTGTTGGTCCCTTCTAATCATATTCAGCAAGACCTCCAGGACTGAAATGAAAAGCAAAGGGGAAATTGGGCAGCCTTGTCGTGTCCCTTTCTCTATCTTAACTTCTTCCGTTACTGCATTATTCACTATTAATTTCGCCTTCTGTTCTGAGTAAATCGCGCCTATACCGTTTCCAAACCTTTCTCCAACCCCCATCCCTTGCAAATTTTTCCTCATAAAGCTCCACGAAATATTGTCAAAGGCTTTCTCCGCATCAATAAATATTAAAACAGCTTTTGTATTTATATTAACTTGTAGCTTTTCTAAAATGTCAATTAAGTTTCTCGTGTTATTTGACAATTGTCTGCCTGGGAGAAAGCCAGCTTGGTCTTTATGAATCATTGTTGCTAAAACTTTTTTCAATCTTCTAGCTAAAATATCAGCAAAAATTTTATAATCCACATTAAGTAGGGATATGGGGCGGTAGTTCTTTAGTTGTGTCTTTTCTATCTCATTTTTCGGTATAAGCGTGATGTAAGCTTCTTTCCACGACTCCGGCGCTCTTTTCCCTTCCATAATTTCATTGCCAACCTCCATTAGAGGTTGAATTAAGTAATCTTTCATGTCTTTGTAGTATTTGGAGGTTAGCCCATCCGGGCCTGGAGACTTGCCTAATTGCAGGTTCTTAATGGCACCTTCAACCTCCTGTTCAGAAATTTTGTCGTTCAGTATTAATTTATTCTCTTGAGAAATTTTTTGTAATCCATTTGTTTCCAAGAATTTCTCGATTTTGATCTCATTCTGTGGCCCTTGTGAATACAGTTGTTTAAAGTATCTCTGGAAGCAGTCTTGAATCTCCCGTGGGTTTTGTATATTTCGTCCATTTACTTCAAGATTGGTAACAGTATTTAATTTCTGTCTTTTCTTCAGCTGCCAAGCTAGCAGCTTTCCACACTTATTGGCCGATTCGAAGGCTTTTTGTCTCATTTGTTTAATTTTCCATTCTATATCCTGGTTAACCATTTTCAAATATTGTGCCTGATGTAATTTAATTTCTCGTAGAATGTCCTGTGACTTAGGTTTAGTCCTTAATCTCTTCTCGCCTTCTCTAATTTTCTCTAAAATCTTTTCTTTCTTCTCCTCTTGAAGTTTCCTCTTTATAGCATTTTGCTGGATCAAAAACCCCCTCATTACGGCTTTACTTGCATCCCAGATTACTCTTTTCTCCACAGTAGTCTTCAAATTTATCTCAAAGTAGTCTTTTAGTGTTTTTTGGGCCTTTTTCACAATTTCAGAGTCTCTAAACAAGGTGTCATTCATTCTCCATCTAAAGGAACCAGTGGGTGTTAGTTTCATATCCATCTTCACTGGGTTATGGTCGGAGCAGATTTTGGGGCAGATTTCCACCTTTCGAATCTTGGGTGCCATCCCTCTTGTAATCCAAATTTGGTCTATTCTAGTCCAGGTCAAATTGGCTTCAGAGAAGAAGGTCCCCTCTCTACCTAGGGGATTTTTAGTTCTCCAAATATCAATCAAGTCCATATTGTCTGTCAATTCAAAAAAGGTCTTTGGTAGTCTTCCATCTTTTGTGACTACTTGTCTTTCAGATTTATCCATATATGTCGAGACAACGCCATTCATATCTCCCATCAAAATGATATTTCGATCTATAAAGTCCATTAACGTCTCATGCAGTTTCTTATAAAACTCTGATTTCCCCTCATTAGGTGCATAGACTCCAATTATTACTAATTTCTCTCCTTGGAATTGTATTTCAATTGCCACAAATCGTCCATGTTCATCTTTAAGGAGAAACTTTGGTGATAATTTCTCTTTTGCGTAGATCACAACTCCTCTTTTTTTTACTTTGTCTGATGAAATAAAGTCTTGGCCTAACTTTTTACTTATCAATAATTTCCTTTGGAGTCTTGTTATATGTGTTTCTTGTAGGCAAATTAGGTCCAATTGTTCCTTTTTCAGAATATGAAAAATCCTCTTCCTTTTGCTGGGGGAGTTCAAACCTCGAACATTCCAAGTTAACATCTGCAGAGACATGTTGTTGTTATTCTGATGTTCCACCAGTTGCTCCTAGAAGTTGCTCTTGGTTTGTCGGCGGTATCTCTTTCCGTTGGTCCAGTCCCAAGAGAGTTCTTCCTAAGTCAGGTGGTCCCAGTCCTAATATTTCCGAGTCTTTTGTTCTGGCCTCTCTTTGTAATTCTTCTCCAAAATTTCTCAGAAAACTCTCTTTATCTTCCTCTGATCTTATCTTAATTTTCTTTCCTTTAAATGTAAACGAGAGGCCTTGTGGGAATTCCCACCTGAACAAAATTCCGTTTCTTTTTAGCAGGTCCACCAAATTTCCGTAATTGGTTCTAAGATCAAGCAGGTATTTCGGGATATCTTTAAAAATCTCAATTCTCACCCCTTGGATATCGAGTGCTTTCTGGTAGTGTAGACTCAGTATTTTATCTCTTTCCTCTTTTGTCCTTAGAGCAATCAAGCAGTCTCTCGGCCTATTTTTCCTCTTAACCCTTCCCAATCGAAAAGCACTCACTATCTTAAATTCTTCTTTCTCTGGATCCAGGTCCCAGCACTCCTCAAATTCCGATGTCAACAGTTCTATCAAGTCTCCTTCTTCTATTTCTGGGACCGATCTAATTCTCAAGTTGGTCTGTTTCTCTTTAAGTTCAATCAAAGAGAATTGTACCTTGTATTCATCCAATTTTTTATTTATTGGTGGTATCTTTTGTTCTACTGCCAATACCCTCTCTTTGGCTTCCTCCGCAGTCTTCTTTGTCTCCTTAGACTCCTGCACCAGTCTGTCAATCGCCTGGGTGTTAGAATTCACATTCGTCCCCAAATCGTCTACTTTTTGCCCCAGGTCCTTAATAGTTGAAGTATTTTGATCAATCTTAGCTGTCAAATTTTGCAGAGCCGATAAAATCTTGTCTAATGTTGCAGAATCCGATCCTGTTCCTTTTGATTCTTCCCTTTCTGTAGCTTGTGGGATAGAGAGTCCTGCTGATGATGTTCTTCTATGCTGGAGTTGCTGCTGTGCCTGCAGCTG
Source organism: Podarcis cretensis (assembly GCF_951804945.1). Classification (NCBI taxonomy): domain Eukaryota; kingdom Metazoa; phylum Chordata; class Lepidosauria; order Squamata; family Lacertidae; genus Podarcis; species Podarcis cretensis. The sequence goes on from NC_137170.1 coordinate 5,138,754, forward strand.
CTGCTGTTGTTTAATTTTTGCTCTTGTTGATACTTTATCTGGAGGCTGTAACTTGTCTGGTTGTTTCTCTTCCATTGCTTGCCTCTGGAAATCAAGGTCACTCACACAATTCCCAAGCTTCCTTCTTAGCTATAAACAATAGCAGCTGCAGTGGAAAATCCCCAGCTATAACACAAAGTTCCTCTAGGGGAGCAGAATACCAGGTTGTTTCTTCAATGATTGTTAAACAGTAACTTCATCAGCTCCCCAGTTATCTTTCCAATTTGTTGCAAGAGTAAAAGAGTAAAAAAGTTATAAATTTGGAGGCTCCCTTGATTGTTACCAGTCCTTCTAAACATTCAGTAGCAAAGGTTACAATGTCCATAAACAGCACTTTCACAGTAGCCTTGCATTTATTTAAGACAGACCGGCAGATCAGTGTTAAAAGTAAAGTGGTGGATTTTCTGTCCCCCCTTCCCTACTTGGGGGGGGGGGTTCTTTTGCTCTGACAGTGAAATTTAGCTCTTTATATAAAACAAGTCAGTGGTTCAAAGTTCCCTTGTCCCTTGCTTTTATTCTATTTACAGGATCGGCAAAGCGGACTTCCTGTTTGCACTTTGCCGATTTCAGGTCCGAATTTTAAATTCAAGTTCAAAGTCCCGATCAAAGTTTCTAGTTTCAAGTTCAAATTTCAAGTTCAAGTTTCTAGTTTCAAGTTCAAATTCAAATTCAAAATCAAAGTCCAATACTTGGTCTTAACTTTGATCTTTCCAAGTTCCCAATTCTTACTCACGGATAGCTGTTTTAATCCGATGTTTCACAGGAAAAAGGCCAGCGCTCTCCGGTAACTGCTATGCAGCTTCACTCCGCAGAAGTAGCGATCGGCTCCAGCACAGCGCTACACCCCCGCTCCGCTCCGGAGCTCTTTTCAGGGCTCCTTTGACAGTTCGGGGGGGCGCAAAGCGTGCCCGCTGAGCCCCACGGCCCCAGGCTTCACCCGCCTGTGGGTTTTTTGAGGGTCCTCCGCTTCGCTGTAGCGGTGGACCCGATTTCTGCGGAGCTTCCCCCTCCGTTTCAGAGGGTATCCGCCATTACCGATGGCGCCGCCTCCGGAAGTCCATCTCCTCTCCTCCCTGCGCTCCCGCTGAGTCCCTGACAGTGTGGGATGTGATCCATGAGAGGCAGTCAAGTACAACATTCCTTGTAATGTTAGAAAAGACATGCATGGGAATGTTTGGTTCAGCCATTCAAAACTTCCTGTTTCCTCCTGGGCTGGAGCACCCTTCCTTTTGCATGTGATAGAAGGTGGGCGTGACCTAACCTGTCCAGGGAACGAAAGGATGAGTCACGCAGCGCACTCTTTTTTACTTCCTTCTTCGTTTGACCAGCTTTTAGCTAGGACTGCTCTGCTAGCTCTCAGCTAGCAGGAACGTACAATCTCAGACAGACCGAATTGTATAATTGAACGCCCTCCCATCAGATGTCAAAGCGATAAATAACTACCTGACATTCAGAAGACATCTTAAGGCAGCCCTGTTCAGGGAAGTTTTTAATCTGTGATATTTTAGTGTATTTTTGGTTTTTATGGAAGCCGCCCAGAGTGGCTGGGGAAACCCAGCCAGATGGGCGGGGTACAAATAATAAATTATTATTATTATTATTATTATTATTATTATAGTGAGAAGCTCACACGAGCCTGCAACCAGCTACCTGCTATGCGTGTAAAAAGGGGGAAGGTAGCACAAGTTAGGAAGTATATTAATAAACGATATATCCTGTCCTGCCACCCTGAACATTCCCACAGTACACTCATGCAATAAAATAAAACGAAAGTACTCACAGGGGCAGAGAAGCAGGAAGAGAACACAGTGATCTCGAGAACAGTTTGGTTTGTGTGTGTTAAAAGCCAGCCGCAAAACCAGCAACACCTGCCTCGCATCAAAGGCAGCCCATGAAACGTTTTCAGGTATGCAGAGGCACAGGTGGAGGTATAAGCCATGGGTAGGCAAACTAAGGCCCGGGGGGCCAGATCTGGCCCTATCGCCTTCTAAATCCGGCCCACGGATGGTCCGGGAATCACTGTGTTTTTACACAAGTAGAATGTGTCCTTTTATTTAAAATGCATCTCTGGGTTATTTGTGGGGCATAGGAATTCGTTCATCCCCCCCCCCAATATATAGTCCGGCCCCCCACAAGCTCTGAGGGACAGTGGACCGGCCCCCTGCTGAAACAGTTTGCTGACTCCTGGTTTAAGTGCTCGGGGCTTAACTGGAGGGGGGGGCATTCACTTTGGCCATCCTACAAGTGAAGACGGGAGGCGCACGTTCTGAAATGTAACGGAAGTCATCTGACCACACACTCCTAGCCACAAAAAAAGGTTTACCCTTTGCTTTCACCCACCCCCTCATAGTGCAAGTTCTCCAGGCAGCATACGAACCCCGTCCAGTTTGAAGCAAGAGCATAAAATAACGTGCAACAAATGCAGCTTGGTGTTCAAGCCACTTTCACTACACATTAATAATAATAATAATAATAATTTTTATTTATGCCCCGCCCTCCCCAGCCAAGGCCGAGCTCAGGGCGGCTAACAAGCAATAATAAAAACAAGTTGAATGAATACAACTTAAAAACATAATGAAAATACAACATTAAAATATTGAAACATTAAAATATTAAAATGCAGCCTCATCACAGGAGGAGAAAGGAAAAAGAAATAAAAGAGGGGGAGGGGATCAAGTTGATTCCAAGCCAAAGGCCAGGCGGAACAACTCTGTCTTACAGGCCCTGCGGAAAGAAATCAGATCCCACAGGGCCCTGGTCTCATGAGACAGAGCGTTCCAATGAGGCATCTAATCATAAGCCTGCATTTTTATCAAAGCTTATATTTTTTGATCAGGGCCTGTATCTTAAAAAGCTTAAAGATTTTCAAATGTTTCATGCCAGGCAGAAGAGCAGCTGCCTAAGAACCTTGGCAAAATGTTTTTCTCCTAGACAAGGGGGCCCCCTGATTTATAGCAGAAAACAATTCTCAAAGTCGTAAAAAGGGAATTACAGGCTGACAGCCAAGGTTACACTGACCCTACAAATTAAGGGTTGATAAATAGTAAAATGAGCCATATCTTCTTCCTAAGGTTGAAAGGTCAAGAGCAGTGAAAAAGGCAACTGGCTTGGCTGGAGAAGATAGGTTTTCTTTCTTTCTATTTTTGAGGCTGAGAAACAAGAGAAGAAGAGCTGGCAGAAAGGAAGAGAACATTTTTGGGAAGTCTTTTCTAAAGCTGTTTCTTTCTTAAACTAAGATCCTTTTAAGATTTCTTTTCCTTTTAAAAGGTTATTTATGTATTAAATAAATTAGCTTAAATATAATTATGCAGAGGATTTAAGAAATGCTAGATTCTTATTTCATATAGTTGTAAGAGTTGTAACTATCCTGAAATTAAGTCAGCCACCAGCCCCCCTTGCCAGACAGGAGACGCCATCGAGCACTTCTGATATATGGTTGTCAGGCCTTTTGTTTAGAAACCTTCAAATGAAGGAGATCTCTCAATGTTGATGTGAACTCAAAATCCTTGACATATGTTTAAGATAAAAATTCAAGATTAACCATCTGTTTTGGAAGGCAATAGGGCAAGGAGGGCAAGAGGTGAGCTGGTAATTAAGATTCCTTGTTGAGACACATGTAAGATATATTACTACTTATTTGTCATTTATAGATAGAAGAATATATAGCTTTTTGATTCCCATAAAAGGACAGAAGGAAATGGGTGTATCTTTTGTGATTGGTTCTAGCAAACAGCCAATAGGAATTTTAACCAGGCTGATTGGACAGAGGCAGCCACAGGAGGAGCAAGGGGGCTGGATTAAGGAAATATAAGTGCTGGCCAGAATGGCAGGAGGCCAGGCCAGAGCTTGGTAACCATATACCACTGTGCCTCATATTTATTTGTCTGACAAATAAATTATTATTTTAATTTCTCTATTGCTGCGTTGAATATTTCATTCCAGCTAAGTGTTAACCACAAGCAGGGTGCTACACCACCAGGCTGGGGCCAGTGTTGAAAAGGCCCTGGCTCTGGTTGAGGCTAATCTGACTTCCTTAGGGCCCGGGACCACTAGGGTCTTGCTATTTATGGACCTTGAGGCTCTCCGTGGGGCATACTGGGAGGTGGTATTATTATATTAGAGGCGGCCTTTGCCAATTGGGGCCGATGGGAGTTGTAGTCCAAAACCTCCAGAGGCTGCCAAATTGGCAAAGGCTGGCTTAGCATGCCTCTTGTTGTAAATAAAAATGTGCCCTTTTCCCTTATGGGGTATCCAAGAGCCCATATAGAGTCCTTACACAGGTTCCCTATTGGTAGGAGAAAATAACAGAGGCCAACCAGAGAATATTGAGAAGCAAAGCAGCTAGTAAGCTTGATCTTTATTGAAATTCCCATCCTGTAGATCAAGACCACCCACAGAAACATTATACATACATCACAGAAGGGGTGTAATCTAAGACCACCTCTCAGATACATCACAGAAAAGGCGGTCTAAAACAGAACATTTGCATGTTGTTTTTCTCCTGTTGCTTGTTTATTTCCTGTCTGGCAGGTTACTTGATTGGATTGCCTGAGGAGCCTGGCCAGTCTTTTGTAATGATAAGGCTCACACCCTTATTCAAACACAGACATACCCTTAAGACAGGATTTGTGAAGGAAAAGACAATGGGGAGGCGTTTCCATTTTGACCTTGCAGAGAAAACATTTGGTCAGTTTAGGAATCAAAATGGTTCCAGGTTGGTCTTCCTGTGCTGATCTATGTATGTGCAGTTATGAACATTACCATATATCTAAGACCATAAAATTCCTAACACACTCTCCACCAACTTCACCTGTGGGATGCCGGCATGCTTGCAAACCTTGCAATAAAAGCACCCAGATTCTTGCAGAGAAAGGAGATTACAAAGCAACAAGGTTGAGAGTTTTCATGCACTCACTGAAACTGAAGATCCGGACAGCGAAATAGGGGGTTTCTGCAAGGACTATGCTCCCCCGCTCGCTTTGCAAAGGAAACTTTGGCCTAGCCTTATAAACGTCTTTTGTTCTCTGTATAAGTTCCAGCTGGCTAATTATTTTCTCCTCCCCTTTACTGCCGACAGGTGGTCCTGTTTAAGATCTGATCCTCAGTTGTCACCTCCCCACCCAACAGAGCCCATGTGCCTTTAACACCTGCATGGCAGGTCATAATTCAACCGGTATAACCCTGCACAATGGCGTGCCCACCTGTGGAATTCACCGTCCCAAAATGGGGCGATGGCAAGCAGGTTCCCACCCCACCCCCGGTCGCCATTTTTATTTGTAATATCCAAGGCAACACGATGACCAATGTGATGTCAATATAAACTCTTTACATACTCTATACAGAACACTGAACAGTATGAAATATATGAAATATGCACTCTCTGAAAAACCAAATAAACAGAAATCTTATAAATCTCTGAAAGTCACAAAATATGCACTCTTGAAAACATTGGACGTCATAAAACAAAGCTTTATGGCTTGTTTTCACCAGATAAGAATCTGACCCCTTGCTTCTTTCAGAGACTTGCACGGTCTACAAAGACTTTCAGAGACTTATAAGACTTATGTCTATTTGGTTCTATGTTTTGGTTCTATGTTACATATTTTTAACTGTTGTTATATCTGTATTGTCCCTGTTATACCCAATTGCAAATTTAATAATAATAATAATAATAATAATAATAATAATAATAATAAATATTTTTTATTTCCCCCCACCCTTCCTGGTTCAAAAACCGGGCTCAGGGCAGCTAACGACAAATATGAAACACTTACTTATAAAAGCAGCATAAAATACAGTACAAAAACATGAATAACAATAAAATTCAAAAATCAGTTTAGGGGAAATAAGCATTGGATAATCACCAGGGCTAGCTGACTGAATTGGTCCTACTTGGGCCAGTGAGGAGGCCAGGGGAGAATTAGCTGTGGGGTCTCCCTATCGTGTTTTATGACTTCCCTGATACTGTATGTGAGCTGGAACTGGTCTGCGACCGAAATAATACATTTGTATTTGTTCTTCCTAATGTTTAGTTGGATTTGCAAAAGGCTCATTACCGCTGGTTTCCAACGAAGGCAAAATTCCGTCTGTTTACAATTTATATACGTGTGTATACTTGAAAAGTAAGCGAAATGTACAAAGGAACCCAAACAGAGGACGCCCACGGGAGCCAAGGAAGTAAACACATAAGAGGAAAAGAAGAAGACGTTTCAAACTTCAAAGCCTGTGTTGCAACTAATATCAAGCGTAGTTTAAACATGACAGCAACTTAAACATTGCAACGTACTGTATCACAAATCTTTAGAAGAGGAGGCCAGCTTAGCCTAGCGGTTCCTTCACATTCCAGTCCGAGTCACTGTTAGCTTAAATGGCTTTTCCCCTCCCGCAAGGAGGAAAAATAGCCCGGAGATAAGAGTTAAATAGAACCTCCATGTCTACGCGCAGTCTACCTGCGATACTCCGCCTGTCAGTTTTTGGCTACCTGCTGCTGGAAACAGAGCACTGGCTGGGGAAGGACCTGCCCGCCAAGCCCTTGCATCAAGGTTGGAACAAATTTTTGAAAACCGCACATTGCATTTGTTCCCCTCCCTCTTCTTCCAAGCACTTGGGATGTTTTGGGATTCCGACAAGGTTTCTTTTCTTTTCTTTTCTTCAAATGCTTTTTATTGATTTTCACAAACATAAATAAAATTTAAACTTTTACATTCAACATTTTGCGTTGTAATATTTACCCTGCGCAATTTTGTGCCCGGACCTCCCTCCTGGCCTGCTTCGGTTCTCCTAATTTACGTCTTCTCTTACAGATTCATATTTGCCCTCTATTCACATCACAGGATTTATATTAGCCCTGCTACAGTTTTTAAACTTCTGCAATTAATTCGTATGCACACAACAAATTTACTCCACTCCTCTTCAAACTTTGTCACATTTTGGTCTTGAATTTTAGAGGTCATTTTTGCCAATTCTGCATATTCAAATAATTTTGTCTGCCACTCCATTATGGTTGGGATCTCCTGGGATTTCCACTTTTGGACCACGAGAATCCTAGCGGCAGTCGTGGCGTACTGAAATAATTTACGGTCTTCTTTTCTCACTTCCTCTCCTATTATCCCTAATAAAAAAGCCTCCGGTTTCTTTGGGAATGCATATTTGAAAAGTTTTTTCAACTCATTATATATCGAGTCCCAAAACTTTTTCATCTTTTCACATGTCCACCACATACGGTAGAATTCGCCGTCCTTTAATTTGCACTTCCAGCAGGCTCAATCTGTACATTTTTGCCAATTTAACCGGGGTAATATATCACTAAGGGACACGGGTGGCGCTGTGGGTTAAACCACAGAGCCTAGGACTTGCTGATCAGGTCGGCGGTTCGAATCCCTGCGACGGGGTGAGCTCCCGTTGCTCGGTCCCTGCTCCTGCCAACCTAGCAGTTCGAAAGCACGTCAAAGTGCAAGTAGATAAATAGGTACCGCTCCGGCGGGAAGGTAAATGGTGTTTCCGTGCGCTGCTCTGGTTCGCCAGAAGCGGCTTAGTCATGCTGGCCACATGACCTGGAAACTGTACACCGGCTCCCTCGGCCAATAAAGCGAGATGAGCGCCGCAATCCCAGAGTCAGTCACGACTGGACCTAATGGTCAGGGGTCCCTTTACCGTTTAATATATCACTGGTACATCATTTCCCCTAGGTTTTCTTTTAAGGTGGAGCATGCTGTAAACCTCATACCTTCCTTCCATAGTCTTACCCAGTTGTTGTACTCAATATTGTAACCAAAGTAACCATTTTATCATGACTTCTTTCATCCTGGGTGTTCCATTCGAGCAAATAGTCGTACATTTTATACAAAAGTTTTGTTCTACCCTCTAAGATTTCTGTTTGGTATTTTGACTTTTTTTCCGCTGGGGATTCCGACAAGGTTTCTTTTTCTTTTTTCCCAAATGCTTTTTATTGAGATTTAAGAACACCAACACCAACCAACAAAAACATCAAGTCTTATTACATATATCCTACTTTATGCTCCATAGAGCCGTTGACTTCCATCTTTCCCTTCCGCAAGTTTTCTTATTCCAGTCTATAATTCACAGTTTCATTGGTTAAGAATTACAGCGTGACATAAGACTTAATTCAATCCTGCCAACGTTTTCATATTTCTACAGTTCTCACTTATATAAACCATAAATTTACTCCATTCTTTTTCGTACTTCGTCTCCTCCTGATTGCGAATTCTGTGTGTCAATTTTGCCATTTCAGCGTATTCGACCAACTTTATCTGCCATTCCCTTACAGTCGGAATCTCCTGTGACTTCCACTTTTGGGCTATCAAAACTCTAGCTGCTGTTGTTGCATACAGATATGATCTTTGGTCTGTCTTCTTAATATCTTCTCCCACCAAGCCTAGCAAAAATTCTTCCGGCTTTTTTTGGAACCGACAAGGTTTCTTAATGGGGACAAGGAAGTCGATTCACATTCAGCTTTTTGCTTTCTTTCTTTTTCTCAGCCCTTGGCATTTTTTAAAAAAAATAAAATATAATCTCTTTTTTATTTATGATGTGCGGTTTGAAATTTTGAAAGACGAGCGGAGCCCAACTGGAAAGGGGCCAGCAAAAATGAGTGGTAATGAGCCCGTTTCCATGGAGACGGCTCCATTAGCATGCTGGCGTACGGCGACGGTTTGCTCAGCACATCTCGGGGAAGCGAGGTTTCAAAAGGGTTTGGCAAGGGAGAAGAAGGAAAATCTCCCCACCCCGTTCCACAGGTCAAAAGAAATAGATGTATGTTTTTCCTTGTCTCAGAAACAAGGAGGGCATTGTGACATTTGCTGGCGTGGCAGCATTGAGTTCCAATCCTGCTCTCTCTTTCCCACCTTCAGAGGAATTTCCCCCCCTGAAAATTCAAAATATGCCGAAAGGCAATGGGAGTTTGAGCAGTCGGAAGCAAGGCATTTCAGAACCAGAGGGGAACATGTGGGGAACAGAGAAGATAAGGTGGAAACAGGACAGTTCCACTTATTTCAGGGCACACCGAGAGGAAAAATCATAAAAACTCAGATGTGAGACCTCATTTGAACACTGCATTTGCAGCATGCATTTAACGCGCTATGATATGACTTTGCACAGGCATGGCTCCCCAAAAAAGAATCCTGGGAGTTCTAGTTTGTTGCGAATGCTGAGAGCTGTTATTTCCGCTCCGGGAACCACAGTTCAAAAAGAGTTTTAATAATCAGTTCCTCTTCATGGGGAACTCTGGGAATCGAACCACCTAGGGGCGCAGCAATGAAATCGCAAACACGATTTGCAAAGCTAAGCAGGGTCCAGGGTGGTTCCAAATTGGATGGGAAACCACATGTTGAGATTCCTGCATTGAAGGGTCAGACTACATGGCCCTCAAGGTCCCTTCCAATTCTACGATTCTATGAATTGCAGCTCCCTGGGAGGCAAGCGGTCTCTTAACAAAACTTAAAGGTCAAGGTAAAGGTCCAGTCATGGCCGACTCTGGGGTTGCGGCGCTCATCTCGCTTTATTGGCTGAGGGATCCGGCTTACAGCTTCCAGGTCATGTGGCCAGCATGACTAACCTGCTTCTGGTGAACCAGAGCAGCGCATGGAAACGCCGTTTACCTTCCCGCCGGAGTGGCACCTATTTATCTACTTGCACTTTGACGTGCTTTCGAACTGCTAGGTTGACAGGAGCAGGGACCGAGCAACGGGAGCTCACCAAGTCACGGGGATTTGAACCGCTGACCTTCTGATCGGCAAGTCCTAGGCTCTGTGGTTTAACCCACAGCGCCACCCACATCCCTAACAAAACTTAGCATCTTTAAAAAAACTACAGCTCCCAGGGTCATTTGGGGTGAAGCCACAACTCAAAGTGATACCACAGAGCTTCCAATGTATGGTGTTCTCTCACAATGTCCCGATGTTGATCCGGTTTCTGGGTACTAGGTTCGAATCCTGCGGAGCAGCTGCTGGTGGTCAGTGCAGACAATACTGGGCTAGGTGGATTCCAATTGCAGCTTGCTACACACCCCTGTGATTTCAGACCAGTTCCGCTGTTCGAGAGCTGATACCACCTGTCTTCTCCTTCAGAACGTAGGCCGCTTCACACACTGCTAAACGTGGCTTCCCGAGGTTTATCCTAGCATGGCCCTAGCACAGTGATGGCCAAACGTGGTCCTCCAGCTGTTTTGGGACTACAACTCCCATCATCCCTAGATAACAGGACCAGTGGTCAGGGATGATGGGAGTTGTAGTCCCAAAACAGCTGGAGGGCCAGCTTTGGCCATTACTGCCCTAGCATATGATGCTCAACGGACAGATTATACCAGTCTTTGCCAACTTGGTGCCTTCCAGATGTTTTGTACTACAATTCCAATCATCCCTTGCCAGCAGGCTGGATTACAGATTATTTCCTATGAGGAAAGTGCCCTCATTGTCGGAATTCTGCAACATGCAAAAGAACCATTTGAATCCACCCTAATAATAATAATAATAATAATAATAATAATAATAATTTATATATACCCTGCCCATCTGACTGGGTTCTCCCAGCCACTCTGGGTGGCTCCCAACAGAATATTAAAAACTCGATAAAACATCAAACATTAAAAACTTCCTTAAACAGGGCTGCCTTCAGATGTCTTCTAAAAGTCTGGTAGTTGTTTATTTGCCACCACCGAGAAGGGCCTCTGCCTGGTTCCCCGTAACCTCACTTCTCGCAGTGAGGGAACTGCCAGAAGGCCCTCAGAGCTGGATCTCAGTGTCCGGGCTGAACGATGGGGGTGGAGACGCTCCTTCAGGTATACTGGACCGAGGCCATTTAGGGCTTTAAAGGTCAGCACCAACACTTTGAATTGTTCTTGGAAACGCACTGGGAGCCAATGCAGATCTCTCAGGACCGTTGATTGATTGATTGATTGATTGATTGATTGCTGCATCCTATACTTTAGTACAGTGGTACCTCGGATTAAGTACTTAATTCATTCTGGAGGTCCGTTCTTAACCTGAAACTGTTCTTAACCTGAAGCACCACTTTAGCTAATGGGGCCTCCTGCTGCCACACCGCCGGAGCACAATTTCTGTTCTCATCCTGAAGCAAAGTTCTTAACCCAAGGGACTATATCTGGGTTAGCAGAGTCTGTAACCTGAAGCATATGAAACCCGAGGTACCACTGTATAGCTTTTTTTGCAAAGAGGTTTTGGGCTTATGCTCCAGAGAGCTCTAGCTCGGCTTAAGCCTTCTTGGTTTTTCACTGCCCTTTTTCAAGGGAGGAGGGGAAATATTCATTCTGCAAAGGCCTGAGTGCGCTATTAAAAGTACTGGGAGGTTTTTAAAACTCCGTAATGGAAGGTCTCTGGATTGTTCAGCTGGCAAAGAAAGAAAGAAAAAAGAGAAAGAAAAATGGGAAATAGAACTTTGTAACGGATGGGAAGCATCGCTTAGTTAAACAAGATCTGGACAGCCGGCTAATTGATGGCAAGCGAGACGCCCCACGCTGAAACGTTGACAGATGACATTTATGTTATTTTCAGGCACTCGCAGATTTTCTCCCTCGAATGTTGGCAAGTAGCAAAGATTTAACAGGCACAACAGCTCACAACAGCCTGGAGGCGTTTGAGCCTCAAAATGGCATTGCAACTCCTGCTCATGAATATGTAAATAAGAATGATAGGGATTTGCACAAAAGAGGGTGGGGAAAGTTCAGAAAAGGACCAAACCCATTGATTCATATGCTTTGTCTTGTTGTTCTGGATATGGGATAAAGGGGAGTCACGTCAGGCTAAAAGGGTTCTCCTTTGCTTGTCCCAGTGCTAGTCTAAGTTTGTTGGTTAATTTTCCTAGTAGGTACATTTTGGCACCGGTGGTCTATACACTCACAAACAAACCATACTGCAAACCAAGTAAATGCAACAAACCAAGATCTGGACCTTCCAATATCTTGCTATGCCAACAAAATTAAATAACTATACAAATAAAGGACCATCCCGCACAACGCTGACCCCAAAATCCCAGCGCAAACACTATGCAATAGAACAAAAGATCATTATCCCTCCTGCACACCTATCTCTCTCCTCTCTTTCCCTGCAATATCTTGGATAATAGTATCTCATACTGAAAGTGGAGGGCTATATGTTATTTTTCCGTGCTTATTTGCTTGTACAGTGGTATCTCTGGTTGCGAATGGGATCCATTCCAGAGGTCCGTTCGCAACATGAAAAGCCCGCAACCTGAAGCACTGTATCTGCGCAGGTGCGCGGCATGATTTGGCGCTTGTGCGCATGCGCAAAGCACGATTTAGCACTTCTGTGCATGTGCGAGCGGCGAAACCCGGAAGCAACCCTTTCCAGTACTTCCGGGTCACCGCAGGACGCAACCTGAAAGAACAGAGCATGAAGCGGATGTAACATGAGGTATGACTGTATTGCAACACACCAAATCTTCAATAAAAAAGAAAAGGGAAAGGAACAAGGGGATGGAGCGACCCCCTATCACAGAAGCTTAGAGTTGAAAGGGACCCCCAAAGGTCATTTAGTTCAACCCCCTGCAAAGCAGGAATCTCAGCTAAAACATCCAGGACAGATGCTTAAAAATCTCCAAGGAAGGAGAGTTCACCACCTCTCCTGGGAGTCTGTTCCACTGCTGAGCAGCTCTTACTGTCAGAAAGCTTTTCCAAAAATTTTTTTGGAATCTCCTTTTTTGCGACTTGAAGCCATGGGTTCGAGTCTTCCCCTCCAGAGCAGGAGAAAACAAGCATACTCCCTCCTCCATGTGGCTATCATATCTCCTCTCAGTCTCCGCTATTCCAGGCTAAACATACCCAGCTCCTTCAAGAGCTCATCATAAGGCTTAGTTTCTAGACCTTTGATCATCTTGGTTGCCCTCCTCTGCACACCTTCCAGCTGGTCAACCTCCTTCTTAAATTGCGGTGCCCAGAATTGGGCACAGTATTCCAGGTGTAGTCTAAGGCAAAATAGGTAAAGGTACCCCTGCCCGTACGGGCCAGTCTTGACAGACTCTGGGGTTGTGCGCCCATCTCACTTAAGAGGCCAGGGGCCAGCGCTGTCCGGAGACACTTCCGGGTCACGTGGCCAGCGTGACAAAGCTGCATCTGGCGAGCCAGAGCCGCACACGGAAACGCCGTTTACCTTCCCGCTGGTAAGCAGTCCCTGTTTATCTACTTGCACCCGGAGGTGCTTTCGAACTGCTAGGTTGGCAGGCGCTGGGACCGAGCAGCGGGAGCGCACCCCGCCGCGGGGATTCGAACCGCCGACCTTTCGATCGGCAAGCCCTAGGCGCTGAGGCTTTTACCCACAGTGCCACCCGCGTCCCCTAAGGCAAAATAGAGTAGTACTATTACTTCCCTTGACCTGGACTCTAGACTTCTGTTGATGCAGCCTAGAATAGCATTCACTTTTTTTGCTGCTGCATCACACTGTGGACTCATGTTCAGCTTGTGGTCCACCAAGACCCCTAGATCCTTTGCACATGTACTGCTAGTAAGCCAGGTGTGCCCCCCCCCCCCGTCTTATATTTGTGCATCTGGTTCTTTCTACCTAAGTGCAGAACCTTACGTTTGTCCCTACTGAAATTCATTTTGTTAGCTTGCACCCATTTCCTGAGAGCCACAGAGACAATATGCTATACTAGCGTATTCATAGGTCAGGGCTGGGCACTGCTATAAAGAAAGCCTCCATAATCATCTAAAACCAAATTTTAAAATTATTTTCTGATATGGAAAATCTGTATTTTCCTCTGTCTTCTGCAAACCCAGCTCCCAAATCAGATATGGGAATTTTTGGCCCTTCCAGACTGGGTGGGTATATTCCACAACATGTCATTGATGCAATACCAGTGCATTTAGTGATGGATTTATCAGTCTGCTTACATGTCCTGCAATGCTTCCCCAACGTAAAGGCTTTATTGCCCTTGAGGTGAAGGGCGCCCTTGTGGTCTGTGCAATGAAAAGAGGACAAAAATTAAACTGGAATATTATCGTAAAAACTTGCAGGGTTTTAGCAGAAGCCTATGTGGCATGCATAGACCGGAGACGAAGAAGTATGTCCACTGCAAAACTTTTGCAGGCACAAACACAGGCTGGCGTACCACAGAAGCATGAACACAAATCATCATTAATGCACCGGAAAAAGGGCAAACTTGTTTAAGGTTTCGAAGCAAAAGTTAGCATGGTGACAAAATCAGACGTACCAAGCAAACGAATGCAAAGGTTCCATTGATGCTGAAGCAAAACCTCATCTTAACTTTACAATCTCCTGCGAAGGTATTCCAAAAGGATGCCTGTTTCTGCTTGTTATTACACACCAGAGAGGCGGTTAGAGAAACAGTAACTCCTTCACTAAGCTACAGAGGATCTGGTTGTGGAAATGCTGTTGGCAGGACAAGGTAGGCATTGTCCAGAGAGCAAGCTGTGTGCCCGCTGAGCTGCTGCTGCGATTTAGCAGGTATGGGAAAGGAAATATTTATTATATTTTTAAAAAGGGAATGAGGAACTAAAAAGAGTTTGAAACACAGGGCCTAATTCAACCCTCTTCGGCTGCCATCCCACACACCCTGACTTGGGAGTAAGCCTCGTGGGACTCAGGGCTGGATAGCTCAGCCAGTAGAGCATGAGACGCTTAATCTCAGGGCTGTGGGTTCGTTGTACAGTGGTGCCTCGCAAGACGAAAAGAATCCGTTCCGCGATTCTCTTTGTCTAGCGGTTTTTTCGTCTTGCGAAGCAAGCCCATTGACGGCTTAGCAGATTAGCGCTATTTGCGGCTTAGCGGTTTTTAGCGGCTTATCGGCTTAGCGGATCAGCTGATAAACAGCTTAGCGGCTTAGAAAAAGGGGGGGAAAGGGAAAAAAAGTCGGAAAAACTCGCAAGACATTTCGTCTTGCGAAGCAAGCCCATAGGGAAATTTGTTTTGCGAAGCGCCTCCAAAATGGAAAACCCTTTCGTCTAGCGGGTTTTCCGTCTTGCGAGGCGTTCGTCTTGCGGGGCACCACTGTACGTTGGGCCAGATGGGCGGGGTACAAATAATAAATTCTTATTATATTATTATATCCTTTCACACCAAGAGTCTGGAGCGGATGCAGATGAACACTGGAGCACCTTTAAGAAGAGGACCAAGCTGGATGTGATGAAGAAGAGCCGAGATTAGGATCTGGCGCCACCCCTCTCACTAACAGCCGGCCGGTGGCTGCAGACTCTGCTCCCTTTGCCCACGTGGTTTGATTTCAAACCATGCCAGTGAAGGAAGCACTTCCCCGAGGGAGGGCTTGCTGTCGGCTCTGATCAGCTGTTTGGTGACATAATTGTTTTGGCAGCAGATATTTGGGTGAGTCTCAGCCGTCGTGAGGCAGGATACACATTCAGTTCCTCTTCTGGTGTTGCTCAATTGGTTAGAGGAAATGAAGAAGGACCTGTTGTTTAAGGAAATGATTTCTCCTCTGCTGGCGGCAAGGCTGGAGATGGCTCAATGGCGGAACGAGACAGAACCTTTATCTATGGTACCGAAGAATGTTCTCTGGAGGAAAATATTACCTGTGTGGTGACATGATGATGATGATGATGATGATGATGATGATGATGGTGATGATAATAATAATAATAGTTTATTTATATCCCGCTCTCCCGAGCTGAAGCCGGGCTCAGAGCGGCTAACAACAGTAAAATAATACAACATTCTAAAATCATTTCATTATAAAATCAGTTCAAATCAAATTAATGGCAACCATTGGGCTAGAGTTCTGTGAGGATTGCCAAAGGAGGGGGTCAGGCTGTTCCTTGGCCAAAGGCCTGGCGGAACAGCTCTGTCTTGCAGGCCCTACGGAAAGATGTCAAGTCCCACAGGGCCCTAGTCTCTTGTGACAGACCGTTCCACCAGATTGGAGCCATGGGCGAAAAAGCCCTGGCTCTGGTTGAGGCCAGCCTAACCTCCCTGTGGCCTGGGACCTTCAGGATGTTTTTGTTTGAAGACCGTGAGGTCTTCTGTGGGACATACCAGGAGAGGCGGTCCCGTAGGTACGAGGGTCTTAGGCCGTATAGGGCTTTAAAGGTTAAAACCAGCACCTTAAACCTGATCCTGTAATCCACCGTGAGCCAGTGCAGCTGGCATAGCACCGGGTGAATGTGATCCTGCGGCGAGGACCCCGTAAGGAGTCTTACCACGGCATTCTGCACCCGCTGGAGTTTCTGGGTCAGTCTCAAGGGCAGCCCCAGGTAGAGCGAGTTACAATAATCCAGTCTGAAGGTGACCGTCGCGTGGATCACAGTGGCGAGGTCAGGGCGAGAATCAAAGAGCTGCAGTTTTGGAAGGGAGTCCAAGGTGGCCTTCTGAAGGAGTCTGTTCCACTGTCAAACAGCTCTTGCTTTCAGAACATTCTTCCTGAATCTGCCGCCTTGTCCCTTGAATCCATAGGTTGGGGTCTCACCCTCCCGAGCAGGAGGAAACAAGCTTGTTCCATCTTCCACGGGAGAGCCCTTCAGATGTTTGAAGGCGGCTACCATCTTCTCCATCTTCTCCTGAGGCACCTCAACACGTTGGGCTGTGCTCTGGTTTGCAGAGGGCCTGTCCTGCTAAGAGATGCCCAGTCAGCAGGAAAGAAAATATTTTTTACTGAGAGAAGAATTCCCACCTTTGCACAGATTGCAGCCGATCAGAGTAAGAGAAGTCAGTGTGAGGGCCTGGGAATCCGATTCAGAGGCTGAACCGGAGGAATCCCAGCCTGCAAAGGAGTCCCCGCCTCCAGGGCCGGCTGAACTGAGGCAGGGCCTGGATTCTGAAGCGCCTGCACCTGTGCCGGATCCTCAGGAGCAGGCACCAGGTGATCCCACTCTGGCTCCAGAGGTGGTTGAGGACTCAGTGCCTACAGGTGAGTCTCCCCCTGGGCCCAGTAACCCTTCAGCCTCTCCTGAACTGCAGAGGCTCAGGGCAGAGAGGCGAAGGGAACTGGTTTCTCCCAGGAGGAGTGCTCGCCTTAAGGCCAGGAGAGGCGGGTCTCCTGGGGGCCGGGACCGCCCCTGGCCTCAGAGAAGATAAAGGCTAGTCAGCCCGGTCCCAGGTTGCGGGAGCAACGTCGTTGATGAGCTGTTTCGGCCAGCATCCAGTCCTGTTTCCCCCAGAGTTCCTGTCCTTGCCCGGCTTCCCTCTGTGGACCCCGCTTTGCCCGAGGAGGACCGTCTGCCGACCCTCAACTCAGGTCCTGGACCTCGCCCCACGGTAACCTCCCCCCCCCGGACCAGCACAGTCAGCCACCGAGGATTGGCTCCCAAGGTCACTCTGGAGAAGGGGAATCGGAAGATGAGCAAGGAGAAGTTCTCTATGCATTTAGGAACACTGAAAAAGCAACGTGCCTTGGTTTCGAGAGATTGATGGGCAAGTTCTGTTGCACCCAATGGAGCTCCAAGGAAAACACAAGTCCCTCCGAAAGATATTGGCACACACCAAACCATTTTCCGTTGCACAGAAAACAGTAGATCTAGCTGAAAAGGCGACATGTGGCCGTCTGCCTTGATCCTTGAAATTCATCCCTAATCATTCTTATCGCATAATTATAAGATCATTGTATAATCTTAGAAGGTGGAACGGCTGTGTGGCCGTGACTGTCATGAAATTGTCAGTGCTTTGCCCTGTGCTATGGCGAGACGCATTGCATTTCTTTCGACAACACAGCCATGGTTCCTTAATGGTGCATGCTCACATATAAGTTAAGGTAAAGGTAAAGGGACCCCTGATTGTTAGGTCTGGTTGCGGACGACTCTGGGGTTGCGATGCTCATCTCGCTTTATTGGCCGAGGGAGCCGGCATACAGCTTTCGGGTCATGTGGCCAGCATGACTAAGCCCTTTCTGGCGAACCAGAGCAGCACACGGAAACGCCGTTTACCTTCCCGCCGGAGCAGTACCTATTTATCTACTTGCACTTTGACGTGCTTTAAAACTGCTAGGTTGGCAGGAGCAGGGACTGAGCAATGGGAGCTCACCCCGTTGCGGGGATTCGAACCGCCAACCTTCTGATCGGCAAGTCCTAGGCTCTGTGGTTTAACCCACAGCGCCACCCGCATCCCCCATATTTGCAAATGCTGTGCAAACACGAGTCCCACTTTTGGCAACGCCACCCTTAAGTCATGCGAATCCGTGCTATTTAAAAAAAGCAAGAGCTATAGATTTGTTGCTCAATAAAGCATTTGCCTGGAATGGCAGATGTTTTGATTACCGCCATGATGACTCACTGGAGCAGGCGGTGTCTGACAAGGAAACTGTTTGGAGAAAAGCCCCCCTGACGATAATACGTTGTTTGCAGGGTGACAGAGTCAAGGGAGAGACCATACAAGGGATAGTTGCATTCCTGGAAATGAGAGATGCCTCAAAGGGTTGGTGCTTGGTGGCAGAGCAGCTCCTTTGCTTGTAGAAGGCCAGAAGATTTGCTTGTATCTCCAGATCCAACTCCTCGAAAGATTCCATCAATGGTGTCTCCAAAAAATTTTATACATCACTTGGGAACACAGGCGAAGCCAGTGTGGTGTAGTGGTTAAGAGCGGTGGACTCGTAATCTGGTGAACAGGGTTCGCTTCCCCGCTCCTGCAGCTGCTGGGTGACCTTGAGCCAGTCACACTTCTCTGAAGTCTCTCAGCCCCACTCACCTCACAGAGTGTTTGTTGTGGAGGAAGAAGGGAAAGGAGATTGTTAGCCGCTTTGAGACTCCTTAAGGGGAGTGATAAAGCGGGATATCAAATCCAAACTCTTCTAATATCAGTATACTGGAAGAAGCAAAGATCACCAGTGTTGAAGCAATGATTCTTCAACATCCACTTCGTTGGACTGGTCATGTTGTATGGATGCCTGATGATTGTCTTCCAAAGCAACTACACTATTCCGAACTTAAAAATGGAAAGCGTAATGCTGGTGGTCAACAAAAGAGGTTTAAAGACTCTCCCAAGGCAAATCTAACAAAATGTAGTATAAACACCAGCAATTGGGAAACACTGGCCTGTGAGTGCTCCAGTTGGAGAACAGCCTTTACCAAAGGTGTCATGGGCTTTGAAGACACTCAAACTCAGGATGCAAGGGAGAAACGTGCTAAGAGGAAGGCATGCTTGGCAAATCCACACCGTGATCAACTCCCGCCCGGAAATCTATGTCCCCACTGTGGAAGGACGTGTGGATCCAGAATTGGCCTCCACAGTCACTTACGGACTCATTGTTAAAACCGTGTTTATGGAAGACAATCTTACTCAGCTACGAGTGATCGCCATAGAAGAAGAAAGAAGACGACAGCGGTACCTCAGGTTACAGACGCTTCAAGTTACAGACGCTTCAGGTTACAGACTCCGCTGACCCAGAAATAGTACCTCAGGTTAAGAACTTTGCTTCAGGATGAGAACAGAAATCGCACGGCGGCAGCAGGAGGCCCCATTAGCTAAAGTGGCACCTCAGGTTAAGAACAGTTTCAGGTTAAGAACAGACCTCCAGAAAGAATTAAGTTCTTAACCTGAGGTGCCACTGTAATAACAGATTGGAACTGATCCCACGTAACATGACTAGACAGGACTCTCGCGCCCCGGCCCTGCTCTCACGCTGGAGTCTACCTCCTTCCGAATTTGAGCGACTTTATCTGCAAAAAACTTTGCAAAAGCATTGCAGGAAATCTTGGGGTCCCTTCTAGGCCCCGGTGATGAAGGTGGTTCCAATAGATTGCGAACCGCCTGAAAAAGTCTCCTGCTGCTGTTTTCTGCAGATGCAATAGAGGCAACGAAGAAAGCCCTCTTCGCCGTTGCCATTGCCACTTGGTAGGCTCGACGTTGAGCTCTAACCCGTGTCTGGTCTGATTCAGAATAAGTTTCCACCACTGGCGCTCTAGCCGTCTCAGCGATTGTTTCATCGCCCTCAGCTCCGGGGAAAACCATGGGGCTGTCCGGGCTCCATGCAATCGGAGAGGGCGCTTCGGAGCCAGACAGTCAATAGCCCTGGTTAACTCCGCATTCCTGCGGGCTACCAGGGAATCAGCTGAAAGGCCATCAACATGGGATAAAGCATCCCCTACCACACTCTGGCGCAGGTGGCGCTGTGCGTTAAACCACAGAGCCTAGGACTTGCCCATCAGAAGGTCGACGGTTCGAATCCCTGCGACGCGTGAGCTCCCGTCACTCGGCAGAAAGGTAAACGGCGTTTCCGTGCGCTGCTCTGGTTCACCAGAAGTGGCTTAGTCCTGCTGGCCACATGACCCGGAAGCTGTACGCCAGCTCCCTCGGCCAATAAAGCAAGATGAGCACCACAACCTCAGAGTCAGTCACGACTGGACCTAATGGTCAGGGGTCCCTTTACCTTTACCTTACCACACTCTGGAAGTCTATTGGATCCATTAAGTAGCGGGGGTGGACCATCTGAATCGGTCCCACCTCCCTGCAGAGGGGAAGGGTCGCGGAAAGTCCAGTTGCACCAGGAAGTGATCTGACAATGGCACTTCTTTTGTTTCACTTTTATTATTATTACTTATACAGCTAACCTCTGGACTTTTTCAAAGCACAATGTCTGGCTCAGCAGCTGGCAAGCCTTAGCAACCCTCTCTCCCATTTTGGCAGTCTGGAGAGGGTTTATGGGGCGGGGGGCACGAGAGAATAAGGTGTAACCTTAAAGATCATATCACCCCATGTATACCCCACCGATCACTCCTCTCTGCCAGAGAGGGCCTCTTGCGGATGGCTTCTCACCCGAAGGCCCATTTCATTGCTGAAGAAGACCTGGGCTTTTAGGGTGCCAGCAGCTGCCCTTGGAACCTCCCTCCATTTAAGTGTCGGAGATGAATTTTAGACTCTGGAGCAGCGGTTCTCAACCTGTGGGTCCCCAGATGTTGCTGGACTACCACTCCCATCATCCCTGAGCTCTGGCCTTGCTAGCTAGGGGTGATGGGAGTTGTAGTTCAACATCTGGGGACCCACAGGTTGAGAAAGGCAGCTTTGGAGGGTGGGAGATGGTGGCCCATCCAGTTGGCATGTGTAAGATTTTCATGTCAGACACAGTAGAGTCTCTCACCTTGACCTAGCCACTGTGATCCACGCGACAGTCACCTCCAGACTTGATTATTGTAACTCACTCTATGTGGGGCTGCCCTTGAGACTGACCCAGAAACACCAGCGGGTGCAGAATGCTGCGGCAAGACTCCTTATGGGGTCCTCGCCGTGGGATCACATTCACCCGGTCCTATACCAGCTGCACTGGCTCCCGGTGGAGTGCAGGGTCAGGTTCAAGGTGCTGGTTTTAACCTTGAAAACCCTATACGGCCTAGGACCCTCGTACCTACGGGACCGCCTCTCCTGGTATGCCCCACAGAGAAGCTTACGGTCTTCAAATGGTCCCAGGCCACAGGGAGGTTAGGCTGGCCTCAACCAGAGCCAGTGCTTTTTCAGCTGTGGCCCCGATCTGGTGGAACACTCTGTCCCAAGAGACTAGGGCCCTGCAGAACTTGACATCTTTCCGCAGGGCCTGCAAGACAGAGCTGTTCCACCAGACCTTTGGCCAAGGCACAATCTGACCCCCTCCTTTGATAATTCACATAGAACTCTGGCCCAATGGTTGCCATTAATTTGACTTTGAATTGATTTTAAAATGAATTGATTTTAGAATGCTGTGTTACTTTTATTGTTGATAGCCCCTCTGAGCCCGGCTTCGGCTGGGGAGGGCGGTATATAAATAAATTATTATTATTATTATTATTATTTTAGTTGCTGGTGATCAAAACGCGGGCACAGCCAGCACACTTGCCAATATCTGCCTTGGTGGCTCAGGTGGTAGAGCATGAGACTTTTAATCTCGGGTTCGAGTTCCACCTTGGGGCAAAATATTCCTGCCTTGCAGGGGGTTGGACTAGATGACCCTGGGGGGTCCCTTCAAACTCTACAATTCTGAGTCTGTTATTCTGCCAGAGGTGTGCTGCTGCAATTTGTTCATTGATGGCCCTATCTCTCCATTTCCACCCCTGTCAAGAAAAGCGAGGGCGTTGAGTTCTTTCGCTCTGGTCGCTCGTGGGGCTGCGACCCTTCGCTGCTCTGTCAGGCTGGGAAGGCAGCCCTCCGCAGATCTCAGACCTGTCTTATCCGTTCTCGAGCAACTGACCTCTTTGGGTAGCTGGTCACTTCTCTCTCCAGGTTGCTATGGAAACAAAGCCTGGCTTTTAAATCCAGCTCCCAGGCGGTCCTTGCCTACACCAAGGCCGAAAGAAATAACCCCAAGCCTCTACCGGCCTGGCTCGTTCCATGTCTGAATCTGATTATAATCCACTTTTCAAATTCCAAAGCAGCTAGGATAATGGCCAAACAAAAAACACAAAAAACCCAGTATATGGCAAATCCGCATGAATTAAATTGGGTGCAGGATGGCTCATCCTAATCTAAACACGTGATATGCAGGTGAAATACCCTTATAGGCTTCAGTCCTGACATACCAGCTAAAACCCAATAGAATTAACTATTCTTGCATACATTCTATTGCATAATTCTACTCCAGTTTTTCAGATTATTTGAAGCTGAGCTCCACATTCTGGGACTATTTTTAAAAGGGGTATATGGCTTGCCTAGGGACGCAGGTGGCGCTGTGGGTTAAAGCCTCAGCGCCTAGGGCTTGCCGATCGAAAGGTCGGCGGTTTGAATCCCTGCGGCGGGGTGCGCTCCCGCTGCTCGGTCCCAGCGCCTGCCAACCTAGCAGCTCGAAAGCACCTCCGGGTGCAAGTAGATAAATAGGGACCGCTTACCAGCGGGAAGGTAAACGGCGTTTCCGTGTGCGGCTCTGGCTCGCCAGATGCAGCGATGTCACGCTGGCCACGTGACCCGGAAGTGTCTCCGGACAGCGCTGGCCCCTGGCCTCTTAAGTGAGATGGGCGCACAACCCCAGAGTCTGTCAAGACTGGCCCGTACGGGCAGGGGTACCTTTACCTTTACCTTATGGCTTGCCTGTGGGCATGAGTGATGTGAGCTTTTAAAAGAGCATATCCTTATACAGTGGTACCTCGGGTTAAGAACTTAATTCGTTCTGGAGGTCCGTTCTTAACCTGAAACTGTTCTTAACCTGAGGTACCACTTAAGCTAATGGGGCCTCCTGCTGCTGCTGCGCTGCCGCTGCACAATTTCTGTTCTCATCCTGAAGCAAAGTTCTTAACCCAAGGTACTGTTTCTGGGTTAGCGGAGTCTGTAACCTGAAGCGTATGTAACCCGAGGTACCACTGTAATATTATAACTTATTATTATGTTATAATAATATAATTTATTTATACCCTGCCCTTCTGGCTGGGTTGCCCCAGACACTCTGGGTGGCTCCCAACAAAATATTAAAAACACGATAAAACATCAAACATTAAAAACTTCCCTAAACAGGGCTGCCCTCAGATGTCTTCTAAAAGTCAGATTATTTCCTTGACATCTGATGGGAGGGCGTTTCACAGGGCGGGAGCCACCACTGAGAAGGCCCTCTGCCTGGTTCCCTGTAGCTTGGCTTCTCGCAGTGAGGGAACCGCTAGAAGGCCCTCGGAGCTGGACCTCAGTGTCCAGGCAGAGCGATGGGGGTGAGGATGCTTCTTCAGGATTCCTGCCTTGCAGGGAGTTGGACTAGATGACTATATGGAATTGGCGGAAATGACTGGCAGAATCCGAGACCAGGGAGAAGTCTTGGTGGAAGAAGACTGGAAGAAATTTAAAGACTACTTGCAGAAATATTGTAAAATTAATGAATGTTAGAATGATGTTGGAATGAAATTAAGTGGCTTTTAGCAGTAATGCTATTAAGGAGTATGTGAAAATGGATTGTAAACAGGTGAGAAAGTAAAGTTATAATATATTAAGATGAAGGATTAAGATAAAAACAAAGAGGGAAAGGATTTGCTGAATTAACCAACTGAATTGGATTACGAAAAAGGGAGGTGTGAGGAGGTCAGGGAAATAAGGGAATGAAGGATAAACATGGAAAGATGGATCTATTTTTAATTGTTTTTGTTTTTCTCTGTGTTTTTGTATGTTTTTTCTTTTTGTTTTCTTTTTGTTTATTCTTTTTATGTCTGTAACCTTTTTTTGAAACTTCAATAAATATCTTTTTTTTAAAAAAATATAGATGACCCTTGGTGTCCCTACCAACTCTAGGATTCTGTGCAACTGAGAATGACCCAAGGACCCAATGGACTACACCTAAATGCCTAAAATGCCTGTAAAAATCAGAAACCAGGATGATAAAAAGGTCAGTAAGGACTGGGGAAAATTCGTAATCTACTTGAAAGAAGACGGTAAGCAATTAAAAATATTAAGGGGACTGCAATAACACTTGCAATGTGCAAAAGAACTATGGGAAAAGTTGAGTTTTGTGGACAAATAGAGGACGATATGATATGCAGTGGAATGTGATTATTTGCGGACTCCACGGAGGGGAGGAACGAAGTCTGAGAATTTGGAGAATTCTACATTTTATGATTGTCTTTTGTGTTTGAATGTAAAACTAAAATGTAAAAGAGAATGACTCAAGGCAGGCACGCCACACAAGTGAGTGCCAGCTCTCAAATGTCGACTTCTTCGCTGCTTTCGCTTCCTAACCCAACTCCTGGCAGCCTGGGGGTTGCCTCCTTGTCGGAAACATCGCCTGAACTTTCTCTTCCCTCGGCCAAATTGCGTCATATTCTCGGAGGATGCCTTCGACTCTCTATTGACATTTTATTTTTAGTAGTCTCCAGACAAAGGCAACTCGCACCTGGCCCAGAGGCCCGTGGGATCCGTTCCAGGGATGACATCAGCGGCGACAAAAGAAGCTGCCCGAATGATTGTCCCCTTGGCGAGAAGCCTTTCGGACTGCTTTAATTAGGTATCTGCTCCAAAGGCGAATTAATTAATTGGCACTCGGCACCTGGAGCACGGCAGCCGCAAAGGCCCCCGTCAAGGCTTCAAATACAGCAACCACATCGCCTGTCCTGTTATTACAGGAATGTACGCACAGGGGGCCGGCCCTGCCATTAGGCCCAATGTTGAAGCTGCCTCGGGCGGCAGATGTTGAGGGGCAGGGAGCTGTAGGAGGAGACGCAGCGGGCAGGCAGCCTGCCCTGAGATAGCCTCGGCAGCCTCAGGTTCTTATTTTCCATATCGAGAATCATCTACTGCACATTGGTTTCCATAACTTTGTAAATCGGGGAGCAAATTCCACAGTGTAACTATGAGCTCTGTGAATAGGGACTTAATAATAATAATCAAAATTAAAAAAATAGTCCAGTAGCATCTTAGAGTTGGGACGCAGAGCCTAGGGCTTGCTGATCAGAAGGTCGGTGGTTTGAATCCCCGCAACGGGGTGAGCTCCCGTTGCTCGGTCCCTGCTTCTGCCAACCTAGCAGTTCGAAAGCATGTCAAAGTGCAAGCAGATAAATAGGTACCGCTCCGGCGGGAAGGTAAACGGCGTTTCCGTACGCTGCTCTGCTTTGCCAGAAGCGGCTTAGTCATGCTGGCCACATCGGCTGTACGTCGGCTCCCTCGGCCAATAAAGCGAGATGAGCGCCGCAACCCCAGAGTCGGCCACGACTGGACCTAATGGTCAGGGGTCCCTTTATCTTTTCCTTTACTAGCACCTTAGAGACCAACTAAGTTAGTTCTGGGTATAAGCTTTTCACACACGAAAGCTTATACCCAGAACTAACTTATTTGGTCTCTAAGGTGCTACTGGACTATTTTTTAATTTTTTTATTTCGACTGCGTCAGACCAACACGGCTACCTACCTGAATAATAACGATGTATTTTTTCTTTATAGAAAGCTCCATTTGCTACTCAAAAACTACCGTATTTTTCGCTCTATAAGACGCACCAGACCACAAGACGCACCTAGTTTTTGGAGGAGGAAAACAAGAAGAAAAAAAAATCTGAATCTCAGAAGCCAGAACAGCAAGAGGGATCGCTGCACAGTGAAAGCAGCAATGCCTCTTGCTGTTCTGGCTTCTGGGATAGCTGCACAGCCTGCATTCACTCCATAAGACGCACACACGTTTCCCCTTACTTTTTAGGAGGGAAAAAGTGAGTCTTATAGAGCAAAAAATTGGTATATTCCAGTTCAACAAACTAGTGACTTCCAGTTCACGCAACATCAATTGTTATAACCCAAATTTCATACAATTTTGCTTCCCCCTTTTCTTTTAATTATTTTATTTTTACAAAGTAATAACCATACATAAATAAGAACAAAAATGTGCACCCCACCAATGAGAACATTCCATTGTAACTATCCGACCTCCCAAAACTTCAACACCTCTTGCGATGGTTTGACCCCTTTCTGTTTTAACAGTACAAATTCTACAAAAACCCTCCATCTCCTCAGAATAATTTATCCTGCATATTCCCCGTCTTACTTTAATGGAACATGTTAATTTATCATTAATAGCTTTATCCCATGTACAATTGTGTTTTTTTAAGGTTCTATCTTACCTCTAACATGTGTCTAAATGTTCTGCTATTTTCTTACACCTCAAACCACACAGTATGGGAAACAACAGACCTTGACAGATTAGAGAACTGGGCCAAAACAAACAAGATGAATTTTAACAGGGAGAAATGTAAAGTATTGCACTTGGGCAAAAAAAATGAGAGGCACGAATACAAGATGGGTGACACCTGGCTTGAGAGCAGTACATGTGAAAAGGATCTAGGAGTCTTGGTTGACCACAAACTTGACATGAGCCAACAGTGTGACGCGGCAGCTAAAAAAGCCAATGCAATTCTGGGCTGCATCAATAGGAGTATAGCATCTAGATCAAGGGAAGTAATAGTGCCACTGTATTCTGCTCTGGTCAGACCTCACCTGGAGTACTGTGTCCAGTTCAAGAAGGACACTGACAAACTGGAACGTGTCCAGAGGAGGGCAACCAAAATGGTCAAAGGCCTGGAAACGATGCCTTATGAGGAACGGCTAAGGGAGCTGGGCATGTTTAGCCTGGAGAAGAGGAGGTTAAGGGGTGATATGATAGCCATGTTCAAATATATAAAAGGATGTCACATAGAGGAGGGAGAAAGGTTGTTTTCTGCTGCTCCAGAGAAGCGGACACGGAGCAATGGATCCAAACTACAAGAAAGAAGATTCCACCTAAACATTAGGAAGAACTTCCTGACAGTAAGAGCTGTTCGACAGTGGAATTTGCTGCCAAGGAGTGTGGTGGAGTCTCCTTCTTTGGAGGTCTTTAAGCAGAGGCTTGACAACCATATGTCAGGAGTGCTCTGATGGTGTTTCCTGCTTGGCAGGGGGTTGGACTCGATGGCCCTTGTGGTCTCTTCCAACTCTAGGATTCTATGATTCTATGAACGCTTTATGTGGACTAGAAAGATGTACAGTGGACGTTCGGGTTGCAACGTGATCCGTGCGGGAGACACATTCGCAACCTGCAGCGTTTGCAACCTGCAGCGCCACGGCTGCGCATGCGCGGGTTATGATTTGGCGCTTCTGCGCATGCGCAAAGCACAACCCGAAAATGTGCAACCCGAAAAGCGTCTGTAACACAAGGTATGACTGTACTTGATTTGACCTGAAAGTCATACCATCCCAACTTTTTCAAGCATCAAATCAGGATGCGGCCCTACCAAAACACTTTTTCAGAAGGGGAATTGCGGCACGGAATTGTGCGAGATCATGGTGCCCCAAATGGCAGCCGTCGTCTCGTGAGAAAAAAAAATATGGGATGACCCGGTTTTCCAGGACACTTGTGGGGTATGGAATTGGGCCTGGAAACTAATTGGCAGCCCGTGCAGTTGGGCCAGGATTGGTGCTATTTACCCTGGTGAGCAGCCAGTAATAATAATAATAATAATAATAATAATAATAATAATAATTATAATTATAATTATAATAATTTATTTATACCCTGCCCATCTGGCTGGGTTTCCCCAGCCACTCTGGGTGTCTTCCAACAGAATATTAAAATACAATAGTCAATAGATCTGGCCCAGTTGCCTTCTTGAGCCGCCCCACGGACCAGGAATTGCTGCGTGGAGCAGCGTGGATCTGATCATTCGGGCTGCGCCAGCGCGTGCATTCAGTAGCGCCTCCTCCCTCCCTCCCTCCTCCTGGCTTCTCCCTGCCCTGCCTAGAGCCAAGCGGAAGGGGGCGGGCCTTTGTTGGCGCCAGCAGCAGCAGCAGCAGCATTAGCGCTTGAGCCATTGTAAGCAGGCTCAATTCAGGCTTTGTTGCTGCCAGCCCCTCTCTGGAGCCCTTTTGCGCGGCGCTCATCCTCCTGCCGCCCCCAGCCTCTGCCGCTTGCAAGACACAGGTAAGCAGCCACTGGGGCTCGTCTGGTGCTGTGGAGAAGGGAGGGGAGAGTCGGGGGGTGGCTTACCTGAATAATAATAATAATAATAATAATAATAATAATAATAATAATTTGTTTGTACCCCACCCATCTGGCAGGGTCTCCCCAGCCACTCTAGGCGGCTTCCAACAAAATATTAAAATACTGTAGTACATCAAGCATTAAAAGCTTCCCTAAACGGGGCTGCCTTCAGATGTCTTCTAAAAGTCTGGTAGTTGTTTTTCTCTTTGACATCTGGTGGGAGGGCGTTCCACTGGAGGGTGCCACCACTGAGAAAGAGAAAGAGGAAGGGAGGAAGGGAGAAGAGAAGCTTCTCTCCATCCAGGATTACTTTATAGGAGTCCATCTGCCAGCAGATCCAGAGCAGAACCTAGGAACCTGATCCATGCTGCTGGATCAGGCCCAAAAGGGGTCCATTAGGTCCAGAGCGGCCAGCCAGGTGATACTTCCCAGGTGATACTGGGAAACCTGCAGCCACTCTCTAGCTGCTGGAATCACCAACTGGTATTCAGAGGTAGACTGTCCCTGGGCATGGAGGTTCTGCTTTTGCAATAGCGCTCCATAAGAAGGGCCCTAGTGATGTATGGAAGTGAGAGCTGGACCATCAAGAAGGCTGATCGCCGAAGAATTGATGCTTTTGAATTATGGTGCTGGAGGAGACTCTTGAGAGTCCCATGGACTGCAAGAAGATCAAACCTCTCCATTCTGAAGGAAATCGGCCCTGAGTGCTCACTGGAAGGACAGATCCTGAAGCTGAGGCTCCAAGACTTTGGCCACCTCAGGAGAAGAGAAGACTCCCTGGAAAAGACCCTGATGTTGGGAAAGATGGAGGGCACAAGGAGAAGGGGATGACAGAGGATGAGATGGTTGGATAGTGTTCTCGAAGCTACCAGCATGTGTTTGACCAAACTGCGGGAGGCAGCGGAAGACAGGAGGGCCTGGCGTGCTCTGGTCCAGGGGGTCACGAGAGGCGGACAGGACTAAATGACTAAACAACAACAACAATTGGTATTCAGAGGCCTCCAAAAGCTCGCGCAGAGCCGAGCCACGAGGGTTCGGAGCCTTTGATGACAACAATCGTCTTTTAAAGACACCCAAGTTTATTTATTTATTTATCTTTTAAAAGCGCAACAGGTTATAGAAACTTGAAACCAATGCTGGCAGGGTTGGTTATGGTTCACTTTTGAAGCTGCTAAAATCCGATGGGCTGGAGAATTAGGTTTCTTGAGGATGTCCCTCTGCTAATTCTGTGCCTGTAGGGGTGATGACCCACATAATGCCAATTAAACGGAACTAAATTGTACTATTGTAGCCTCCGGCGCTCTTTCGAGTTGAGAAACGCAACCCGTCTCGGCTTGGAAGAGGGAAGCTGCATTCCAGGTTACAGCCAATCTGCCTGGGTGCTTCAGGGTTCAGTTAATAAGGCTGGGAAGGGGAACTCCTCTGAGACTGAGCCGCAAATGGGGACAGGCGCTATCAACACTAGAGCGCACAGAGAAGGGTCCAGCCATCCTCCCTGTGCCCCATAGAAGGAGCCCCAGTGTGTAGGCCTGGGAATGATGAGTGTGCAGAGCAAAAATGCCAAACTCTGAGTCCAAAAACAGCTCTATACAGTGGTACCTCAGGTTAAGTACTTAATTCGTTCCGGAGGTCCGTACTTAACCTGAAACTGTTCTCTCTTTTTTTTTTTTAATAATATTTATTAACATTTTAAAGACTACAAAAGAAAGACAAAGAATTAAACAATACAATACAATACAAAAACAAAAACACCACACAACACCAACCCTCAAACATTAAATTAACAAAACCAAACAACACAATTTAAAACACATCTAATAAGTTCAGTATCTTAACTTTCATTTACTTGTTTCAACGACCTCCTCACACCTCCCTTTTTGTATTCCACTTTAATTAACTGTTTCAGCAATTCCTTTCCATCTTTCTTGAAACTGTTCTTAACCTGAAGCGCCACTTTAGCTAATGGGTCCTCCTGCTGCCGCCGCAGCACAGTTTCTGTTCTCATCCTGAAGCAAAGTTCTTAACCTGAAGCACTATTTCTGGGTTAGTGGAGTCTGTAACCTGAAGAGTATGTAACCTGAGGTACTACTGTACAAGAAAACTCTGCCAAACAGCTCTTAACAGGGACGGATTTAGGTTTGATGAGGCCCTAAGCTGCTGAAGGTCATGGGGCCCTTTATATGTCCAGCTGTCCTTTGCCAACAACAAATTGTCGCTGTTTTTTGTGTTGAATATATGCTATATATGGTAATTTATGGACCTAATAGGTATCTAAAGCCATTGGCACATGTTTCCATGCAACCAGTCCATGCAGAATGCAGGCACCCTATATATAAAGGTAAAGGTAAAGAGACGCCTGACCATTAGGTCCAGTTGTGACCGACACTGGGGTTGCGGCGTTCATCTCGCTTTACTGGCCGAGGGAGCCGGTGTACAGCTTCTGGATCATGTGGCCAGCATTACTAAGCCGCTTCTGGCAAAACAGAGCAGCGCACGGAAACGCCGTTTACTTTCCCACCGGAGCGGTACCTATTTATCTACTTGCACTTTGATGTGCTTTTGAACTGCTAGGTTGGCAGGAGCAGGGACCGAGCAACGGGAGCTCAGCCCGTCACAGGGATTTGAACCACCGACCTTCCGATCGGTAAGTCCTAGGCTCTGTGGTTTAACCCACAGTGCCACCCGCGTCCCTTACCCTATATATAGAAATGAGCAAACCAGTGATATTTGAGGGAGCAGGCTAGCAGGCGGGGCCCATGATTTACATCAGAGGAGCCTACACAACACAAAACACTGTTGCTGTATGTAGGTTTTATTTTATTTGGTTATTTTTATCTTATAATCTGGAAATGTACATCCAGTTTATTTTTTCCTTTAATTTTTTGGGGTCTCCCAAGACAGTGGGGCCCTAAGCTATAGCTTGTTTAGCTGATACGTAAATCCAGCACTGGCTCTTACTGTCCGAAACTTCTTCCTGATGTTTAGTCGGAATCGCCTTTCTTGTAACTCGAAGCCATGAGTTCGAGTCCTACCTTCCAGAGCAGGAGGAAATAAGATCACTGGAGTCCTGCCCACCTTCCACGTTGCTTGTTAAAGCATCCCTTTCGCCCCAAAGACAGGCAAGATCCCCAGCATCGAAAATACTATCTGCAATATATTAACACTGATCCTCTTTGCATCTCTCTTTAGTGAGCGTTTGGTGGGAATTGCAGGCTGCTCAGCTGGAAGGTAGCCACGCATCAAACGGCAGAGAGTTTTCTTTCTCTTGGAAACGGTTTAGCAGCACAGACAAGACCCATGAGATCAACGCTTTCACAGCGCCGTTTCCACTCCGCCAGCCAGAAGCGGAACCTCCTGTTGCCTCGACGCAGGAGCTCCGCTTCCGAACAAGAGAAGCCTGTCTGCATGTGTGTGTTTGTGATTAACTTGGTGGAGGATAATTAAAGCATTTGCGAGAAACCTTGGGTGGGATCTGCACCAACAAAGCCGGAGTTTCTTAACTTTCCATCCAGGAATGTGGTCCCTTGCTTTCCATCTGAAAAATCCCTTCGGTTTTAAACTTGTTGCTGTTGTTTAGTCATTTAGTCGTGTCTGCCTCTTCGTGAGCCCCTGGACCAGAGCACGCCAGGCCCTCCTGTCTTCCGCTGCCTCCCGCAGTTTGGTCAAACACATGCTGGTAGCTTCGAGAACACTATCCAACCATCTCATCCTCTGTCATCCCCTTCTCCTTGTGCCCTCCATCTTTCCCAACATCAGGGTCTTTTCCAGGGAGTCTTCTCTTCTCCTGAGGTGGCCAAAGTCTTGGAGCCTCAGCTTCAGGATCTGTCCTTCCAGTGAGCACTCAGGGCCGATTTCCTTCAGAATGGAGAGGTTTGATCTTCTTGCAGTCCATGGGACTCTCAAGAGTCTCCTCCAGCACCAGAATTCAAAAGCATCCATTCTTCAGCCTTCTTTATGGCAAAGCTCTCGCTTCCATACATCACGACTGGGAAAACCATAGCTTTAACTATACGGACCTTTGTTGGCAAGGTTTTGAACTTAGTGTTGCAAATAACCAGCAGATACGATTCCATGGTTCAGATACCTGAAGGAAGATGGAGCAAGCTTGCTTTCTGCTGCTCCAGATGGCAGGATCTGAAGCAGTGGTTTCAAACGACTAGGGAGGGGACAGCAGCCACACCTGGGAAATGGCTTTGACTGGCTGGTTACACCAGGTAAGGGCAGCCATTGGAAGTATTTACAATATAGTGATTATTTTTCCATTGACATCTCCACATCACCCCAGCCGGGCGAATTGCTATTTGCAAGCCCGTTCCAGCGCTGATGAACGCAGACATAAAATAAGTAGGGCATGCAATGGAAAGCTGGCAAGATCCCCAAAGTCCAGTGGAACTCTGCGTTCCTCTCCTGTGCAGAACCCGAATTTTGCAAAAGTAAGAAAACTTGGCGCACCTGAATTTGGCACAGGCTGCCGGCGTGATTTAAATAACCATGTAGAAAAAGAGAAAGGGAGCAAATTGAATAACTGATGCAAATCAAGTTTCCCGTTTTGTAATTCATGCATTTCCTGATCAAGAGTTGCGTACGAATGGGCTGCTGTAACAATTAGAGCCATTTGGTGTGCAACTCAATAAAGCCTTAATGTTAACTTGGAATAATCCAAAACTCCGGTAATTCAGTTTGCGTGCTTGCCATGCCTTTGTTTCGGCAATGCTGAAACCGATCCTAATCAAAATCCCATTGAAACTACTCTGTTGGTTTTGATGGGTCTTGTATTTTGCCCAGGAAAGGTTGTGTCTGATATATATTTCACTCTGGGCTGTGTTTCGATTCACCTAATAGCCCATAGACAAGGTTTCACACGGTGGGAAGCCTCCGGGTGCCTGTGGCAGCTAGTCATTCTGCATCGCCACTGCCAACCCGCTCCCTCTCCCTCTCAGCGAGGTATTGTTTCTTCTTGGACTTAGAGCGGAAAAAAGAACAAGTCACTGCTTCTTGGTAGGGAGAGGGTGATCAAATTGATGGGCGATGGTGACCACAGTCACCAAGAGGCTACTTATTGAGGCCAAGACGACATAAATAGGGCTTCCACATAGGGTAACATCACCCTCAGATCAGGTTAGACTTAGAAATGCAACCTCAAGGATCCCTGGGAGTCAATTCCTCTCAGATTTCCAAAGAGGGACAGGCACTCTGCACATGTTCAGAGGATGAGGGTTTTGTTTTTTTTTAAAAAAAATATAGCTGCCAACATTATATTAAAAATCACCACCACCACCAAACCTACATTGGGTTTTCTAGTTTCTAGTTTTTCTAGGGACAAAAAAAACTTCTTTGATATTTCTTCAATGGATCCCCTGTGGAACCTGTGAAAATAGATTCTGCTTTGGATTTCGGCTTGTGACACCTTGCTACGAAGACTACACACTCACAAATGTGCCACACCTGCTGTAAAATGCCGCAACATTTCACAGTCTCACAGCCGGGTGGGTTCCCCACCCCCTTCACCTGCTAGACACCCACAGAATAGTGTTGAGTGTTGCCCGAGCAACAGGAAGCTTTCAAAAAGAGCAGCTCTCGCTGCCAGCAGCAAAAGTCCCATCGCTGCTCACAGCCCTGTTTCTCAGGATTATAGCATCATTCACACCTTGGGACTGAGCCACCTGGGAATCGAAGCGGACTTGGGTTGGAGCAGAAGGCGGCTTGGGTCCTTCGTGGCATCAGAGAACCATAAGCCGCGATGGATCACATCTTGGACTACTGCAATGCGCTCTGCGTGGGGCTACCTTTGAAGGTGACCCGGAAACTACAACTAATCCAAAACGCGGCAGCTAGACTGGTGACTGGGAGCGGCCGCTAAGACCACATAACACCAGTCTTGAAAGACCTACACTGGCTCCCAGTATGTTTCTGAGCACAATTCAAAGTGTTGGTGCTGACCTTTAAAGCCCTAAACGGCCTCAGTTTCCCCAGCCATTCTGGGCAGCACCCAACAGAATATTAAAACCACGATAAATCTTCAAACATTAAAAGTTTCCCAATACAGGATTGCCTTCAGATGTCTTCTAAAAGTCAGGTAATTGTTTATTTCCTTGACATTTGATGGGAGGGTGTTCTGCAGGATGGGCGCCACCACCGAGAAGGCCCTGTGCCTGGTTCCCTGTAACTTGGCTTCTCGCAGGGAGGGAACCACCAGAAGGCCCTCGATGTTGGACCTCAGTGTCTGGGCAGAATGATGGGGGTGGAGATGCTCCTTCAGGTATACTGGGCCAAGGCTGTTTTGGGCTTTCAAGGTCAGCACCAACACTCTGAATTGTACTCAGAAACATACTGGGAGCCAATGTATCTGTTATGTAGTGTAACCCATAAATGCAGGGCAAGTGGGCAGGGGGACGAGCTCCTTTCGAGGGGCAGTGCTTGCTGCTCCTGCCCCCTGGCACCACCCAAAGGTCTGAAGGGTACCCCCAAATTGTCTGCCTGAGGCGAGCCGCCCCACTCTGCCCCATTTTGTCGGTTACACTGATCTTAGTGGTAAGTCTCGCCAGTACCAAGTCCGGGCTCAGATTCCACCTTCAGGAATGCAGGCACAACGAGATTTCCCGCAACGACTCTAACTGTAACGAGGAAGGTTAAAAACGGGGGCAGCCTGTGGCGGGGAGTTAGCTGTAGCGCTTGAGAAGATTAAGGGCTTATCTGTAAGTTCGTTTTTGCAAACGCTGGAAATGACTCTCTGATTATAACCCGTGCTCCACATCACCTTCCTCTTGGTATTTTTTGTGGCTGATGTGTTGGGTCCCTCCCCTCTTGAATGTGGGGCCAACCCAACGGAACTGGCATGTCTGTGTAAAAATTGAAATTTGAATGGAAGAGATAAGGGGAGGATTGGAACTAAAAAGAGAGAAGGAAACAGTTTATAAAAGGATGTAAATGAAACCGCTTTGAGGAGGAATGGAAGTCAACCAGAAGAAAAGATGAAATGAAATATGGTATAATTAGAATTTTGTTTTTTTAAAGGAACTGGCATGTCTGTGTGTATCTATCGGGCGGCTGTGGGGTGGCCAGGCTTCACGATAGGGTTCAAATACCTTCTCTCGGATATAATCGGCAGTATATTGCAGGAAATATGTACATCCGAAGAACGTGTCAAACGACGGCGACAATTTACCAAAACGAAGCAAGCAAGCCACACATTTCCGGCCTCAACATCTCCTAAAGTCTGCTGCTGAAAAGGACAACCAAAATTATCAGGGGGAAATGGATGCAGAAAAGGTCCTTTCTCCCTCTCTCAAAATGCTAGAGCCCAGTGGGGCCACCCAGGGAAGATGAATATTCGGGGGTGGGGGGGTGGGGGGCGGTGGAAGCACAAATTGTGGCGTTTGAGGGAAAAATTTGGTTCTGTTCACATTTCTGTGTGCTCACATCCCTAGTTTGCATTTCCCCAAATGAGAGGCAAACCGAAAAACACAGCTGCCCTGATGTTCTGGACAAACCTCCGAATTTTGTGTTTCAATTCTCCAGCCGAATGATGTGTGCAGAAGGAGTGAAAACAATGTGAAAATGCATTAGGTTAGGAGAAAATTGCTTGCAAAGATGTGCATATTATCCAAAATTCACAGGAGTATAAGACAATCAAAGTGTTGGAAGGGACCACGAGAGTAATCTAGTCCAACCCCCTGCAAGGCAGGGGGGGACCTCGAACCCACAACCTTTGCATAGCAAAAGTAGAGTTGCCGTACACCTGAAATTTCCCGGACATAGCCAACAACTTTGCCAAAAAAGAAAAAAAAAAGCTCACCAACTCACCAACTTTTGTGTCTGGGTTTTCACTTTCTGAAATATTGGAAGCCTAGTTAAAACCATGTGGCTTACAATATGAAAAAAAAACCCTACATAATTGACATCATGTTGGCTACCACCAGTGTTTTTGGCCTCATTGAGTATGTCAATATGAGTAGGAAAATGAGAGCACCCCTAAACATTTTTTTAGAAGAAAGAAAAGCACTGGCTACCACTGTCCTGGGACACGGGTGGCGCTGTGGGTTAAACCACTGAGCCTAGGGCTTGCTGATTGGAAGGTCGGAGGTTCGAATCCCTGTGATGGGGTGAGCTCCCATTGCTCAGTCCCTGCTCCTGCCAGCCTAGCAGTTCAAAAACACGCCAGTGCAAGTAGATAAATAGGTCCCGCTCCGGCGGGAAGGAAAACGGCATTTCTGTGTCTGTGTGCTGCTCTGGTTTTGCCAGAAGCAGTTTAGTCCTGCTGTCCACATGAATCGGAAAGCTGTCTGCGGACAAACGCTGGCTCCCTCAGCCAGTAAAGCGAGATGAGCGCCACAACCCCAGAGTCCTTACAAAAGTTCATGGTGGTTCCCAAACAAGAGCTACGAAACCAAAATCAAAAGCAGCAGTATTGAAAATCAGAGCTGCACAGGACCAAAATATTTAAAAACAGGACAGTAGCAAAAAGATATGGTAAAACTCTCCCCCAGCCTTTAAAGGCCAAAGGCTTCCCTAAGTAGAAATATTTGAACCTGATGGTGTAAGGTCCACCCCCACCATTCAGCCCGGACAATGGGGTGCTCCCCCTCCGAGGGTCTTCTGGTGGTTCCCTCACATCGAGAAGCAAAGTTACAGGGAACCAGTCAGAGGGCCTTCAGATGTCAAGGAGATACAAGAACCACACAACTTTTAGAAGACATCTGAAGGCAGCCCTGTGCTTGATTTTTTAGAAATGTACCGTACTTTTCTGTGTA
The DNA here is from genome assembly GCF_951804945.1 of Podarcis cretensis. Classification (NCBI taxonomy): domain Eukaryota; kingdom Metazoa; phylum Chordata; class Lepidosauria; order Squamata; family Lacertidae; genus Podarcis; species Podarcis cretensis. The sequence goes on from NC_137170.1 coordinate 5,175,862, forward strand.
TAAGACGTGGGATTGGTTGCTGCCGCGAGCCTAAGATTGCCAGCGGGTATTTGGCATGTTATTGGTTGCTGCGGCAAGGGCTGGTGTTGATTTGCTGTCATTGTGCTAATTGGGTAGGAGCAATCCCCCCTAAAAAAGTTCAACAACTCTGGGGGCCACCCCCCCGTTTGCCTAATTTGGAGTCCCTAAAAATAGGGGGCGTCTTATACACGGGGGCATGATATACACAGAAGAATACAGTATTTTTTTTCCTGGAAACCGCCCAGAGTGGCTTGGGAAACCCAGCCAGATGAGCAGGGTATTCATCATCACCTTCATCTTCATCATCATCATCATCATCACTTAAGGTACCAGGCCATTCAGTGAGATCCCAGAGGACCACGTCTGCTGGATTTCCACCCCCACCGTGAGAGCAGGTATTTGGTTCCTGTCTAGCTGCTCTGATGAATGGAGGGAGGAAGTCGCCAAAGGAGGAAGCAGCAGCCCAACCGCACAGTGACGTGGAAGCAGCCGTTGCAGAGACGGCACCTGTTTCCTTGCACTGCCACATGCTAACACCCAAGAGCAGATTTAGGTGCCTCTGCAAGTAAAGGTTGCTTGAAGCCTGGGACTTTTTGGCTTCGAGAAAAAGGCGAGTAATAGGGTTGCGTGGTAAGGTAAAGGTAAAGGGACCCCTGACCTTTAGGTCCAGTCGTGGCCGACTCTGGGGTTGCGGCGCTCATCTTGCTTTATTGGCTGAGAGAGCTTCTGGGTCATGTGGCCAGCATGACTAAGCCACTTCTGGCAAACCAGAGCAGCGCACAGAAACGCCGTTTACCTTCCCGCCGGAGCGGTACCTATTTATCTACTTGCACTTTGACGTGCTTTCGAACTGCTAGGTTGGCAGGAGCAGGGACCGAGCAACGGGAGCTCACCCCGTCGCGGGGATTCGAAATGCCGACCTCCTGATCGGGAAGTCCTAGGCTCTGTGGTTTAACCCACAGCGCCACCCACGTCCCTTAGGGTTGCATGGTAGAAGTTTATAAAATCATGCATTGTCTCGGTGGCCGCTCCCAGTCACCAGTCTAGCTGCTGCATTCTGGATTAGTTGCAGTTTCCGTGTCACCTTCAAAGGTAGCCCCACATAGAGTGCATTGCATTAGTCCAAGCGGGAGATAACCAGAGTATGCACCACTGTGGCGAGACAGTGCAGGGAGGGTCTCAGGTGGCGTACCAGATGGAGCTGATAGACAGCTGCCCTGGACACAGAATTGACCTGCGCCTCCATGGACAGCTCCATGACCCCCAGTCTGCGCACCTGGTCCTTCAGGGGCACAGTTGCCCCATTCAGGACCAGGGAGTCCCCCACACCTGCCCGACCCAGGAAAGGCTGATATAAGTTGCCAGCAACACAGCTCTGTGCAGCCTTCCCGGGTCTTTGCCATCCCGTATTTTCTGTCTCTTGATTGATTGACGATGCCGATTTAAATATGCTGCTCGCTGTTTTCAGGGGCCCTTTGGGGCTGAAAAGCTGAATAGCAACGCTAATTATTCTTTTCGGTGGCACCCGGGAGTTAGTTGCCAAGCGCGAAGTTCTGTTCGGGTGCAACCAGCTAGTCACAAACGCTGCGTTCCTGGCAGACGTTAAGCCTCCACATGGAATTGCAAAGGCGGGGGGGGGGGGAGAGAAAGCCCATATTGCAGTTGTGTCAATCAGCCCTGGGTGATGTTTGGGGAAAAGTTCGAAGACCATGTTGCATGGCAGAGCCAAATTGCCATAGCAACAGCACGAGGCGAGTGGGTGGACGTCTTGTGGGGGTTTTTTTTAATGACTCATTTTTTTATTTTATTTTATTTTTTATTTTATTTTTTTGTTTCTTGAAGGAGTGATGGCTCCCACCACCATCTTTCAAATTTTTATTTCAAATAAAAGGCTGAATTGCTTAAAAATAGAAACCCAAAGACACCAAACCGATTCCTGGAGAACGCTGAAAAATAAGGGTGGTAATCTCAGAAGACTTGGCTTCTGTTTAAACATCTCCGCTATGAATGTGTTGCGTGGCTGGTAGGGCAGATGCGGCGGCATCCCGGGATAAAACTGCCGATCTGAGCTGTGTAATCCAATTAATAGAAGGCTTTGCAAATAGTTTAGAAGCGAGACATCATCTCCCATTATAAACAGCTGTGATCGCGTTAAGCTGCGCCTCTTTTCTCCCTCCCCACTTTCTGGGCGTGTGCATTCTCATAAACAAGCACAGGAAATAATATCGACTGCACAATGAATTAACTGACTCACCCACAAGTTAGCGGGAGGATATAGGGCAGGACCCGAGTGTCGTTCATCAAGACAACACACTGCATTCTGCAAGCCTGAGAGTTTCGCAGACCAAGAGCCCTGCCTGCCTGCTGTGACCCAAAGAACAAAGGAGTCGAATACCCTCCAACATTCCTCAGATGAAAAAAGGGACATTTCTCATTCCTCCCCCCACAAAATGACCCTCTTAGGCCCCCCCATTTTTTGTGCCCCTCCCAGTACTTCCTATCAGAAGAAGGGCGAATGCCACGATGCCACCACATTACCAGCAGGGCACAACACACAAGCCCTCCACCGTCCCGCAAAGAACCCTCAATTGTTATTTTATTTAATTTTGTTCCTTGGTACATTTACAAAAAGAAAAACAAACACCAAAATATGTAGTCAAACCTCATGCTGGGCCCGCTTCAGGTTGCGTTTTTCGGGTTTCGGCAGTCGCGCATGTGCAGAAGTGCTAAATGGTGCTTTGCGCATGCGCAGAAGTGCCGGACCGCAACTCGCGCATGCGCAGATGCGGGTTGCGAACACTGCGGGTTGCGAACGTGCCTCCCGCCCAGATCACGTTCACACCCCGAGCGTCCACTGTATTTTAGAAAGGGGCATGATGAGATGCAGACACACAAAGTTTTTATTTTTCAGAAAAACGAAGACTCCCTGTGCTCTGCTTCCCCTTCTCCCCCCCCCCCCCGGGCAGCCCTGCCCTCTGCCTGCACCTTAGGGCTGGCGTATCATGCAAGGCTGGGCCTCAGCAGCCTCTCCTCCCTGCCCGCTCTTCAGCAGCTGCTATGAGCTGCCCAAGGGAAGAGGCCGGAAGCAGCCATGGAGAGACCATGGATACTCCCTCACCACCGCTGCCGCTCGGGACAAGCTCTGGCTCCTCCTCCTCCTTAGGCTTGGCAGGGGAAAGAGGGGCATTCCGGGATGATGATGATGATGATAATAATAATAATAATCAAATAATTTATTATTTATACCCCACCCATCTGGCTGGGTTTCCCCAGCCACTCTGTCTGTCTCAAAAGACAATGGAGTTCACCTCTGGAGGTGAAGACAAATTGCTGTGGCTGCAGAGACTTGTAACTGCTGCCCCTAGCGTTGTTTTGGCAGCGTGTGTGGAGGTCCTGGGCTGCGGCAAAACCCTCCTCTCAGTCTTCCTGATGTGGTCCAAACACCTTAGAATTTTGTTCTCTTGAAGATACAGTGGTACACCTTGGTTCTCAAACGCCTTGGTTCCCAAACGCCGAAAACCCGGAAGTAAGTGTTCCAGTTTTCGAATGTGTTGACTATTGTTTCTGGGGTGCCTGCACCAATCAGAATCTGCGCCTTGGTTTTCGAACATTTCGGAAGTCAAACTGACTTCTGGAATGGTTTAAGTTTGGTGCTTTTGTTTTTGCTATTTATTTTGCCTTTTTGAGGCTTTTTCGGTTAATTTGTTTTTGTGACTGTGTGGAACCCAGTTCAGCTACTGCTTGATTGTGTGACTGAGCAAATGGATAAAAGCCGACTATCATCGGTGCAGATAAGAAAAAAAATTAATTTCAATTTTTATCATCTACAATGCTGCCTTATTTATTTTATTATACAGCACATTGATTATTGCTTTCATTTTATGGATCAATTGTCTCATTAGATAGTAAAATTCACATTAAATTGCTGTTTTAGGGGTTGTTTTTCAAAGTCTGGAATGGATTAATCCATTTTGCATTACTTTCTATGGGAAAGTGCGCCTTGGTTTTGGAATGCTTTGGTTTTGGAACGGACTTCCAGAACGGATTAAGTTTGAGAACCAAGGTACCTCTGTATCTCATAAGTCAACGAGTATCTTAGGGACTAGAAACCGGTCTATTCAGTTAAAACTAAAGCTGGACATTTTGGCAAGTTCCATATTATTGGCAAGTTCCATATTACAGTGGTGCCCCGCAAGATGAATGCCTCGCAAGACGAAAAACTCGTTAGACGAAAGGGTTTTCCGTTTTTCGATGTGCTTCGCAAGACGAATTTCCCTATGGGCTTGCTCCGCAAGATGAAAACGTCTTGCGAGTCTTGCGAGTTTTTTCGCTCCCCCCCCTTTTTCTAAGCTGCTAAGCTGCTAATAGCCTCTTAGCCGCTAAACCGCTAAGCCGCTAATAGCGCTAATCCGCTAATAGGGGTGCTTCGCAAGACGAAAAAACCGCTAGACGAAGAGACTCGCGGAACGAATTATTTTCGTCTTGCGAGGCGCCACTGTATTGCCCAACTTTCTGTGACGCACGCAGTACGATTCTGAAACTCACACAGCGGTGGATGTATTGTAAGCGCTCTCGGACACTGGGGAAACATGGAAATCAAATTAGAGCAAGCGTGCAGAAAATTATTAATCCGCAGAGCTCAGCTTCTCCTGACAGGGAGAGGCCGTTGGGGCAAAGTCTCATGGAAGTCTCCACCTGGGCTCTTGGGAGACCAGACTGCATTCTGCGTCTAGCAGTGCAGACGCAACACAATTATCAACAATTGCTGGAGCCCTCGGAGATTTCGCACGGAGAGGCTGCGTTGCCAGAGGGAATCCTTCTGGGGGAAGGTGCAACACTTTTGTTGAGTCTGCAATGACTAAAAAAATAAAATAAAGGATGCTACCCATGAAGACCTTTTGCCACATTCCCCCCCCTTCTCCTTTGTTTCCTGTTAAGTGGAAAAATCTGGTTTCAGATGGACAGAATAAGAGAATATAGAGTTGCAAGGGACCCCTGAAAGTCATTTAGTCCAACCCCCTGCCCTGACCATTGGTCCTGCTGGCCGGGGCTGACAGGAGTTGTAGTCTGCCAGCTTCTGGAGGGTGCCAGGTTGGCTACTCCTGTTCAAATCCCTGTGCCCAGTTCTTTATTCCTGGAAATCACATGCTGATTTAGAACTTCAGCATCACCTGGTAGATTAGCAGGTCCTTGATGAGCTATTTTTCTGCATGCACGGAATGGTCAAATATGCCTGCTCCCTGCAATGCCAGCCATCTCAAGGCAAATATAAAAAGAATGTAGTATAAACACCGACAACTGGGAAACACTAGCCTGCGAGCGCTCCAGTTGGAGAACAGCCTTTACCAAAGGTGTCATGGGCTTTGAAGACACTCGAACTCAGGACGCAAGGGAGAAACATGCTAAGAGGAAGGCACGCTTGGCAAATCCACACCGTGATCAACTCCCACCCGGAAACCAATGTCCCCACTGTGGAAGGACATGTGGATCCAGAATTGGCCTCCACAGTCACTTACGGACTCATTGTTAAAACCGTGTACAGTGGTACCTCGGGTTAAGTACTTAATTCGTTCCAGAGGTCCGTTCTTAACCTGAAACTGTTCTTAACCTGAAGCACCACTTTAGCTAATGGGGCCTCCTGCTGCTGCCGTGCCACCAGAGCACGATTCCTGTTCTCATCCTGAAGCAAAGTTCTTAACCTGAAGCACTATTTCTGGGTTAGCGGAGTCTATAACCTGAAGCGTGTGTAACCCGAGGTACCACTGTATATGGAAGACAATCTTACTCAGCTACAGGTGATTGCCAAAGAAGGAGAAGGAGGAGGAGGAGGAGGAGGAGGAGGAGGAGGAGGGGAACCCCTGTCCCAACAGAAATGGAATTTGTGCATGTGACCTGGTGCAGAAAGACTTCGTCCTGCACAGGAACAAAAGAAGAGTCAGGCTGGATTAGACCCAAGGCCCCTCAGATCCAGTATCCTGTTCTCAGATGGCTTGTGGTTCCTTCCAGAAAAGGTTTTCAAAGGCGTAACACCTCTGGAGATGCAGAGAGTCTTCTATTGAGGTAGAACAACGTGGCCTTATTATTTTGTCTCCTTCTATAATTTAACTCCCTGCTATGCGTGAAGATGTACAGGCAACACCAGTTTCGCATGCATTCAAAGAATGCCCAGCTGTGCATGCGCGGGCCTCTTTCGGACTCGGAAGTGGGCATGGCGGGGCATAATGGGGTGGGGTAGACTTATGTGCTCTCCACCGATACGGACAATGACCCAGGATGTAACTCTTGCACAAAACGGGGGTTGCCTGTACTTCCTTTTTTCTGTCCTGCATCTTCCAACATTCACTTCACTCAATGTCTACATGCCCTAGGACTCAGCTCTACAGCTGCAAATATAACGTTTTAAGGGCATTATACAAACGTGACACTAGATGGCGATGGTGAGCTAATGGCAAATTCAATATATTTTTTTAAAACTTTTTTTCAGAGCGTTTTTTTTACATATGTCTAGATTCAGCCCTAGTGTTTGGAGAAAGGGAGGAAAAACCTTTCCTCCATCCACTTTCTCTGTGCCACGCATAATTTCATAAATTTCTACTTGCCTGTTCTCCAAACTAAATGCCTTATGAGGAACGGCTAAGGGAGCTGGGCATGTTTAGCCTGGAGAAGAGGAGGTTAAGGGGTGATATGATAGCCATGTTCAAATATATAAAAGGATGTCACATAGAGGAGGGAGAAAGGTTGTTTTCTGCTGCTCCAGAGAAGCGGACACGGAGCAATGGTTCCAAACTACAAGAAAGAAGATTCCACCTAAACATTAGGAAGAACTTCCTGACAGTAAGAGCTGTTTGACAGTGGAATTTGCTGCCAAGGAGTGTGGTGGAGTCTCCTTCTTTGGAGGTCTTTAAGCAGAGGCTTGACAACCATATGTCAGGAGTGCTCTGATGGTGTTTCCTGCTTGGCAGGGGGTTGGACTCAATGGCCCTTGTGGTCTCTTCCAACTCTATGAGTCTATGATTCTAAAAAACCCCAAATGCTGCAAGCTTCCCTCATAGGAGAGCCTTGCCGTCCCTTTGAACATTTGAGCCGTCATTTTCTGAACCTTTTCCAACTCTACAATACCCTTTTTGAGATGAGTTATTCCAAAGGCTGCTGCACCACAGATTTGTATAACGGCGTTGTTATAGCAACGGTTTCATTTCTAATCCTTTCCCCAATGCAACAGGTCTTAACCTTACAGAAGCAACGCTGGTTCTGCTGCAGCAAGTCGTCTTCTTCTTTTTCGTGGGAATCTATCTTTAATTGTGCTTTTCACGGGTTTTCTGGCAACAGACATTAAGCTCACCAACCTGTAATTTCCCAGATACCTCCTGAATCCCTTTTAAATAGCTGCTGTTATATGTTTTCCATTCCTCAGATATGGAAGCTGAAATTAGGGAATAGTCACTTCTTCAAAATTGGGAAAGGAGTACGACAAGGCTGTATATTGTCTCCCTGCTTATTTAACTTATATGCAGAATTCATCATGCGAAAGGCTGGGCTGGATGAATCCCAAGCCAGAATTAAGATCGCAGGAAGAAATATCAACAACCTCAGATATGCAGATGACACAAGCTTGATGGCAGAAAGTGAGGAGGAATTAAAGAACCTTTCAATGAGGGTGAAAGAGGAGAGAGCAAAATATGGTCTGAAGCTCTACATCAAAAAAACGAAGATCATGGCCACTGGTCCCATCACCTCCTGGCAAATAGAAGGGGAAGAAATGGAGGCAGTGAGAGATTTTACTTTCTTGGGCTCCATGATCACTGCAGATGGTGACAGCAGTCACGAAATTAAAAGACGCCTGCTCCTTGGGAGAAAGGTGATGGCAAACCTAGACAACATCTTAAAAAGCAGAGACATCACCTTGCCAAAAAAGGTCGCATAGTTAAAGCTATGGTTTTCCCAGTAGTGATGTATGGAAGTGAGAGCTGGACCGTATAGAAGGCTGATCGCCAAAGAATTGATGCTTTTGAATTCTGGTGCTGGAGGAGACTCTTGAGAGTCCCATGGACTGCAAGAAGATCAAACCTCTCCATTCTGAAGGAAATCAGCCCTGAGTGCTCACTGGAAGGACAGATCCTGAAGCTGAGGCTCCAATATTTTGGTCACCTCGTGAGAAGAGAAGACTCCTTGGTAAAGACCCTGATGTTGGGAAAGATGGAGGGCACAAGGAGAAGGGGACGACAGAGGACGAGATGGTGGGACAGTGTTCTCAAAGCTACCAGCATGAGTTTGACCAAGCTGTGGGAGGCAGTGGAAGACAGGAGTGCCTGGCGTGCTCTGGTCCAGGGGGTCACGAAGAGTCGGACACCACTAAACGACTAAACAACACTTCTTTTGGAAGCAATTTCACTTCTGAGTTCTTTATGACCTCTCGGATCGATATCAGCCGAACCTGATAGTTTGTTTTTCATTTGCCAATAAGGCCCAGAACTTTGCCTGATATCATGACCTCAGTTGCTCAGACTTGCTTCCTGCCAAAGTTTGCTCGGATACAGGAATCCGCCCTGCATCTTCCATTGTGTAGACAGATGGAAATAATTAATTCAGTTATAACTGAATAGCCCACCAGCCCTCTGGAGAGATTTAACTACTGTCGTCTTTTCTTTTCAACTTCCTCTTTCCCACTCCCTTCATTTCTGGGAAGTTTCTCTTCCTTACGTCAAATGTGACTCTGCTGCTCTTTCTTGGCAACTGTCTATTTGCAGATACAGAGCACGAGACTCTTAATCTCATGGTTGTGGGTTCGAGTTCCACATGGGCTGGACTAGATGACCCTTGAGGTCCCCTCCACTTCTACAATTCTATGCTTCTATATATTGAATCTGATAGGATTATAGTCACTGGTCCTGCTCGGGTCAGTAACATTTACATCTCACACCAGGTCCTGGACATCACTTAAGATGGAATCCAGGGCCAGCTCCCCTCTGGCCAGTTCCATGATCTACTGCTGTATTGTAGAGTTATTTAGCTAGAAAGTTGAAAGGGTGAAACTAAGGACTTATCCAAACTTAACTTTTGCACCGTTCTTTCCAGGCAAAGGTAAACAGAAGGAAGTTGTGAATAAGTCTTAAACTTAGCTGCACTTGCATAACTTGAAACATTTCTCCGATGAAAATAGGGATGTTAATAATAATAATAGTAATAATAATAATAATTTGTTGTTTATACCCCACCCATCTGACTGGGTTGCCCCAGCCACCCTGGGCAGTTTCCAAAACAGATAAAAACATAATAAACCATTAAACATTAAAAAAAAACCTTCCCTGTTCAGGGCTGCCTTCAGATGTATTCTAAAGGCTGTATCTTTTTATCTCGGGGGTCACATAACTCCATACCCTCCAACATTTCTCCGATGAAAATAGGGATGTCCTAAGGCGGGGTCAGCAAACTTTTTCAGCAGGGGGCCAGTCCACTGTCCCTCAGACCTTGTAGGGGGCCGGACTATATTTTGGAGGAAAAAAATGAATGCATTCCTGTGGCCCACAAATAACCCAGAGATGCATTTTAAATAAAAGGACACATTCCATTCATGTAAAAACACACTGATTCCCGGACCGTCGGCGGGCCGGATTGAGAAGGCGATTGGGCTGGATCTGGCCCCTGGGCCTTAGTTTTCCTACCCCTGTCCTAAGGATAAGTAAAGGTAAAGGGACCCCTAACCATTAGGTCCAGTCGTGACTGACTCTGGGGTTGCAGCGCTCATCTCGCTTTACTGGCCGAGGGAGCCGGCGTACAGCTTCCGGGTCATGTGGCCAGCAGGACTAAGCCGCTTCTGGCAAACCAGAGCAGCGCACGGAAACGCCGTTTACCTTCCCGCCGGAGCGGTACCTATTTACCTACTTGCACTTTGACGTGCTTTTGAACTGCTAGGTTGGCAGGAGCAGGGACTGAACAACGGTAGCTCTCCCCGTCGTGGGGATTCGAACCACCAACCTTCAGATCAGCAAGTCCTAGGCTCTGTGGTTTAACCCACAGCACCACCCGCGTCCCTATGTCCTAAGGATAAGCACAAATTAGAAACAGGGATGGCGTCTGTAAATCCGGGACTGTCCCTGGAAAATAGGGACACTGGGAAGGGCCCGTACTTGTGATTTAAAAAAACCACAGGTGATTCTCTAAGAGTGATCTGCAACACACTATCGGGTGGTTCACATAACTACAATAAATTGAAGAAGAGCCCTCTGGATCAGACCCATCAAGTCCCACAAAATGCGTTTCCATTTTTGCTTTCTTAGATCCAAGAAAACATACTTTGAATAGCATCTGTTTGCCAACTCCCTGTCCCTCTGAAGAGAGCCATCACTTGCAGAAACAGCAATGAGATTTCCCCCCCCCCCCCTCCTTAAATGATGCTGATTTCACAAGGAACAATGGAGCAGAGATCCAGAAGCCCCAGCCCTGGCATGGAGGAACTTGATGATACAGAAAACTGTGTGCTGTTAGAAAGATCCCATTATAACCAGCCTTGGGGAGGAAAATAGTGCCAGCACTCAGTGACACATACTTTTTTGGAACAGAGATGGGGGAAAAGAGACAAGATTGAATATCCAGATATTATATTCTGCTATGTGACTTGGCTGCTCAGTTCAGTCTTTTTGCATGGTCTCTTATAAATTGTTTTATGGGTTGTCACTTTGCTGTTATTTTTATCAATTACAGTTGAGTAGTTATTTAGTTATCTCAACTAGGGCCAGGGCCTTTTCAGTACTGGCCCCGACTTGGTGGAACACTCTTTCACAAGAGACTAGGGCCCTGCGGGATTTGACATCTTTCCGCAGGGCCTGCAAGATGGAGCTGTTCCGCCTGGCCTTTGGTTTGGACTCAGTCTGACCCTTATGTTTCCCTTCCCTTTTGGTTTTGATTTATGGGCTGCTACTAAAATGAGGCTGCATTTTAAATTGTATTTTAACCCATATTTTAACCAGTATTTTAATTAACTGTTTCTTTCCTTTTCTTTTACGTTTTATTGTAATTTTATTGGTGTTAGCCGTCCTGAGCCCAGTTCTGGCTGGGGAGGGCAGGGTATAAATAAAATTTTCTTCTTCTTCTTCTTCTTCTTCTTCTTCTTCTTCTTCTTCTTCTTCTAAAATAATGCTTTTTATAGTGTAGAGGGGAGTTCATGGCACCAAAAAAAGTTCAAGAACCACGGACCTAGTGGAAGACTGGAAAGACGACAGTTGCACAATTTGCAGACTGTTTCTGGGGCAGACACTGATGTAGACATCTGAAAACTGGGCATTTTCATGCCGCATTGTGTCTTCTGAGCACCTGCGGATAATTTCCTTCCCTGCTAATTGCTGCCCTGAGTTCCGATCTCGCTCATCTAACCCTGTTGAGCCACGACAGCCGGGTGCTCTCTGCATTTTCCGGAAACAATGGAAGACCTTTTTTTTTGCTTTGACAAGCTTTTCCAGGATGAAAAGGTCTCCGACTTAAGGTGTTCATTTTGCATGGCTTTAAACCCATAGTTTAGTTGTTGCTTTGTCCTGTTTTAAAAACTATTTTTAGTGGGGTTTTAGATTGCGAGTTCATCAGTGGCCTTGGGACATGCATAGAAGGTGATTAGTTCATAAGTCACGGTGGTGATATTTTCTAGAGATATCAGGTGGTATGCAATGCTAGTCCTACTCAGAGTAGACCCACTGAAGTCAATGGCTGTGTTCTGCTTCCACAGATGGAGGCAGCAATACTACTAAATCCCAGTTGCGGAAAACCACTGGAGGGGAGAGTTGCTCTTGTGGTCGAATCCTGCTTCCCAATTTCCCACTGGTTGGCCACTGTGAGAACAGGATGCTGGACTAGATGGGACACTGGCCTGATCCTGCTGGTTCCTCTTATATTCTTAACGCACAGGACTAGCATTTGTTTAGTCGTTTAGTTGTGTCCAGCCCTTCATGACCCCGTGGACCAGAGCACGCTAGGCAAGAGTCTCCTCCAGCACCGTAATTCAAAAGCATCCATTCTTCGGCGATCAGCCTTCTTTCTGGTCCAGCTCTCACTTCCATACATCACTACTGGGAAAACCATAGATTTCACTATACGGACCTTTGTTGGCAAGGTGATGTCTCAGCTTTTTAAGATATATAAAAACATAATAAAGCTGTAAACCTCCCTCTACAAAACCTCCCTCTACAGGTCTGCCTTGAGATGTGTTCTGAAGGTTGTATAGTTACTGATCTCCTTGGTCACGCCTGGACCTACTGGTCAGGGGTCCCTTTACTATATATGCTGGAAGCTGCCCAGAGTGGCTGTGGCAACCATGTCAGATGGGTGGGGTATAAATAATATAATGGTTGTTGTTGTTGTTGGAGGTTATGCGATGAGAGTTGGGGTCTGGCAACCTGGGGGGGGGGCAGAGGTTTCCCTCCCTGATCTCTGAGCTATAAGCTTGTCAAAACATACTAAGATAACTGACGGGCCCAGTCTGGGCTTCCTTATGCCTTCCTCATACCTGCATTAGGAACTGCCTGGAAGTCACTGCCCCCCCCCCCAGTGTGGTGTAATGGTTAGAGCAATGTTTCTCAACCTTGGGCCCTCAGGTGTTGTGGGGCCCCCAGCTACAATGCCGTTCATCCCTAGCTGGAAGGACCAGTGGTCAGGGATGATGGGAGCTGGCTCCTAGGACATTTCCGAGTAATAATAATAATAATAATTTATTATTTGTACCCCGCCCATCTAGCTGGGTTTCCCCAGCCACTCTGGGCAGCTTCCACAGAGACAAAAAATACACTAAAATGTACAGTTCAAAGTGTTGGTGCTGACCTTTAAAGCCCTAAACGGCCTCGGTCCAGTATACCTGAAGGAGCGTCTCCACCCCCATCGTTCAGCTCGGACGCTGAGGTCCAGCTCCGAGGGCCTTCTGTTGGTTCCCTTGTTGCGAGAAGTGAGGCTACAGGGAACCAGACAGAGCGCCTTCTCGGTGGTGGCGGCACCATCATTGCCTACACTGGCTGGCAGCAGTTTCCCTTGGTTTTTTCTCCCAGCCCAACCTGGAGAAGTCGGGGACTGAACTTGGGACCTCCTGCCTGCAAGGCGGATGCTCTGTCACAGCTTTTCAAATCCTTGTCATCACCCCGTCTTGTGGGCACATGTTCTTTTGGGCCTTTGGGGGCACATCAATTGAGCCATCACAACATGAATTACTATGACAAGCGGGGACATGGGTGGTGCTGTGGTCTAAACCACTGAGCCTCTTGGGCTTGCCGATCGGAAGGTCGGCGGTTCGAATCCCTGCACCGGAGTGAGCTCCCATCGCTCTGTCCCAGCTCCTGCCAACCTAGCAGTTCCAAAACACACAAGTGAAAGTAGATAAATAGGTACCACTCTGGCAGGAAGGTAAATAGTGTTTCCATGCGCTCTGGTGTCTGTCACAGTGTCCCATTGCACCAGAAGTGGTTTAGTCCTGCTGGCCACATGACCCATAATAATAATAATAATAATAATAATAATAATTTATTATTTATACCCCACCCATCTGACTGGGTTTCCCCAGCCACTCTGGGCGGCATCCAACAGAACACTAAAATACAATAACCTATTAAACATTAAAAGCTTCCCTAAACAGGGCTGCCTTCAGATGACTTCTAAAAGTCTGGTAGTTGTTGTTCTCTTTGACATCTGGATGGAGGGCGTTCCACAGGGTGGGTGCCACTACCAAGAAGGCCCTCTGCCTGGTTCCCTGTAACTTCGCTTCTCACAGGGTTGGAACCACCAGAAGGCCCTCGGCGCTGGACCTCAGTGTCCGGGCAGAACGATGGAGGTGGTGACACTCCTTCAGGTATACTTTCTGCGGACAAACGCCAGCTCCCTTGGCCTGAAAGCGACATGAGTGCTGCCACCCCATAGTCTCCATTGACTGGACTTAACCGTCTAGGGGTCCTTTACCTTTTTTTTACTATGAGATGCAACCAGCAGAGGTGTGGGGAGAGTTGTTACTTTCTCCAGAGCAGTTATATTTTACAAATGTTTATCAAGCCTTCCTTAGCTGTCCCCCACCCCCCAACCAAAAAACCCCTCTACCACTGTCTCCATTATGGAGGCTTTCGGAGTATGCCACGCCCACCGAGGTGATGCAAAGCATCTCTGGAAAGCAGAAAGGGGAGGAAATACAGAGAAAGCAAGTGGCTTTCTACCTCATCTTTAAGCCAATTGCATTTCAGTTCCATGCACGGCCATATGGCACAAAAGAGGATTTGAATCAGAGGATTCCATAAAATCCGGTTAATATGGAAGGAATGGCCGAATGGGTGTGGTATAGGACCTCCCGTCGTGGAGTCAGAAATCAAGAGGCAGATGTTGCCATTTCGAGATCCGCGCAGACACCTGGCAGTGCCAAACCACCCCACAGAGAGCATGCCCCCTGAAATAACAGGCTGGTCTTTCCCCCCAGGGAACAGCTGACGAGTTCCTTTTGGATGGTGGCTGGACTGAAGGAGAGGTGATCAAAGGGACCAGCGAGTTTGAGAACCTGGCCAGGCAATCCTTGCCGAGAAGCAAAAAGGTTCCCAGGCTCTTTTAAAATAAAGCAGAGACCCCCCCCCCCTCCGAGGCCCTAATAAAACTCTCCTCCTAAGAGACAACAGGTATCTTTGTCTTGGGATGAACTTGTGAGCAGAGAGGCTAAGGACCATTGCACTTTATGGGTTGTAACAGTCGATTAGTGCAAAATTAATGGGGGGCGGCAAACGAGGCGGAGGGAGTGTCATTTTTTAATTGCCTCATAAATGTGGGGGTTGAGTCCCCACCCGAGTTTCTTCCTTCCCACTCCCATCTCTGCCGACCGATCTTGAGAGTCACAATATCTCCCCTCTCCCCTCTCCCTGCCTCACCTCTGCAAAGCTGAGTTCTCAGCATTCAAAACAAAAGATGCTTATTTTGCTAGAGCTCAGTTCTCTTTTCCCTGCAGTCGCTTCTTCCTTCTTCGATAGCTGCCCCTTACGAAACCAGAATTCAAAGCGTTTCCCCATCTCAGAGACCTGGGTTCAACCATCTTCCTCTCTTCTACACCCACCTAAAAATTAATCTCTCCCCTTCAAGAAAAAGGAGTAGAAAGGTGAAGTTTGGAGTGTTCTGCCTTGTTCTGTAGGATGCTGGTGTGTGTGTGTGTGTGTGTGTGTGTGTGTGTGTGCATATATTTGTGGTGGAGCTGGTTGAAAAGCTGGTCTCCAGTTTTTGTTCTTTTTTTTTAAAAAAAAATGATTAAAAAAAAATGAGAGGCCAGCTCACATTCATCCAGGATTAGCAGGCAGGCCAAAGTCTTCTAAATTCAGTCTTTGTTTCCAGAGGCTGGACCCTGTGACATGACCTGCTTTGTCAATGGCCACTCACCCTTTTGCAAGGCTTGGGCTCCTTCCACAATGTCAACATCCTGTAGAGTCCCCATCCCAGGTCGTTTTATGAATGGGCTGGTGGGGTGGAGGTGAGGGGTAAAAGAGTAGGCTGGGCTAGTTTGCCCTGAGTCAGACTGCCCGTTCAGTCTGCCCACCCAGTTTTAATGCTTATCTGTCCACCCACCCACCCATCTTAAAAAAAATTAAACACCAGAGTCTTTCTCTCGGCAGTTTGGCAATCTTGCCTTCGTGCACGCTGCCAGCAGAACACAGCTGCCCACCCTCGCCCACCCGTTTGCCATCAGAGCAGTAATACCACCTACCGCTGCCTAAAAATAAAAATTTAAAAAATCTGCTAACACAAGAGAAATATTTCCAGGAGAAGGAGCCAATACGCAGATTTTCCTCTCCCCGCAACTTAAAAGAATCGAAAAAGACAGCTTTTCCAGCTGGAGAAGGAGGAAACAACCGAGCAGAAGGATTTAATATATACACATATTGGGTGGGATCCCAAAGCTTGCCATGAGTTTTAGTATTTGACTCAGACAGACAAGACTCTCCGGATCAACATCATCCCCAGCATGAGACATGGGAGGGGAGTCCAGGCATGCCAGAAAATGCTACTTGCTCCGAACAAAGAGATTGCAAACAGATCCAGGTGGGAAGGGGTCCCTCGCCCACCCAGGCAGGGTGTTTTTTAATGTATATATATTCACGTGCATTACAAATTAGGCAGAGCGCTGGCGATGGAACCACTCCGAAGTGACGCCAAATTAAATTAAATGCAGTTTTTGCAAAGAGCTGTGAGGCGTAAAGTGTGTGTGTGTGTGTTTTGTTCTCTGGCAGAATGAAAAAACACCACCACCACACACATTCCCATCAATTTCTCTTGCACTGGCGGGGAGAGACGTGTTATTAGACTCCCTCCCTCGACACATTCCCCGCTTGCAAGATTCCTTCCCCAAACGGAGGATCATATTTTGCTTGCAAGAAATCCGGGCAGGATTTGTCAGCCCACCCCAGTTGGTGTCCCCTGTGAAAACCCCGTTTGCGCCCGGAGGCGCCACAAACCCAAAGGTGGAAAATTGGAGAGATAGATCGATCGATCAGATGCATGCATAGGAAACGAGGCTGCCCGTTGACCATCGCGTTGGAGAAAAAGGAAGAAAACCTACAGCCCGGGAAGAAAAGGGATAGAGACCCCCTCCCTGAGCACGTTTAGTGGGCTTTCGCCCTCTCCTTTACCTGGATGGAGATTTCACAAACCGGAGCGCACAGCGGAGTCCCTCTCCTCCCCTCCTAGATCCAGATGTGGTCAGGAAGCCTCCTTTCCTGAGTCCCAGAGCCGGGAGTAGCAGCAACAGCTGGATCGCTAGAGAGCTGAGCTAAGCCGAGCCTCAGATGCGAGTCCCCACCCAGTCTGCTTGGGGTGTGTGTGTGTGTGTGTGTGTGAAATCAGCTCCCCGTTGTACAGGAAACACGGCAACTACCGCTTCCTCCTCGAGCTGCTGCGTGGTGCTTCTCCCTTGCAGCCTCGTTCTCTGTTCAGCTGTGCTCTCCCGCGCCTGAAATCCTGGAGAGCTGCTGCCAGCCCGTGCAGACAGCACTGAGTCGGGCGGAGCCCATGTTCTGACTCGCCCAGTAGAAGGCATCTCCCTGGGTTCCTTTCAAAGGGATGTTTACTGAGATTGGAATTGTAGAGTTGGAAGCGTCCCCCCCCCCCACAAGGGTGATGTAGTCCACCCCCCCCATATCTTTTTGCCTAACGCGGAACTCGAACCCAGGACCCTGAGATTAAGGGGCTCCTGCTCTACCGACTGAGCTATCTGCTAAACTGGAGTAGACCAGGCAGTGGCTCAATGGCGCAATCCTCAGCATTGCCGGGTAGGACTGGGAGAGCTGCTACCAGCCTGTGCTGACAGCACAGAGCTAGGTGGACCCGATGGTCTGGCTCAGCACAAGACAGCGTCTTATGTAAATAAAGAGGAAGTGGGGCTAAATATAGCTTGAAAGCGGAAACTGCTGGGCGCAACTGTTAGAAAACAAGAAATAATAATAATTTTTATTTATACCCCGCCCTCCCCAGCCAAGGCCGGGCTCAGGGCGGCTAACAAGCAATAATAAAAACAAGTTGAATGAATACAACTTACAAACAAGATTAAAATACATTAAAATATTGAAACATTAAAATATTAAAATGTAGCCTCGTCACAGGAGGAGAAAGGAAAAAGAAAAAAGAAAGAGGGGGAGGGAATCAAATCAACTCCAAGCCAAAGGCCAGGTGGAACAACTCTGTCTTACAGGCCCTGCGGAAAGAAATCAGATCCTGCAGGGCCCTGGTCTCATGAGACAGAGCGTTCCACTAGGCCGGGGCCAGTGCTGAAAAGGCCCTGGCTCTGGTTGAAGCCAATCTAACTTCCTTAGGGCCCGGACCACTAGGGTGTTGCTATTTATGGACCTTGAGGCTCTCCGTGGGGCATACCAGGAGAGGCGGTCCCATAGGTACGAGGGTCCTAGGCCGTGAAGGGCTTTAAAGGTCAAAAGCAGCACCTTAAACCTGACCATGTACTCCACCGGGAGCCAGTGCAGCTGGAAAAGCACTGGGTGAATATGCTCCCATGGCAGAGACCCCGTGAGGAGCCTCGCTGCAGCATTCTGCACCCGCTGGAGTTTCTGGGACAGCTTCAAGGGCAGCCCCGCGTAGAGCGAATTACAGTAGTCAAGCCTGGAGGTGACCGTCGCATGGATCACTGTGGCCAAGTCAGGGCGGGAAAGGTAAGGGACCAACTGCTTGATGCGCCGAAGGTGGAAAAATGTCGCCTTGGCTGTTGCTGTAACCTGCGCCTCCATGGAAAGGGAGGCGTCAAGGATTACACCCAAACTCTTAACGGAAGGCAATGGCACTAACTGAGCCCGGCCTTGGCTGGGGAGGGCGGGGTATAAATAAAATTGGAGAGGTGCTGTGGCTCAGTGGTTGGGGTGCGTGAGGTGGTGCGTTGAATCAAAGGGGAATTGTTTCAGATGCCCTGCAAACACAATATTGGTTACCCCACAGTTAATTGGTAGTTGTAGCAATGAGCTCATATATGTACATATTCACTTACTTTGATATAAGCTAATTGGCTTGCTTTGAGGCTACCCTTATCTGTGGGTTTTGGGTGCTGAGCCCAGAAAAGAGAACTATCTGTAAAATTTGGGCAGTTGCCACCTATGCCCTCATCTGGACCAGTGAAGCAATGGCAAGTCCTGGCCCAATTGGGACTCACCTACAATAGTCAAGAAGCAGCGTTTTGAATGTATTATAAACATAAGGTAAAGGTAAAGGGACCCCTGACCGTTAGGTCCAGTCATGACTGACTCTGGGGTTGCGGTGCTCATCTTGCTTTATTGGCTGAGGGAGCCGGCATGCAGCTTCCGGGTCATGTGGCCAGCATGACTAAGCTGCTTCTGGCGAACCAGAGCAGCGCACAGAAATGCTGTTTACCTTCCTGCCGGAGTGGTACCTATTTATCTACTTTGCACTTCATGCTTTCGAACTGCTAGGTTGGCAGGAGCAGGGACTGAGCAATGGGAGCTCACCCCGTCGCGGGGATTCGAACTGCTGACCTTCTGATCGGCAAGTCCTAGGCTCTGTGGTTTAACCCTCGGCGCCACCCGCGTCCCTATTATAAACATGCAATGACACAAATCTCCTCCTCCTGCTGTGCCCATAAAGGAAGACCCAGCAGGCTGCTTTGCTGCAAGTCTACCACTCTGACATTGGGGACATCTTTCTTAGCTCTCTCTTGCACCCAACCTCTCCCATAAGTCCTCAATTGGGTCTGCAGTTCTGAACAGGTTGGGTGTGGGTGTGTGTGGAGAACCAAAGACCCTGGATTTAAGGGGGCGGGGGGCAAGAAACATACATCCAAACAGGAGGAGAGCAAGGAAAAGTCAAAATGATAGATCTACACCAGCGCTTCCCAAACTTGCATCTCCAGCTGTTTTTTGGACTACAAATCCCATAATCCCTAGCTAGCAAGACCAGTGGGCAGGGATGGTGGGAATTGATTACACTGTATTACAGATAAAAGGTAAAGGGACCCCTGACCATTAAGTCCAGTTGTGGCTCTGGGGTTGCGGCGCTCGTCTCGCTTTATTGGCCGAGGGAGCCGGCGTACAGCTTCCGGGACATGTGGCCAGCATGACTAAGCCGCGTCTGGCGAACCAGAGCAGCACACAGAAACGCAGCTTACCTTCCCGCCGGAGTGGTACCTATTTATCTACTTGCACTTTGACGTGCATTCAAACTGCTAGGTTGGCAGGAGCAGGGACCCAGCAACGGGAGCTCACTCCGTCGCAGGGATTCAAAATGCCAACCTTCTGATCGGCAAGCCAAATTGCCATTGTATCCTTGGGATCGGGAGTTTCTGGGAATCTTCCTTCCTTGAAAAACGCCTGGCATTCTAACTGTTGAACCAGCTCATGTCTCCATCTCCCCGCTGAATAAAATTCACATCTCCCTCCTTTGATCCGCCAGCTCTTGGCAAACACCCTTATGGAAGCCAGGGTCATTCAGCTGAAGAAACCTGCTCCCTGGCTGACGGCAGGCAACCTGTCAGCGGGGATTGGAGACTTTGCAGGGAAGACAGGAGGGAAAAGGAATCTGTCATCTGTCAGAGGGCTGCTGTATATTCATGTGTGTCTGGGTGCCAATAGCGCAGAACAATGCAGGCAGACAGCGCATTTAAGAACATAGAATCATAGAATCATAGAGTTGGAAGAGACCACAAGGGCCATCGAGTCCAACCCCCTGCCAAGCAGGAAACACCATCAGAGCACTCCTGACATATGGTTGTCAAGCCTCTGCTTAAAGACCTCCAAAGAAGGAGACTCCACCACACTCCTTGGCAGCAAATTCCACTGTCGAACAGCTCTTACTGTCAGGAAGTTCTTCCTAATGTTTAGGTGGAATCTTTTTTCTTGTAGTTTGGAACCATTGCTCCGTGTCCGCTTCTCTGGAGCAGCAGAAAACAACCTTTCTCCCTCCTCTATGTGACATCCTTTTATATATTTGAACATGGCTATCATATCACCCCTTAACCTCCTCTTCTCCAGGCTAAACATGCCCAGCTCCCTTAGCCGTTCCTCATAAGGCATCGTTTCCAGGCCTTTGACCATTTTGGTTGCCCTCCTCTGGACACGTTCCAAGCACCTGACAAGCAACTGAGAGGGCTGGTTTGCTTTGGGGTTAACGGGGTTACCATCTCCCCAATATAAGAGGGTTGGGAGTCTTCAGGATCTGCCAGACTGATGCTATTCTGGGGTGACGTTCAGTCATGTGCTGGCAAATTCAGGTTGCACAATTGCAGAGTGGGAGGCCTTGCACAATTAACCAACAATGATGGCTGCACACCCAAGTGGCTTTAACAGAACGAACAGACAAATTCATGGAGGAGAGGGCAATCGATGGCTACTAGTCTGCGGTTGGAGGATGGATGGCGGCTAACAGATTGAGGTTGAATCCTGACAATACAGAGGTACTGTTCTTGGAGGACAGGGGGCGGGCGGGTGTGGAGGACTCCCTGGTCCTGAATGGGCCAACTGTGCCCCTGAAGGACCAGGTGCGTAGCCTGGGAGTCATTTTGGACTCACAGCTGTCCATGGAGGCGCAGGTCCATTCTGTGTCCAGGGCAGCTGTTTACCAGCTCCATCTGGTACGCAGGATGAGACCCTAACTGCCCGCAGACTGTCTCGCCAGAGTGGTGCATGCTCTGGTTATCTCTCGCTTGGACTACTGCAATGCGCTCTACGTGGGGCTACCTTTGAAGGTGACCTGGAAACTACAACTAATCCAGAATGTGGCAGCTAGACTGGTGACAGGGAGCGGCTGCTGGGACCACATAACACCGGTCTTGAAAGACCTACACTGGCTCCCAGCACGTTTCCAAGCACAATTTAAAGTGTTGGTGCTGACCTTCAAAGCCCTAAATGGCCTCAAAGGCCCAGTATACCAGAAGGAGCGTCTCCACCCCCATCGTTCAGCACTGAGATCCAGCACTGAGTAAAGAGATACAAGACGAAGAAGCCTTAAGCTGCTGGGAAGCCCTCACAACTGCCCCATTGGGGCAAGACCACTAGGCCTGAGCCCTTTCATTTCTTGGAATAAAGAGTTAACTTCTCTGACATTGGGTGCCTTATTGTTGACTTCTGCCTGACTCTGGCTCTGACAAAAGAAGGGGAGAGAGGGCTCTTGTGCTCTAATCCTGCTTGCTGGTTTCCCACAGGCAACTGGTCGGCCACTGTGATAATGGGATGCTGGGCTGGAGGGGCCACTGGCCGGATCCAGCATGTTATGTACTGAAGTTCTCACCCTGGGCCAGCAGGGGGATACTGTAGATAGTTTTCACTCAGGTCCACATATGCAAATAAGGGATTGAAAGTGACGTTCAGTGATTGGATAGTTACAGGAGGTTGTTACTGTTGCGTTGTAGTTGAGCTCTATATAAGCAGGCTGGCTGAACCCTTCAGTTCAGTTCTGTTCTGGCTTGTGAATAAACAAGAGCTGCCTGAAGAATCGCTGTGTCGTCTGATCTGTTCACCCACACAGCAGGTGGTTCTTATGTCCTTAACTCGCACTACTCAAACCTAGACATGACCTGAAACACAGCTAGGCTCCAAAATTCAAACTTCTCCAGATCGAAACAGCAGCTGAAGCTGTCAGTGTGGATGCTGGAAGGCTGGGGCAAACTGCTCAGGGAGACTCATTCCTAGCAGAAAACTCAAAAGAAAAGAAAACAGGTCCCGGTTTCCTTGTGCATCATGGGGATAAGCCCTTCTTCTTTTTCTTTGGCGATCCCTCGTAGCCAAATAAGATTGTTTTCCATAAACACGGATTTAACAATGAGTCTGTAAGTGACTGTGGAGGCCAGTTCTGGATCCACACGTCCTTCCACAGTGGGGACAAAGGTTTCTGGGCGGGAGCTGATCATGGTGTGGATTTGCCAAGCATGCCTTCCTCTTAGCATGTTTCTCCCTTGTGTCCTGAGTTCGAGTGTCTTCAAAGCCCATGACACCTTTGGTAAAGGCTGTTCTCCAACTGGAGCACTTGCAGGCCAGTGTTTCCCAGTTGTCAGTGTTTATACTACATTTTTTTTAGATTTGCCTTGAGGCGGTCTTTAAACCTCTTTTGTTGACCACCAGCATTATGCTTCCCATTTTTAAGTTCGGCATAGAGTACAGTGGTACCTTGGGTTACATATGCTTCAGGTTACATACGCTTCAGGTTACAGACTCCGCTAACCCAGAAATATTACCCCAGGTTAAGAACTCTGCTTCAGGGTGAGAACAGAAATCTTGCTCCGGCGGCGCGTTGGCAGCAGGATGCCCCATTAGCTAAAGTGGTGCTTCAGGTTAAGAACAGTTTCAGGTTAAGAACGGACCTCCGGAACGAATTAAGTACTTAACCCAAGGTACCACTGTAGTTGCATCTACAGTGGCATCCGAATCAGGTATCCGAACACGACCAGTCCAACAAAGTTGATGTTGAAGAATTGTTGCTTTGACACTGGTGATCTTTGCTTCTTCCAGTACACTGGCATTAGTTTGCCTGTCTTCTAAAGTGATGTGTAAAAATTTTTGGGGACACCGTTGACGGAATCTTTCGAGGAGCTGGAGATGGCGTTTATATGTGGTCCATGTTTCACAAGAATACATTAAAGTTGTTAGTAGAATAGCTTTGCAAACAAGCATTTGGGTTTCCCTGCGGATGTCCCAATCCTCAAACACTCTGCACTTCAATTGGGAGAAAGCTGCACTCACAGAGCTCAAGTGATAATGGATTTCAGCATCAGTGTTGACCCTTGTGCCTAGGTAGGAAAAGTGATTGACACTTTCCAACGCTACACTGTCGAAAAAATATGGGAGAAAGAGGATATCCCAGCAGACTTGATACCAAAATTATCAATCTTTTTTTTTTATTTTTAAAGGTGATAGAATGGATTGTGGAAACTATCTCTTTAGTAGCTGCGACTTGCAAAATTATTTTAAGGATCTTAGCAAACCGTCTCCTAACTATATCTGAGGCTACCCTTCCTGAATCCCAAAATGGTTTTCAACTTTCTAGGGGGACAGTAGTCATGGCCTCGGTCCAGTATACCTGAAGGAGCGTCTCCACCCCCATCATTCTGCCCGGACGCTGAGGTCCAGCGCCGAGGGCCTTCTGGCGGTTCCCTCATTGCGAGAAGCAAAGCTACAGGGAACCAGGCAGAGGGCCTTCTCGGTAGTGGCGCCCGCCCTGTGGAACGCCCTCCCACCAGATGTCAAAGAGAAAAACAACTACCAGACTTTTAGAAGACATCTGAAGGCAGCCCTGTTTAGGGAAGCTTTTAATGTTTAATAGGTTATTGTATTTTAGTGTTTTGTTGGAAGCCACCCAGATGGGCGGGGTATAAATAATAAATTATTATTATTATTATTATTATTATTATTATTATTATTATTATTATTATTATTTTCACCACTCGACAGCTTCAGGGAAAATGCAGAGAGCAAAACCAACTGCTGTATACGGCGTTTATTGACCTGACTAAGGCCTTCGACACTGTAAATCGTAATGCCCTGTGGACTGTCCTTCTGAAAATCAGCTGGCCAGATCAATTTGTGAACATCCTTCTGCTCCTCCATGCTAATGACAGCAACAATCCCAGATAACAGTGGCTCTCAAAATGAACCATTCAGTGGGATCAGGTATTAAACAGGGCTGTGTTATTGCCCCAACTCTATTCCTTATTTTCATTGCCATGATCCTACACTTTGTCAAAGGGAAACTCCCCACCGGAGTAGAAATCATGTATGGGACAGATGGAAAGCTCTTTAATCTGAGCAGGCTGAAAGCAAAGAGTAAGGTTAATGTAACTTCCATCATAGAGCTTCAGTATGCTGATGACAACGTCCTGTGTATGGGGAAAAGCAACCTGTTGCACGGCAGGTTCTGCTGGACTCCAACTCCCATCAGCCCCTGCCAGCCTAAGCTGTCAATCACCAAGGCAGGGAGTGCATTAGGGCTCCCACTCAGAATCCTTGCCCTCCATCGCCATCTAGAGATCCACAGTGAAGTTACAGGAGCTCCACTAGAGTCCTTGTTCTGATGGCGAAACCAGGGATGTGCCCATGAAACATGTGTTTGGCTGTCTGTCATGCCCTCAAGTATTATTCTCCTCACTCATCCAGCTTCTAAGCTGGGCTGCTCAGATTTTCGTGGTCGCATCCTGCCACAAGATGGCAGCAGGCACCCAAATTACTTCCTCTGAAGGGAGTTTTCCCTATTTGCAGATGCAGAGTTTGGCGTGGAAGGTCCTTCTATAAAGCAAGCATCATTTTCAGGTCCACCCAGGGAGACATTTGCATTAAGAACGGGAGAAGAGGCCTGGCTGCTGGGTCAGGCCAAAGGGGGCCCATCGAGTCCAGCGTCCTGTTCTCACAGTGGCTGACCAGATGCCCATTGTGGGAAACCCGAAATCAGAATTTGAATACAAGAGCCAGTTGGGAAGCATAGCCTTTGTGGCTGGTTGCCATTGATAACCCTCTTCTCTGTGAATAATAATAATAATAATAATAATAATAATAATAATAATAATAAATACCAATACCAATACCAATACGACCCTGCCCATCTGGCTGGGTTTCCCCAGCCACTCTTAGATTAGAATTCAGAATTACAGCTTGTCTAATTCTCTTCTGTAAGGGACATGGGTGGCGCTGTGGGTTAAACCACAGAGCCTAGGACTTGCCGATCAGAAGGTCGGCGGTTCAAATCCCCGCAACGGGGTGAGCTCCCATTGCTCGGTCCCTGCTCCTGCCCACCTAGCAGTTCGAAAGCACGTCAAAGTGCAAATATATAAATAGGTACCGCTCCGGCGGGAAGGTAAACGGCATTTCCGTGCGCTGCTCTGGTTCGCCAGAAGCGGCTTAGTCATGACCCGGAAGCTGTACACCGGCTCCCTCAGCCAATAAAGCGAGATGAGCGCCGCAACCCCAGTGTCAGTCACGACTGGACCTAATGGTCAGGGGTCCCTTTACCTTTAATTCTCTTCCAAAGCCATCTAGGTTGGTGGCCACCATCCCTGCCTCTTGTGGCAGAGAGTTCCACAGTTTATGTGAGTAAGGGAGGAAGAGGGACTATAGCTTTCCTACAGCTGTGTCAGGACTTAAGTAAGAATTCACAACAGCAAACATGCCCGCCTTTGCTATGTCAGATCTCCACGACTCTATAGCTCCACAGTCTCTCCTCTGACTCACCTCTGTCTGGGTCGCCAGTCGAGAATGTAGATATGTATGTGATATTTTGACGGCTGGGTTTCCCCACCACCCCCTTAGTGTGGGGAGGGAGACGCTCCGCTCAAAAAAAAAAGACCAGAGGAGCTACGGCAATGTAAACTGCGACTTTTATTGTCATTTCTTCGAACAGAAGGCCGCACACCGCAAACGTCCCGCGTGACAAACGCAAATTGGCTATGCTCCTTTCAGCGCATTGCTCCCGGCTGCTGGCGCACCACTGCCCACCGCCCGGACGGGGAAGAGCCTTTCACAGAAAGGAGCAGGGGCTTGTCTGAGTGGTGCGGCGCTCGGAGTTGGGGGTCTGTGGCGACAGCAACCGGGGTGCCACCCAGACCCGCTAAAGAGTTCCCAGAAATGCAAAAAGTATATACTATAGAGATATATATATAAAAATACAGGCTGGTAGCATACGGCCTCCTTTGGACATCTATAATACAAAAGGACTTGCTTCTTCGATACCCCCTTCCCTTAAACCACACCCCGAAGGTTACCAACGCGTAGGGGCCAAAGGCTATCTTCCCCAGTGGCACAATTTAGTGCCGCTCCCCATCGCACAG
This sequence comes from Podarcis cretensis, assembly GCF_951804945.1. NCBI lineage: Eukaryota > Metazoa > Chordata > Lepidosauria > Squamata > Lacertidae > Podarcis > Podarcis cretensis. The sequence continues at coordinate 5,202,128 of NC_137170.1, forward strand.
TGAGGACCCTGGCGGCTGCCACAACGTTCGTGCCCCCGGTGACCCCGGAAGGGACCTCTGCGGCTCTGGTTTGCTCAGGTCTAAAGGAGCAGTGGAGCAGGGGTTGGTTCCATGCAGCTCCCACCCCGTAAGTCTTTTGCTGATGGAAAGGGGAGGGCATGTGGCAAGGAACCAACACGTCTCCTTTCGACCTCTGCTGCTTGGAGAAAGTGGGTTGGGCAGAAAAGAGTGGCAAGGCAGGGGAGTTTGAGCATCCCTGCACATTAAAGGCTGCATTAGAGTGGTTTGCAGAAAGGTCTCAGGTGCAATTTCAAGCAGCACCTCTGGGTTGCGCTGGGAATGTCCGCTGCCCAAGCCCCTAGACAGCTGCTGCCGGTCAGTGTAGAGCAGTGTTTCCCCAACACGGGTCTCCAGCTTTTTTTGGACAACGACTCCCATGATCCCTGACTGTCCTTGCTAGCTAGGGATGATGGGAGTTGTAGTCCATCAACAGCTGGAGACCCAAGTTTGGGAAACGCTGGTGTAGGGAATTCTGAGCTGGCCTGACCTCCTGTAAGGCACCTTATCTGAAAATCAGATCCACGCTTTAGACATGAAGCAGGCAGAAGTGTGAACAGACTGCCTTCAACCACGCTAAGCCAAGTCACTGGTCTACCTGGGAATATAGTGTCTCGCTCTGGCTGGCAGCAGCTTTCCGCCCTGCAAGTTGGGATCCGGTCGCTGGAGATGCCAGGGTTAGAAGCTGGGATGTGAGGTGTGCAAAGCAGGGACTCATATCCAAAGTGGTGCTGAGTCCCTCATCCGGTTAGGGCAAGGAGTTAGCTTGGCACTTCCCCCCCTCCCTGGCCTGCTAAATCTGGAGCAGATTTGGGGAGGGTGCAGGCGAGGGGGACGTCCCACGGCACAAATCCTTGCACTAACGGAAGGAGAGACTTTGCGCTGCTTTGGGTGCAAGCACTGAGCTGCAGGCCTGTCCCCAGAGCTGACCTCTCTTCAGGTGTGAGGTTGGACTTCTCAAGGACGGCGCCACTACCTGGCAGGCCCTGCTGCCATCCGAAGGCCTTGCCCACCCTTAGAACCAGGCAGGCAATTGTGCCCCCATTTGCTGTGGGGATTGGAAAGGGACAAAGCACACATTTGTCACACCGCCGACATCCACTGGGACCCACCAGCACATCTCTGAAGACACTGCTTGGGCTCACAAAGGCAACTTTTTCCTGGGGGGCTCTCTGTATATGCGTCTAATTCCCCCTGCACTCATTCCTCGAGGTCTCTGTCCCTGGCTTATGCCGCCATGCAAGACTTACACACAAGCAGTGGGTTTTCAGCTGAAACCGTCCAAATAAATTGAAAGTTTATGCACAAAGACCCTCACAGCTGGTTCTATAAAACAAAGCGAGCATTCCCCGCAAGGCAAGTGTTATCACACAGAAGCCAGACAACAGACCGCACACCAGGTCAACTGTTGTTGTTGTTTTAAGTCTTATTTTAAGCAGCGGCAACACAGACCCACAGATCCAGCCTCGGCTTTTGTGCGACCGTGAGATACGGCTTCTGATGATGTCCACAGAGCATCTTTACTTCTACACCAAAAGCCAGAAAGACGAGAAACGAGATGGCTTGTCCAATCACACAGCTCAGTCTCGCAAGGCGCAACACTCGCCTTTGTCAACACAGCGGTGAACCGAAATCCGGAACATTCCTCCGCTCAGTCGCCAGGGTGATACTGCCCTCTAATGGCAAGAACTGTTTTTATCTCCAGAGCTTCTCCATTTTTGATCGGACGCAAGACAACAGGCTGGGTGATGGCGGCGGCTTCAAACTTCACCAAAAGGCAAGCACAGCTGAAGCTGTGTGCCCACCTGGGAATAAGGCACTTTTGAGCTCACCTCCCTCATGTTTCAAATCAGCTGAGTCAGCGTGCCGAGACTTGGCCCTCACATGCGGCTAGACCCTATGGAGGAAAATTCTCATCACTGCATAGCGACTTCACAGGTGTTCCTCCATGACACAGATGCTCATCTGAATCCAACTCAGATTAGATCAGGGTGTGTGTGTGTGCATCTGCATTTAATATCAGCCTGCAGCTTCACCGTACAAATTGACTGCCGCCTGGTATTATGACTTGAGATCAGCCTTGGTTAACCTAGTGTCGTGCAAAGGTGTTTAGACCGCGGTTCCCATCTGCATGGCAGCATAATGCTGGAAGCTCATGGGAACTGTAGTTTAAACACCTCTGCCCGGCACCAGGTTAGCAAAGGCTGCCTTAGATCGTTCAGAAGTTCAGCTCAGGAACAGCAACAACAAAAAGCTGATCGATAAGAATTCGGAATCAAGGAATTTGGCTGCAGCCATGCATCCGGGACGGACGAAAGGGTCGCCTCAGGTGAGCTGTTGCTGTTATTACCTGTGTCTCAAGAGACACAGAGGAAAGTGTTATGCAAACTGCGACGGCTGACTTGTGCGATCGTGCGATGCTGGGGCATTCACGGGAGACTGGGAAACAGCTAATTTCAAAAAATCTCCTCTTCCTTCTCCAAAATAAAGTCTCCAGGGTAAACAAGTCAAGCTTATTGGTAATATCACCTGCCCTTCTCAAGCACCCTGACCACCACACCAGAGTGAAAGTTCAGCCTCGCTCCTTGCCGAAATTTGTCTCACCTAGATCCAGCCTCTGTCTACAGATCTGGGCGGGCCACTTCTGATGATGCGCCAAATGACAAGGAGGAACAGGGCAAGCAACGGCAACATTGCTCCTTTATATACAGTCCTCCAAACCCAACACGGTCCACTCTCCGTGTATTGCAGGCTACCAGGTGCTTGAATCCCCAGGTGAGGGCAAGACAAACTCTGACAGGTCGCCATCCTTGGCTGAGGAGGGATTAAGATTGGCCTGCCAGGGGTGGAGTCTGCAACTTGCAATGGCTGGTACCAGAATGCTATGGAGAAGGGAGGGCACCTGTGCCAAACGGGCAGTGCCAATGGCAAAGCACAACATAAAGGACGTGCAGTCTCACTGCAACTGCCACTTTACAACACACAAACATACACACCCCTGCCTGTATCACAAAGCAAAATCTCAAAAGGAAGCTGCAAACATCTTGTGCTGACATGCTGAGGAGTGCGGGTACCAGTGAAAGCTCATCTGAAAACAGGCAGAATCTAGACGTGCCCAACTTGAGACTTCTCTTGGCTCAACTGTTAATACTGATTAGCTGGTCAGCCTATTTGGATACCAAAACAGGGGGAAGGGGGGGGGGAGGGAAAGGAAAGAATGGAAATTTTCTGCCTCTTTAGAAAAATATCCTTGCTTTCAGCTTTATAAAATAATATATATATACAGGTACATATATATATTTAAGAAAGGCTCCAGTTAGGAAAAAGACAAGTGTATCAAAATATGGCGATGCTGTATGGCTGTGAATACAAAACCTCTCAAAAATATTTGTTCGCGTGCTTTTTTTTAAAAGGCATCGTGCTAAGAAACTTAAATCGTTTTGCTTCCCCTGCTCCCGCAGAACGGCTGAAGGTCTTGGGACAATTTGAGATAGGGGACAACCCACACCCGTTTACTGAAAACACGTAATTCCAACATGGCCATCCTCTGAACACCAGCCTCCTTCCCCTTGGAGAATGGCACAACTTTTCCAGAAGAATGGAGAAGCCGAGCATCACCTTCTAAAGCTCTTGGCTCAAAGTTCAGGCTATGGGGAACGCTGGTCAGCAACAGGCTAGGGGGCTGCCGCCCCCCCCCCCAAAAAAATATGTTTGCTACTGCTTGGGTCGCGAAGCAGAAGTCATGGCCAATTCCAGCTCTCTGGCAGTGCACATACCTTTGCGCTATTTTATTCCACGGAAGACTAAGAAATATTGTACATCTTACGTGGGGGGTTGGTTCCAAGGGTTCTGCGTATGCACAGAAATCATATATACCCAAACCCCTGGAGTCGTGTCTGCAGCTACCAGGTGTGTGCAAGTAAGGCAGAGAGCTTAAAAGCTCATTTTCTGCTGGGTAAACCACACGGATCCAGCAGGGAAAAAAGAGCTTTTAAGCTCTCTACCTTAACTTGGGGATGAAGGCCAGCTCAGAACACTGGCTCTGGGATGCTCACATGAAATCTCGCAGGAACCCAGATGGCCCTGAGAGATCTTGCACGAGCATTCCCAAGGCGTCGTCGTAAGCAGGCCTTGCCCCACAAGTAAGGCGGAGAATGTAAGTAGCTCTATAAAGATCTCTACCTCGTTTGGAGTTCAGCTGCACGATTCCAATCGGTCTGCCTCCAACCGCGTATGGTCGAAATCGTGCAAGCTCAATGCACGTAAGATGCAATCCTGCAGTAGCTGCACAGAGGAGGTCAGGTCAAAATGCGTTTGCTGCCCACAAATGTTACTGTATTTGTCAAGTATTTGGCGTATTTTATAAAAGCTATGCTGAGTGGAGAGACCCTAAAGGTAAGGGGGCAAAACTATTCTCCTAACGAGCCTGTGGTCAGAGGATGGCAGAGGGGAGCATCTCAGGATACACAGAAGACCCAGTTCAAAAAAAGAAAACAGCAAAGATATATTATGGGGGGTGAGGAAGAAGCCATGCTTACGACGCAGCAACAACACCCCCCCTCCCTCGACAACAAAAAGAAAAGGGGAGCAAGTTTTCTTCCCTGTGTGTAAGTAGAGCTTATAAGATTGTCTATATATGTATCATGGGGTGTTTTGGGGGGGGGGTAGTTAACCTTTTCTACAAAAGGCATTTAAAACAGAAAAACAAAACGTAAAACGGGAGATCTGCAAGTTCAAGCATACAATAAACAAATACTCCTCTCTATACTTATATACGCATTTTTTTATATAATCTCTCTCTCTCTCTCTCTCAAATTTAAGGTACTTTGGTCAGCAAACCTTATTGCTACATCCTGACAGATTATCTGTTCATGAGGTTGTTTCCACCTCAAATGAAAACGCTTCCAGCAGCTTTCAAAATCCCACTTTTCCGAACATCGGTTTTTAGGCCTGTTTCCCTCCCCCCCCCCTTTGTCTTTTGTAAACAACACAAAATATCAGATGGGATATGATGTCACTGCAGTCCTTTTCCTTTTGGTGGGGAAGAACAGGAAAATGGCGAGGTGGCCCGACTGCATCGCGACACACTTGCCGCCCTCCCCCAGGCCTCTCGACCGAAGGAGGACAAAGTCCCTTTGGTCAGTTATTGCTCACACCTATGGTCTCGATGGCTTCCCATTTGGGACGTGTGCATTTCTTTGGCTTGACACAGTGCAGGAAATAAAAAGGGTTGGGTGGGGGGAAGAAAGAAGACTATAGAGACCGATGTCCTCGCTTTCAGCATCGATGCCACAACGGCCGACCCGAAGAAAGCTGCAAAATGTGATGCAGGAAGAAGCCATGGCCACCTGAAGCGCGGAAGAAAGACGGCAGCTTGGTGTGAGGCAAATAAAATTAAAAAGCCAATCTTTGTGCATCTGTTTTTCTTGTCAAAACGAGAGAGCCAACAAGTGCTCAAGGCTGGCTTCCCCTTTTCTGAGAACAGAAGACCACCGTGTTTCCAGAGCAAATCCCACCGCGGACATTGATTTGGAAAGAACCAGCCTTTGGAACAGGCACATTTTTGTCAAAGTGCAACACACAGTATCTGTGTAGTATCTGAGAAGAGATCTTGACGGGGAATATATATCTCTATATACCCCTGCTATGGCACCAGAAATAATCCAGGGAATCCGTGGTCCTCTTTCTTGGGTCAACCTCCCTCCCGAGTACCCAGCTCCGGAGGTGTTTCTGGAGAGGCAGCGTCAGACGACAAACTCTGGGACGTCTTCATGGGCAAGATCCAGAGAGAAGTATTTGCTGGTCCTCTTGACGGGGAAAGCGTCGTGAATGTTGATGCATTGCTGCGCTAAGCAGCCGTTGCAGTAGAGGCCCTCTTCGGCCAGTCCGTGGCCACAGCCGAAGGTGTAGCTCTGGGCTGTCTCCTGGCAGAGGCTGGCCAGTCGCAGGAAGTCCTTTTGGTAGAGCCGGATGTCGTCCAGGCTCAAGCTGTGCCGGTCAGTGGAGGTCTTTGGCTTCCGGCAGGCCGTCTGCAGGAAACAGGAAATGATCATCTTTATTGTCATTGTCCCATACAGAACAACGAAATTGAAAAAAATCCGCATCAGACCTTCAAAAGCCAACAAGCCTGCTATCCCAGCATGGCTAGCCCCCTAAAAATCCCATAATTAAATACAATATGCTTCCACAGAGACTACCTTAAAGGTAAAGGGTAAAGGTACCCCTGACCAGCAGGTCCAGTCGTGGCCGACTCTGGGGTTGTGGCGCTCATCTCGCTTTATTGGCCGAGGGAGCCAGCGTCCAGCTTCTGGGTCATGTGGCCAGCATGACTAAGCCACTTCTGGTGAACCAGAGCAGCGCACGGAAACGCCGTTTACCTTCCCGCCGGAGCGGAACCTATTTATCTACTTGCACTTTGACGTGCTTTCGAACTGCTAGGTTGGCAGGAGCAGGGACCGAGCAACGGGAGCTCACCCTGTACCTTCTTCCAGAAGGCAGAAGCTGAAAGAGATCATTTCCGGGGTGCGCACTATCCTGCGCTATCTCTGCAGCTTTCTTATGGCACCTGGAAGCATAGATTTGATCCAAGGTGGGAAGAGTGCACCCAATTATTCTCTCTGCAGTCTTTACAACCCCAGACAGCATTCTTTTTTCCCTGACCATGCAGCTCCCAAACCACACACACAGACCATAAGTTAATACACTCTCCACAGTACTGTTAAGTTGTGGGTTGACATAGCAGACGACACAGCGATTTCTCCAAAGCAGCTCTTTATTTTGTAAGCTGGAATAGAACTGAACAGCAAACAGCTCAGCTGGCCTGCTTTTATAGACAGCCGGCTGTCAACATTGTAGCAACAACAACCAAGAGTTTCCCGCCTAAAATAACTGACGTGGACCTGAGTGAAAACTATCTACAGACCTGAGTGAAAACTATCTACAGTATCCCCCTGCTGGCCCAGGATGAAACTTCACTACATAACAAGTACAATGGCAAAATGCCATCAACAGGTCCTTTGAGAGATTGTTTTTCCAGAGGATTCTCAGAAAATATAACCATAGAAGGGTTTAAGGCAGAAGCTGTCAACCTTTTGGAGTCCATGGCTCCCTTGACCAACTACATTCTTTCTGTGGTTCGTTTGTGGGGTCAGGAGCCCAGTTAGGTCTCCCCTTGCCTGCAGAACTGGCAGCCCCTCACCCCTTTTCAAACACCCTCCCTTGTGGAGGGTTCCCTCAGCTTCCTCTCCCCTCTCCTTGGGAGTCCTCTGGGCAGCTGCTGCAGCCGCCCCTGGTCTCTGAGCATCCCGAAAGAGAGTTGCCTCCTCACACTGCCCCATAGAGGCCTGGGACTTGTCCGTCCATTCCCAACAGCAAGGGCTGGCGGACTGGCCGGCTGGGCTCCCCCCCTCGCTTACTCTGAGTCTGCCTCAGCTCCTGGCAAGCAGCCGCCCCTGGCCAGCCCCAGAGGCACCATTCGCCTGCGGAGCTTGTAGCCAGGGCTGCTGCAACAAACAGCCCTGCAAGCCTCAAATACGAAAGTTTGGTTGGGCTTAGACTAACCTTGTGAAGAATATAGAGAACACAAAGATTTGATGGACTATGAAAGAACTCAATAAAAAGGAGTGACTGAAGAACAGGTGTAAAGGTGAAGTAGAAACTAAGAGACGTGTGTGAATGCGGTGGAAGTCTTTTAGAATATTTTAACTAGGATATATATATATAGATGGATATATAGATAGATAGATAGTAATGTTCGAAGTATAAATTTGGCATTATTGATTATGAAAAGTATTTTTTTCTTTTCTTTTAGCTTTCGTCTCTTTTCTTTTCTAGTCTGTGTGTTGGAAAATACGTAGACAAATGAGTTTACAGTGTTATGTATTGATTTTTGTTTCTATTTCTTTTTTCTTTTTTTGTAATATTTAATAAAAACTACAGTGGTGCCCCGCAAGACGAATGCCTCGCAAGACGGAAAACCCGCTAGACGAAAGGGTTTTCCGTTTTGGAGGCGCTTCGCAAAACGAATTTCCCTATGGGCTTGCTTCGCAAGACGAAAATGTCTTGCGAGTTTTTCCGACTTTTCCCCCCTTCCCCCCCTTTTTCTAAGCCGCTAAGCCGCTTATCTGCTTATCCGCTAAGCCACTAATAGCGCTAATCCGCTAAGCCGTCAATGGGCTTGCTTCGCAAGACGAAAAAACCGCTAGACAAAGAGAATCGCGGAACGGATTCTTTTCATCTTGCGAGGCACCACTGTAATAAAAAATTTAAAAAACTCAAACAGCCCTGCAAACCTTTGGGAGGCAGAGACGCAAGAGGGCATCAGAGGGAGGGAGGGGAGGAAAGAGGCCAGTCTTGCCCAGCCCACCCCTGACCATCCTTCAAGGCACCCCAAGGTGCCACAGCGCACGGGCTGAAAACCACTGGCTTAAGGAAACACTAGAGCAGGCACACCCAGCTTTCAAGAGACTGAGATCTGCTCCCACTATTAAAAAAACATGGCAGTGATCTACCAAAGTTGTTGAGCTTTTTTGGGGTGGGGGGAGGGTCCGGCGATCTACCACAGACACCGCGTGACCAATAGGTCACGATCTACCTATCTGACATCCCTGCACTAGATCAGGGGTAGGCAACCTAAGGCCCAGGGGCCGGATGTGGGCCAATCGCCTTCTCAGTCCGGCCCATGGACGGTCCGGGAATCAGCATGTTTTTACATGAGTAGAATGTGTCCTTTTATTTAAAATGCGTTTGTGGGTTATTTGTGGGGCCTGCCTGGTGTTTTTACAGGAGTAGAATGTGTGCTTTTATTGAAAATGCACCTCTGGGTTATTTGTGGGGCCTGCCTGGTGTTTTTACATGAGTAGAATGTGTCCTTTTATTTAAAATGCATCTCTGGGTTATTTGTGGGGCCTGCCTGGTGTTTTTACAGGAGTAGAATGTGTGCTTTTATTTAAAATGCATCTCTGGGTTATTTGTGGGGCCTGCCTGGTGTTTTTACATGAGTAGAATGGGTCCTTTTATTTAAAATGCATCTCTGGGTTATTTGTGGGACCTGCCTGGTGTTTTTACATGAGCAGATTGTGTGCTTTTATTTAAAATGCATCTCTGGGTTATTTGTGGGGTATGCCTGGTGTTTTTACATGAGTAGGATGTGCATTTTTATTTAAAATGCATCTCTCGGTTATTTGTGGGGCCTGCCTGGTGTTTTTACATGAGCAGATTGTGTCCTTTTATTTAAAATGCATCTCTGGGTTATTTGTGGGGTATGCCTGGTGTTTTTACATGAGTAGGATGTGCATTTTTATTTAAAATGCATCTCAGGGTTATTTGTGGGCCACAGGAATTCGTTCATCTTTTTTTTTGAAAATATAGTCCGGCCCCCCACAAGGTCTGAGGGACAGGGGACCGGCCCCCTGCTGAAAAAGTCTGCTGACTCCTGCACTAGAGACTCCACAATTCTATGGTTTTATGGCCTCGGATGCAGAACTTTATGGACTCATGCAGAACTTACAAACCTGAGGCAATGAATCAATGCTTTGGCCACGAAGCTTGACCACGGTCTCCGAGGAGCTAGAAGTGGACGAACTGACTTCTTTGACGACTAATCCTGTGTTGGAAACAAGAAAGCAAAGAGCCAAGAATTCGTCATTATTCAAGGGTGGCCCAGTTCTTAACAGAACCGCTAAGCACCGTTTAGGGAACAGTACATCAGAAGCCTGCTTTTTAGCGTAATGGAAAAATCCGATTGCTTCGCCACCACCCAGCTAGATTTTCAGAATGTGGGAATGGGCGAATGTGGCTCAAGAGACAGAACTGGTAATATATCCCCGAAAACCATTTTGTGCAAAGACGCTCCACATTTATCATGCCTTGGAACAAGAAGTGCCGATGTGATATTAGACCCCGTCCACTCTTTTATCATCCGATAGCTTTTTAAGACAAAACACAATTTCAGTTTCCGTTTCAGGGTATTGATTAAACTGACTGTAGCCATTACAGTTCAAATGGATGGTGAAATTATGTGGCTCTTGCTTATTAGTTATTTTTCCTGGGAAATCTCAACTCGGCACGGTTTATTTATCCCTGTTTAATGAATTTTGCTGTGCGGTGCACTATGTTCAGATTCCTGCACTGCCGGGGGCGGGGTGGGGTTGGACTTGATGACCCCTAGTACCCCTTTCCAACTTTGCAATTCTACGATTCACCTTTGAGCATGGCATAACCGGACACAACATTAAAGGTAAATGTAAAGGGACCCCTGACCATTAGGTCCAGTCGTGGCCGACTCTGGGGTTGCGGCGCTCATCTCGCTTTATTGGCCGAGGGAGCCGGCGTACAGCTTCCGGGTCATGTGGTCAGCATGACTAAGCCGCTTCTGGCGAACCAGAGCAGCGCACGGAAACACTGTTTACCTTCCCGCCGGAGCGGTACCTATTTATCTATTTGCACATTCTCGTGCTTTCGAACTGCTAGGTTGGCAGGAACAGGGACCAAGCAACGGGAGCTCACTGCATCACGGGGATTCGAACCGCCGACCTTCTGATCGGCAAGTCCTAGGCTCTGTAGTTTAACCCACAGCACCGCCCACATCCCTTTTTAATGTTTAATAGATTACTGTATTTTAATATTCTGTTGGAAGCCGCCCAGAGTGGCTGGGGAAACCCAGCCAGATGGGCAGGGTATGGGTAATAAATTGTTGTTGCTGTTGTTGTTGTTGTTGTTATTATTCCTTCCATGCTTATGCCAAGCTGCTGGGAGGTTTACCTGAGTGCCCGTTGAACTTCCTGGCCATGAGCATGTCTTCGGTGATGTAAATGCAGACGTCGGGACTCACGTCGTCCAGGGACCTTTCGTTTGTGGGCTCAAGGTCACGGGGGTCATCAACCAGCATCTCTATTTCTGAACCAAAGATGGAGGGGTGTGAGATGGGAGAAGGGAAGGGAGGCTGCAGTACGGGGAAGAGCACTGAGGACACAGCAGAGCATCGTCTCATCCCTCATGCAGAGGATCTTGGGATTCCCCCATCCAGGGTTTACGTACAGTGGACATTCGGGTTGCGAATGTGATACGTGTGGGACGCACGTTTGCAACCCACGTCTGCACACGTGCGGGTTTTGATTCGGCGCTTCTGCACATGCGCAAAGTGCAATTTAGCGCTTCTGCGCATGTGCGACCGCCGAAACCCGGAAGTAACCCGTTCCGGTACTTCAGGGTTTCGGCGGTCTGTAACCCAAAAAAACGCAACCTGAAGTATGACTGTATAAGCTAAACAAGGTATAGCTTAGGGCCCCCACTCTCTTGGGGTCCCAAAAAAAATTTAAAGGGAAAAAAACCTCGATGTACATTTCCAAACTATAAGATAAAAAACAAATAAAATAAAACCTACAAACAGCAACTGGGTTTTGAGTTGTGTAGGCTCCTAGGATGTAAGTCATGGGCCCCGCCTGCTAGCCTGCTCCCTAAAATATCACTGATAGGTGGCGCTGTGGGTTAAAGCCTCAGCACCTAGGACTTGCCGATCGAAAGGTCGGCGGTTCGAATCCCTGCGGCGGGGTGCGCTCCCGCTGCTCGGTCCCAGCGCCTGCCAACCTAGCAGTTCGAAAGCACCTCCGGGTGCAAGTAGATAAATAGGGACCGCTTACCAGCGGGAAGGTAAACGGCGTTTCCGTGTGCGGCTCTGGCTCGCCAGAGCAGCGATGTCACGCTGGCCACGTGACCCGGAAGTGTCTCCGGACAGCGCTGGCCCCTGGCCTCTTAAGTGAGATGGGCGCACAACCCCAGAGTCTGTCAAGACTGGCCCGTACGGGCAGGGGTACCTTTACTTTTACCTTTATATACAGGGTGCCTACATTGTGCATGGACTGGTTGCAGGCCAACATGTGCAAATGGCTTGCAATACCTATTAGGTCCTTAAATTACCATATAGTATCTATTCAACACAAAAAGCAGCGACAATTTGTTGTTGACGAAGGACAGCTGGACATAGAAAGGGCCCCATGACCTTCAGTAGCTGAGGGCCGCACTGAACCTAAATTCGGCCCTGCCCACCCTCATACGTGTGGGCTTTGGAAAAACAAATACATTTTCATTGCACCGTGTTTGCAGGCGCTTCTGCGTCAAAGCAGACAAGAAATGTGACTGCGATCTTTCCAAAAACTGAAAGGAGGTGCAGGGCTGCTGCAGCTGGAAACCGAGAAACTGCAGTTGGAGGAGGTGCTTAACCCTTTCCCCTTTTTTAGTTGTTGCTTCGTTGACCATAGATTGCAATTGTTTCACTGATCACTTGTCAACAATCCTATAGGGTTTATTCTGCGTTTGTGATGTTCGGTAATGGAGACTTGAACTCCAAGAACTATCAGTAGCAGCAGAGAAAACATGTTCCCCTCTTTATTTTCAACTTTCTTGGGCACATGAAACTAGCCACAATTACCTTGAATTTCTGCTTAACTCTCAAAAAAAAGGGCATTTTGGCTGGCCAGGTTTAATTCAAATCCATCAAACCTCCTTTGGGGAAGGTTCTCAGGCAGGGTGGAAGGAGAAAGAACTTGCCCATGTGAAGACCACCTGGTGGAAACCCTTACACACATGGTTCTTAACTGTAAACTATATGCTAATCTCCGTCAGCAATTTCTAGATCAACTCTGCATCCCCAACTGGAAACCAGAGTCGGAGGTCATACATTTTCTATTACTGGGGAATGATCAGGAGCTCACCAAGTTAGTGGCTAAATATCTCTATTTGGTTTTTTGTCATCAAAATACACTGCAGACGTCTGATCTCCCTGGAGACCTAGAGATATGATGATAGACTGCTCTGCCTCCTTCCTTTTGTGCCAATGGGGAAGTGGAAATTCTGTATTGTATTGATTTGTTTCGGATGTTGTATGTGATGCCAATAAAGGTTTTACGATACGATTTGTGATGTTCTGTTAGGGGGTTACACTTCCTCTGAAGGAGCAGGTTCGCAACCTGGGGGTACTCCTGGATCCTTTGCTGTCGCTCGAGGCTCAGGTGGCCTCAGTGGCCCGGAGCGCCTTCCATCAGTTTTGGCTGGTGGCCTAGCTACACCCCTATCTGGACAAGAATAGCCTAACTACTGTTGTCTATGCTCTGGTAACCTCAAGGTTAGATTACTACAATACGTTATATGTAGGGCTGCTTCTGAAGACGTTTTAGAAACTTCAGCTGGTGCAGAATTCAGCGGACAGGTTGCTCACCGGAGCAAGACGGTTTGAGCATATTACACCAATCCTGGTCCGACTGCACTGGCTACCAATTCGTTTCCAGGCCCAATTCAAAGTGCTGGTTTTGACCTATAAAGCCTTAAACGGCTCAGGACCCCAATACCTCCAGGACCGCCTCTTTCCATATGAACCTGCCCAGACCTTGAGATCATCTTCTGAGGCCCTTCTTCGTGTGCCTCCTCCTCTAGAGGTCCGGAGGGTGGCAACATGCGAACAGGGCCTTCTCTGAGGTGGCTCCCCATCTGTAGGATGCTCTCCCCAGGGAAGTTTGCCTGGCGCCTTCATTACACACCATTAGGTGCCAGGCAAAAAAGTTCCTTTTTAAACAGTCCTTTGGTTGATCTGATTTACATCCTACGCCCTACGTGCTTTTTTTGTGGGGGTTCGTCTGAGCGAACTGCAGCGAGGAAATATTATTAGCCCATCCGTCCCCAAAGGGAGGGGCCCGCCCCGCAGGCTCGGCGCTGCCCCTGCCGCCGGACTTACCGTCATCCTGGGAGGAGTCTTCTTCCTCCAGCCGCTCCTTCTCGCTGCTCTCCACGCCCGAAGTGTGGGAGCTGCAGTGGCTGGTCAGGGAGCTGCAGGCCCTCAGTTTGTGGTGGGCGGAGGGCAGCAGGAATTCATCCTCGCCCCCCTGCTCGCCCCTGGGCTTGGGGTCAGCCTCGATTCCCGACGTGTGCGAGCTGCTGTGGCTGGCGGTCGAGAGGCGGGAGAGGCACTTGTGTTTCATGCTCCCGGAGCTGCTGCCGCTCGCGCGGGAACGCTTCTCCATCTGGTCCATTTCCAGGTCGCTGATATAGGACTCGCGGTACTGTTTCTTCTCTGGGGAGGAAAGCCGGGGAGAGTCAGGGGAGAGACAAGGCACCACACTCCTCTCTTTCTCCAGCCGCCAGCTGGGTTATCAATTGGAATCCATTTGATTCCCTGCTGCAACGGTACCTATTTATCTACTTGCGCTGGCGTGCTTTCAAACTGCTAAGGACTGCCCTGGCTTTTTTCTGGCTCATGTAGGACCAGTCTGGAAAGTTAGCCTTGGTGAAGACTTGACGTTTTCATCCCCCCAAAAGTTTTTGATTTGAGTTTCCATTGAAATGAGGCTGTATTTTAAAGGTTTTAATGTATTTTAATCTTAAGTTTTCAAGTTGTATTTCAATCAATTTGGTTTTATGTCGGGTGTTCGCCGCCCTGAGCCTGGTCTTGGCTGGGGAGAGCGGGGTATGTATGTATGTATGTATGTATAAATAAATAAATAATAATAAATTATTTCTACCCCACCCATCTGGCTGGGTTTACCTAGCCACTCTGGGTGGCTTCCAACAGAACACTAAAATACAATAACCCATTAAACATTAAAAGCTTCTGGCCCATGTAGGACCAGTCTGAAAAGTTAGCCTTGGTGAAGACTTGGCGTTTTTATCCCCAAAAAAGTTTTTGATTGAGTTCCACTGAAACAAGGTTGCATTTTAATGATTTAATGTTGTATTTTAATCTTGTTTTTTAAGCTGTATTTCAATCAATTGTTTTTATATTTGGTGTTAGCCGCCCTGAGCCCGGTCTTGGCTGGAGAGGGTGGGGTATAAATAAAATTTATTATTATTATTATTAAGTTGGCAGGAGCTGGGACAGAGCAACAGGAGCTCACAGTATTGCGGGGATTCAAACCGCCAACCTTCTGATGGCAAGCCCAAGAGGCTCAGGGGTTTAGACCACAGCGCCACCTGAGTCCCTTTACTTTTTACCTTTATTTCCCTTTACAACTCAACCAAGCCCCCCCCCCCCCCATAATCTCACAGCTCCTGCATGTCCCCCATCCCTAGAAAAGGGGGTCACGGCGGCTTCTACTCCCACAGCTGCACTTTTAAACTCAGTAGACGTCAGCTTCCTGTTCTCCTGGCTGCTCAAAACCTTGTGGACTAGCACCCTTGGGCAGGCGAGAGACACAGGCCGAAGCAAAGAAGAACCAAGACAGGGCTGTTCCTACCTTCGCTCTCCTCCAGCTTCCGGATCTGCCGCAGAACGGGCTGCAGGTTCATGTAGAGGCGATGGCTGTTGCTCAGGAGCTGTAGGAGGTGCCGCGAGCGCAAGGGGCAGGCGGTGTAGTAGGTGAGCTTGCGGGCAGAGGGCAAACCGTCGGGCAGGATCTCGAACCTCTTGCCCTGCGGAGAGAAAGGTGCGCATTTGGGAGTCAGCTGGGGCCCGGAGACCGGACGCTGCCGTGAGATTCAGGATGCAAAAGAGAAAGCACTTCTGTACGCAGCGCAGAGTTAAACTGTGGAACTCCCTCCTGCTGCGATATCCCCCAACTTGGACTTGACTATTTGAAGAACTGCTGTAGACAAATGAAAATGCGGGCAGCGTCCGAATTATGAGCAGTGGAATGAAAACAATGATGAGGCAGAGGGCCTTCTCGGTGGTGGCGCCCGCCCTGTGGAACGCCCTCCCATCTGATGTCAAGGATATAAACAACTACCTGAGTTTTAGAAGACACCTGAAGATGTCTAGGGAAGTTTTTAGGGAAATTTTTAATGACTGATGTTTTAATGTATTTTTAATATTTTGTTGGAAGCCTCCCAGAATGGCTGGGGAAACCCAGTCAGATGTACGGGGTATGTATGTATGTATGTATGTATGAATGAATGAATAAATAAATAAATAAATAAATATTGTTGTTATTGTTGTTGTTATTATTATTATTATTATTAAGGTTAATTTGTATTAAAGTATGTCATATAAAACAGTAGGTATAAGGTGGAATAAAAACACCATGGAAGTAAGGGTGGGGAGTCAAAAATTTTAAGAAAAACATATATAGTTGTACCTTGGAAGTCATATGGAATCTGTTCCGGAAGTCTGTTTGACTTCCAAATGTTCAGAAACCAAAACACCGCTTCTGATTGGCTGCAGGAAGCTCCTGCAGCCAATCGGAAGCTGTGCCAGACATTGGGCTTCCGAAAATTGTTCGAAAACCAGAACACTCACTTCCGGTTTTTGATTGTTCGGGAGCCGAAATGTATGCGTTCCAAGGAGTTCAGCAACCAAGGTATGACTGTACAGTGGTGCCCCGCAAGACGAACGCCTCGCAAGACGGAAAACTCGCTAGACGAAAGAGTTTTCTGTTTTGGAGGTGCTTCGCAAAACGAATTTCCTATGGGCTTGCTTCGCAAGACGATAATGTCTTGCGAGTTCCTGCGGGTTTTTCCCCCTTCCCCCCCCCCCTTTTCTAAGCCGCTAAGCCGCTTATCCACTTATCCGCTAAGCCGATAAGCTACTAAAAGCCGCTAAAAGCCGCTAAACCGCTAATAGCGCTAATCCGCTAAGCCGTCAATGGGCTTGCTTCGCAAGACGAAAAAACCGCTAGACGAAGAGCCTCACGGAACGGATTCTTTTCGTCTTGCGAGGCACCACTGTATTGAAATATAAGTAAATTTGTAAAACCTGTGAAAATCAATAAAAAATATGTCTAAAAAAAAAAGAGAGGATTAGACAAATTTGTGGAGGAGAGGGCTGCCAATGGCTATAGATGAACTAAGCTACAGTATGAAGGGAAAATGTACGTTTTTTGCTCCACGCACTCTTCCTGCTGGCCCTGCCTCCTGCTGGGATGTGGCCCCTAGATGCCTTTTCAGAGACGAATGTGGCCCTCAGGAAGGGTCCTTGTGGCACCTGCTTTTTGGGAGACACTGCTGAGAGAGACTCTGCAAGAATCCTGCTCTTCCTTTGAAGGCCAATTCCATCTTCCAAGGAGGACTTTTATCAGCTGACTTGTTTTTTTTAAACACTTTTGGCTGCTCTGTTTTATTTGTTGCCGCTTTATTATTCTGTAAGTATTTTATCGCAAGCAGCTTTGAGAGGGTTTTTATTTCTTGCCAGGAAGTGGAGATCGTAAAAGAAGAACAAAACAAAAAATAGAAACGCCGGCTTTGGATGTGCGAGGCCCCAAATCAAACTGCTGCAGAGCTTGCTAGCGGGGTTGAATCTTTAAAAAAGCAAGGCAGCCTCTCTAAGGCGCTGCCTTGAAATTATCTGATGGACTATATGGAACTGGCGGAAATGACTGGCAGAATACGAGACCAGGGAGAAGAGTCGGTGGAGGAAAATTGGAAAAAATTTAAAGATTATTTACAGAAATACTGTAAAATTAAGGAGCTTTAGAAAAAAGGTGGAATAAAGTTATATGGCTTTGGCAGAAATGTTAGAAGGAACTAGGTATAGATAGATTGTTAATGCATTAAAAGGGGGAAAAAACTAGGTTACAATATGTTAAAATTAACTATAAGACAGAAAATAGATGAAGATGGAAAGGACTTGCTGAAATAGTTAATTGAAGTGGAATACAAAAAGGGAGGCGTTGAGGAAGTCAATGAAACAAGTGTATGAAAGTTAAGATCGAAAATATTGGAAGTGTTTTTAATTGTTTTTGTTTTGTTTTGTTAATTTAATGTTTTATGTAGTGTTTTTGTTTGTTTTTCTATGTTTAACTTTTCTTTTCTTTTTGTAATTTCCAAAATCTTAATAAATATTATTTTTAAAAAAAGAAAAAAAAGAAATTATCTTTATTTGTTAAAGGTGGCTTCGAAGCAGTTTACCAAAGATTGCATGGCACTGTTAAAATCGCAGGGATTTGAACCGGCAACCTTCTGATCGGCAAGCCCTAGGCTCTGTGGTTTAACCCACAGCGCCACTTGTTACCCTGGGTAGCTTCCAGCAAAGTATTCAAACACAAAAACCTCAAATATTTAAAAACCTCCTTGTACCTCTTGAAGGAGCATAATCCTTGCATATAAAAAAGGTAAAGACCCCTGGATGGTTAAGTCCAGTCAAAGGCGACAATGGGGTTGCGGCGCTCATCTCGCTTTCAGGCCGAGGGAGCCGGCGTTTGTCCACAGACAGCTTTCCAGATCATGTGGCCAGCAGGACTAAACACCTTCTGGCGCAACGGGACACCGTGACGGAAACCAGAGCGCACGGAAACGCCGTTTACCTTCCCGCCACAGCGGTACCTATTTATCTACTTCTGCTGGTGTGCTTTCAAACTGCTAGGTTGGCAGAAGCTGCGACAGAGCAATGGCAGCTCACCCCGTCGCAGGGATTCGAACCGCTGACCTTCCGATTGGCAAGCCCAAGAGGCTCAGTGTTTTAGACCACAGCGCCCCCCATGTCCCTTGCACATAACCACGCGCTGTTTAGATAAATACTTTCTTTTGTACAGTGGTGTCCCACAAGACGAATGCCTCGCAAGACGGAAAACTCGCTAGACGAAAGAGTTTTCCGTTTTGGAGGTGCCTGCCCATCCAAAACAAATTTCCTATGGGCTTGCTTTGCAAGACGAAAATGTCTTGCGAGTTCCTGCGGGTTTTTTTCCCTTTCCCCCCCTTTTTCTAAGCCGCTAAGCCGCTTATCAGCTGATCCGCTAAAAGCCGCTAAACCGCTAATCCGTCAATGGGCTTGCTTCGCAAGACGAAAAAACTGCTAGACGAAGAGACTCGCGGAACGGATTCTTTTCGTCTTGCGAGGCACCACTGTATTTTCTTCACATTATACTCTCCGGTTGCGTCCCCAACTTTACTTGCCTTCCCTCCCCCCCGGCCAAACTAAACCTTTCCAAAAAAATATGTTAGCTTGCCTCACCATCCTTCCCCCTTGACCTTTCCTACAATCTCCATTTTGAGGTGAAGTGACCGAAATTGCACGAGGTTACCCCAAGCGTGGGCCCCAAGAAAACCTGTCGTGCAAATCTGTGCCACAGGCAGAATATTCGCAAGGAACTGAAAGGCGAGTCTGACTTTGGTGTCTCCCTACTCACCACAAACACGAGTTTCCCCACATTCGTCCAAGGGAAGTCATAAAGCAACTGCCTTTCGCTGTTTACATTCTGGGAAGGAAGAAAAGGGGGGGGGGGAGAGAGAGACAACGACAATCATTATATTTCTTACCTGCCCTTCCCTAGCATGCCTCGTGGTGGGTTAAAGGTAAAGGTAAAGGTAGCCCTGCCCGTACGGGCCAGTCGTGTCCGACTCTAGGGTTGCGCGCTCATCTCGCTCAAGAGGCCGGGAGCCGGCGCTGTCCGGAGACACTTCTGGGTCACGTGGCCAGCGTCACTTAGCGGCATCTGGCAAGCCAGCGCCGCACACGGAAACGCCGTTTTCCTATCCCGCGGGAGTGGTACCTATTTATCTACTTGCACTTAGGGGTGCTTTCGAACTGCTAGGTGGGCAGGAGCTGGGACCGAAAGACGGGAGCTCACCCCGCCATGGGGATTCGAACCGCCGACCTTGCGATCAGCAAGTCCTAGGCACTGAGGTTTTACCCACAGCGCCACCCTCGTCCCCCTCGTGGTGGGTTAAAAAGATAAAGGTACCCCTTCCCGTACGGGCCAGTTGTGTACGACTCTAGGGTTGTGCGCTCATCTCACTCTATAGGCCGGGAGCCAGCGCTGTCCGCAGACACTTCCGGGTCACGTGGCCAGCGTGACAAGCTGCATCTGACGAACCAGCACAGCACACGGAACGCTGTTTACCTTCCCGCTGGTAAGCGGTCCCTATTTATCTACTTGCACCCAGGGGTGCTTTCGAACTGCTAGGTTGGCAGGCGCTGGGACCGAGCGACGGGAGCGCACCCCGCCGCGGGGATTCAAACCGCTGACCTTTTGATCAGCAAGTCCTAGGCGCTGAGGCTTTTACCCACAGCGCCACCCGAGGTGCCGTGGTGGGTTACAGCAATGTAAAACTAAAAAACAGTTAAAGCAGATTACAATCACAGGAACAGGCCCTGAAAACACATGTCTCAGGCACCAGGGATGTGTCTTCAGTGTACAATGAAGGATGCACCTCCCTGGTGAGGAATTTCCACAGGTTAGGGGCCACCACACAGAAGACCCTCTCCTAGGCTGTCGCCACCACAGCTGTGAACTTCTGAGGGAGGTGGGACTACCGAGAGACCCCTCTGATGATTTTAACAGCCAAGGGGGTCTGTAGGGAAGGGTTTTTTCAAGCTATTTGGGGCCTAAGTTGCTCAGGGGTTTAAAGACAGAATGGGTGCAGAAATGAGCTGGAAGCCATGATAAAGGTAAAGGGACCCCTGACCATTAGGTCCAGTCGTGGCCGACTCTGGGGTTACGGCGCTCATCTCGCTTTATTGGTCGAGGGAGCCGGCGTACAGCTTCTGGGTCATGTGGCTAGCATGACTAAGCAGCTTCTAGCGAATCAGAGCAGCGCACGGAAACACCATTTACCTTCCCGCCGGAGCGGTACCTATTTATCTACTTGCACTTTTGTGCTTTCGAACTGCTAGGTTGGCAGGAGCAGGGACCGAGCAACAGGAGCTCACCCTGTCGTGGGGATTCGAACCGCCGACCTTCTGATCGGCAAGTCCTAGGCTCTGTGGTTTAACCCACAGCGCCACCCACGTCCCGGCAGCCACGATAGCTGAATATATTTACCATTTGCAGAATTTTACAGTATAAAATGGGAGGTCCAAGGTAGGCAGCCAAGTAGGAGAATGGACTGCGAAGTGTTTGTGTGTGTGTGTTATCCCACGGGAGCAGAAATGTCAGTGGTCTTTTTTTCCTAAAAAGGTACATCTTTCCTAAAAAGGTACATCTTTTCTAAAATGGTACATCTGTGCACATCTTAGGTTTCAGAAAACTCTCCCCATCTCTTTCTGCACCTCTACCATCCAAAACCTGGACTTTCCAGCATGGAGACAAGTTACCTGCTTTCAGGCAAGCCTCAAGAGTCAGAAGGACTGTGAATCATCATCCCCCACCCTGGAAATCCAAATCCCAGAATCCATGCAGAGTTTAGCCTGCTGAAAGCGAGCCGGCTTAAGTCTGGGAAAACAAGAAGCCATCTGAACAGTATGTAATGTTTTGGAGGCTCGTACCTGGAATATCTGGATGCCTCGAGTGGTAATCCCTAGGGTGAGGGAGGCCTCGATTTCCTTCTTGTCCTGCGAGAAAGAAATGATCATGACTCTTTTTGCCCTTTTACAAAGCCCTCACCTCGCACACACAATTCGAACGGCTGTTTTACTTGGGAAAAGGAGCGTTCAGACATGGAGAAAAAAGAGGGGCCCCCCGATTCTTCAGAGCAAGGTTGTGTGTGGATTTACAGAGCATCGTTCCCCAACCCGGCGCCCTCCAGATGTTTCAGACCACAACTCCCAGCAGCACCAGTTAGCACAAGGGCCACACCTCGCTGGCTTCCCTCACAATCCCGTTCCAAATTCTAGCCCTCTATTGGCCAGTGCCTGGATATGAAGATTGGTCTGGGAGACGTTTGCTTGCTGCTAGCGCCCCAGCTTTTCACAGAAACACAGAACTGCAGGGTTGGAAAGGACCCCTAATTGTCTAGCACGGCCCCCTGCGATTTTGCAACACCCTCCCCTCTGAAATGCAGCTGTCCTCCAGAAGCGAGGGCTAAAGCCTGGTGGCCAAGATGAATAATGGCCTCCATAATCAGACCTTGCAACCTTATTATTATTATTACAGTGGTACCTCGGGTTGCAAACGGGATGCGTCCTGGAGCCCCGTTCGCAACATGAGCGTCTGCGCGTGCCGCGATTCGCCGCTTCTGCGCATGCCATCATTTTGAGCGACTGCGCATGCGCGAGCGGCGAAACCAGGAAGTAACCCTTTCCGGTACTTCCGGGTTACCGCGGGACACAACCTGAACTGAACTTAACTAGAGGTGTGACTGTATTATTATTATTATTATTATTATTATTATTATTATTATTATAGTTTATATACCGCCCTATACCTGGTGGTCTCAGGGTGGTTCCCAGAAAAGTTCACAACATATATAATCAGAATAAAAACAACAACCCAATTAACACTGCCCCAGAAAAAAGCCACATTTTAAAAGAGTATAGGATGTCAAACAGATCAACCAAAGGCCTCTTTTAAAAGGAACATTTTTGCCTGGCTCCTAATGGTGTGTAATGAAGGCGCCAGGCAAACTTCCCTGGGGAGAGCATCCTACAGACGGGGAGCCACCGCAGAGAAGGCCCCGTTCTCAGGTTGCCACCCTCTGGACCTCTAGAGGAGGAGGCACACAAAGCAGAAGGGCCTCAGAAGATGATCTCAAGGTCTGGACAGGTTCATATGGAAAGAGGCGGTCTTGGAGGTATTGCGGTCCTGAGCCGTTTATATGTCAAAACCTATTGTTTTGGGGCCAGGAGGGGGAGAGAGAATAATGACCAGGGACACGAAATTTTTTTCGCCTTCCCAAATGGAGGACACAAACTGATCAGCGGCTCTTGCCTTGCCTAACAGGACCCGTTCGATTCTGCCCCCCCCCTGTACCTTATACAATCTATAATAATGCACGGCCACGTCATCAAGCCGGACAGCTTCCTTGATGTACTTCAGATGGGCCTCGGAGGCCGTCAGGGTGCACTGGTCCTTGTGCATGATGGGAATGTGCTTCAGGATATAGTCCTTTCCTCTCTTTGCCACCACCTGCCGAGAGAGAGAGAGAGAGAGAGAGAGAGAGAGAGAGAAGGGGCGCTGGGTGTTAATTGCGCCTGGCTGGGAATCTCAGGTTTGCTAGGCGAAATAACAGTGGACCAGAGACGACTTGACACAGCCTTCCCAAATCCCAGTGCCCTCAAGATGCTTCCAACTGGAGCAAGCCTGCAAGTTATGCGGGGGTTAGGTTCCATGGATGCCACCTAAAGCCAAAACAGCACATACTCAAAACACATGGCAAGTGGGACTGCCAAAGTCATTTCCCCCAGAACCTTTAAAAAGGTAAAAGGTAAAGGTACCCCTGCCCGTACGGGCCAGTCTTGACAGACTCTAGGGTTGTGCACTCATCTCACTCTAGAGGCCGGGAGCCAGCGCTGTCCGCAGACACTTCCGGGTCATGTGGCCAGTGTGACGAAGCTGCTCTGGCGAACCGGCACCAGAGCAGCACAC
Organism: Podarcis cretensis; assembly: GCF_951804945.1. Lineage (NCBI taxonomy): Eukaryota > Metazoa > Chordata > Lepidosauria > Squamata > Lacertidae > Podarcis > Podarcis cretensis. The sequence goes on from NC_137170.1 coordinate 5,225,344, forward strand.
GGAAACGCCGTTTACCTTCCCGCTATAAAGCGGTACCTATTTATCTACTTGCACTTAATTGTGCTTTCGAACTGCTAGGTGGGCAGGAGCTGGGACTGAACGACGGGAGCTCACCCCGCTGCGGGGATTCGAACTGCCGACCATGCGATCGGCAAGTCCTAGGCGCTGAGGTTTTACCCACAGCGCCACCCGCGTCCCTTTTCCAGAATCTTTACCCTTTCCATATTTTTCCCCCTGCCACGTGTGTCAAGCTAAATTGAAGTACTTTATTGTCACTTCTACAACTTGTATACAGTGAGATTACATGAGCACCCCCACTCAGCTCTCTTAGACTTAATTCCCCTCGTTTACTGACAGTTGCCCTGTTGTTATCTTTTTATTCCGCAGCCTAACAGCCCACGGATGGAAGCTGTTCTTTACCCTGTTGGTGCGACAAATCCTGCTTTTATATCTTCTCCCCGAGGGCAGGAGATCCAGAAAGTGCCAGCCAGGGTGTGAATCATCCCTGAGAATTTTCCTCACTCTCCTGAGGCAACATTCTTCTGCTATTTCATCCAGCGGATTCATGGGACAGCCCATAATATCTTGTGCTGTATTCACCACCCTCTATAGGCACTTCCTATCAGTTGATGTCAAACCAGCAGACCACACCGTGATGCAGTTGGAAAGGACACTTTCTATTGTGGACCGGTAGAAGGAGATCGTCAAATGTTGATTGACATCATTCTTTCGCAATACTCTGAGGAGATGGAGTCTCTGTTGGGCTTTCTTAAACACCTGGGTTGTATTGATCTTCCAAGTAAGGTCTTCACTGAGATAAATGTGCACAAGTTAAATGTGTGCAGTTGCAGGCTTACTGTACGACCCCAGCCAACGTCTCTGATAGCCAGGAATTATGGGAGTTGTAGTTCAGCACCATCCAGAGGACACAAGTCCTCAACTACCTGTCTTAGGGAACACCTCTTCCCAGAGGTTCTTCTCCTTTCATTTAAAAGAGCAGCTGAAGTCTTCTCCAGCATAAAGGTAAAGGGACCCTTGAACATTAGGTCCAGTCATGGCCGACTCTGGGGTTGCACACTCATCTCGCTTTATTGGCCGAGGGAGCCGGCGTACAGATTCCGGGTCATGGGGCCAGCAGGACTAAGCCGCTTCTGGCGAACAAGAGCAGTGCACGGAAGCGCCGTTTACCTTCCCGCCGGAGCGGTACCTATTTATCTACTTGCACTTTGACGTGCTTTCGAACTGCTAGGTTGGCAGCAGCAGGGACCGAACAACAGGAGATCACTCCGTCGCAGGGATTCGAACTGCCGACCTTCTGATCGGCAAGTGCTAGGCTCTGTGGTTTAACCCACAGCGCCACCCTCATCCCCTCTTCTCCAGCTTACCTCCCTTTTTCTAAAGTCACAAATACGAGTGTCTACAGCAAGGCTTTCAGCGTGTAAATAAATGTTTGCAATTCTCAACAGCGTTGCTTTGGGGGAAGCAAGCGGATTTATTTATCTATCGCACAGTTTTGGCTGGTTAAAACTGCACAAATTAAATGCACACAAGGTTTTTTTCCCCCAGTGTGGAAAGAGCTTATCTACCTTGCTTGCCGTGTAAAGCCCTCTCGGGGTGCAGGCTCTGGAAGAATGGGCACGGTCACACGAGATCTCGCAAGAGCATGCTGGAGATGGTGCACTGAGCAAGCCGTACCAGGTGAGCAAGGCACAGAGCAAAAAGGATGGCTTTAAAGATTTCTCCCTTGCTTTTGGGCAAGGCCCACTCAGCACGCCAGCTCCAGAAGGGCAAGTATCCTTGGGAAGGGATACTTCTATAATAATGCACGGCATTATTCAAGTATGTGGGGGGCTCCCTGGTCCTGAATGGGGTAACTGTGCCCCTGAAGGACCAGGTGCGCAGCCTGGGAGTCATTTTAGACTCACAGCTGTCCATGGAGGCGCAGGTTAATTCTGTTTCCAGGGTGGCTGTCTACCAGCTCCATCTGGTACGCAGGATGAGACCCTCCTTGCCTGCGGACTGTCTCACCAGAGTGGTGCATGCTCTAGTTATCTCCCACTTGGACTACTGCAATGCCTTCTACGTGGGGCTACCTTTGAAGTTGACCCAGAAACTGCAATTAATCCAGAATGCGGCAGCTAGACTGGTGACTGGGAGCGGTGGCCGAGACCACATAACTCCGGTCTTGAAAGATCTACACTGGCTCCCAGTACATTTCTGAGCACAATTCAAAGTGTTGGTGCTGACCTTTAAAGCCCTAAACGGCCCCGGTCCAGTATATCTGAAGGAGCATCTCCACCCCCATCGTTCAGCCTGGACACTGAGGTCCAGCAGCTCAGAGGGCCTTCTGGCGGTTCCCTCATTGCAAGAAGCAAAGCTACAGGGAACCAGACAGAGGGCCTTCTCAGTACTGGTGCCCGCCCTGTGGAACGCCCTCCCTTCAGATGTGACAGAAATAAGCAGCTATCTTCTTTTTAAAAGACATCTGAAGGCAGCCCTGTTTAGGGAAGTTTTTAATATTTAATGCTGTAATGTTTTTAACACTTGATTGGAAGTCGCCCAGAGTGGCTGGGGAAAACTCAGCCAGATGGGCGGGGTATAATTATTACTACTATATTATTATTATTATTATTATTATTATTATTATTATTATTATTATTATTATTATTATGTGCCTTTTTGTGTACATGTGGGACCCCTGGAACCAAACCCCCACGTAAGATGCCATTGTACTGTACTGCCTTTAATTCAGGGGCTGGTGAATGACAAGGCTGTTTATGCAACCGAGAGCATGCATTTCCTAAAATGCAGAATCTGGGTTTTGGGGTATGTGTGTGCAACAGAACACTTACATGTTTATATTTCTCCTGGAGAGTGAAGGTACAGAGGATGCTTTTTTTTGCCAAGTGGCTTTTTAGACTCTGGAATGTGTTTTCATTTCAGAACGCCTGTCTCATCCCAGCGGTTGTGTCTGCTATCTGAAGTCTGAGCTGTTGTCTCTCTCCCCCCCCCCCCCCGCCCTTAATGCAGAGGAGATGCTAAACACTCCTGGGTGCTTAAAATGGAAATAGTGAGTCAACCTTGCTGCAAGCATGTAATCCTCTTAGCCGACACGTTTGCAGTGAGGGCTGGCTTGGGAGTCGGATGAACTTGAAGCCTGAGACGGGTTGGTCAAACACACCAAGCCGCCCTTTTGGTTTGCGCTAATATCCACAGAAAGCCTCAACAGGCACGACATGGTCGCTGCCTGCTTACTCGCACAACGCTGCAATCGTGTAGGTAAATCCTGCGAAAGTTGCAGGTCTGCTGTGTTTTACTGGTGTGTCATAGAATCGTAGAGTTGGAAGGGACCCGTAGCTGTCAACGTATCCCTTTTTTAAAAGGGAAATTCCCTTATTCCAAAAGGATTCCTCGCAATAAAGGGGAAAAGTTGACAGCTATGAAGGGACCCCAAGGGCCATCTAGTCCAACCCCCTGCCAGGAGAGCTAGCTTGGCCCTGCAACCATGGGTGCCTGGGGCCATGGGTGTCATGCAGCGTGCATGGCCCTGGCACTGAAATTTGTGGGTGCCCGGCCCCAATCATGGGGAATTTTGTGGGTGCCCAGGCACCCAGGGAGCTGGCAGCTATGCCTCCTTTAATGCGGGAATTTCAGCTAAAGCATCCATGACCGATACCCCCCCCCAACCTCTGCCGGAATCTCCTTTCTTGCAACTTGAAGCCATGGGTTCGAGTCCTGCCCTCCAGAGCAGGGGAAGACAAGCTTGTACAAAGTGCACACTTGGGTTTCCAAATGACCGTTCATCCACAGACAGACACACACAGCCAGGATAAATTTTATGGGTGGGAATTTCCAAGGAGGAGCTGACTGACCGAAGGAGACGTAAGAGCATAGAACATGCAGAGGGAACTGCCTTGTGCCCAGAAAGGCTTATTGGTACGACTAATTTAGTGTTGTCTACACTGACCAGCAGCACCTTCTCCAGGGCCCTGGCTTCACCATGAGAAGCAAGTGCGCTGTCCCCGAGCCACACAGCCCTTCCTGAGAGCCACTGCCTTACAATACATTTAAAGCACTGCCATCCCGTTTTAAACAGCTATGGCCTCCTGCAAAGCATCCTGGGAGCTGTAGTTTGTTATGGGTGTTGAGAGTTGTTAAGAGACCCCCCCTTTCCCTGAATGAGCTACAATTCCCACCCAGAGTGGCTTAAAAACCAACCCCTCTTCCCAGTGCCAGATTTAAGTACTGTACAAGCTAAACAAGCTATAGCTTAGGGCCCCACTTTCTTGCCCCCCCCCAAATATACTTCTTCTTAATTGTATTTCAGTTCAACAATTACTTTGATAAAATACATATTTTGTTATGTGCAAATGGCATTAGATACCTATTAGGTCCATAAATTACCATATAGCATATATTCAACACACAAAAAACAGCCAACAATTTGTTGTTGACAAAGGACAGCTGGACATATAAAGGGCCCCATTACCTTCAGGAGTTTAGGGCCAAATCAAACTTAAATCTGGCTCTGCCTCTTCCCAGGGAACTCTGGGAGTTGTAGTTCGGCGAGCCGAAAAGGGGGTTTCCTAACAATGCTCAGCACCCTTAACGGACTACAGCTCCCAGAATTTTTCGAGGGAAGCAGTGACTGCAGTGCTTTAAACTGTGTTCCTTTTACTGTTGTTAGCCGCTCTGAGCCCGTCTTTGGCTGGGGAGGGCGGGATATAAATAAATTATTATTATTATTATTAAATGCAGGTTGGGAATGCAAACGACTGATGGACCCACGATCTGGCTGGGTATGAGGCAGCTTCCCATGTGCCTAGGAAGTTTGGAGGGCAGGGCAGGGCAGGAAGGGCCACAGCGCAGGGGCAGAACTTGCAAGCAGAAGGTTGCAGGTTCAACCATAGAATTGTAGAGCTGGAAGGGACCCCTGAGGGTCATCTAGACCAACCCCTAAAATGCAGGAACATCCATGAACAGAGAGCCACTCAACCCTCAATGGCACCCCCAGGCAGGGTCGGGGAGAGCCTCCTGCCCAAAATCCTGTCCAGCTGCTGCCAGCCAGTGCGGGCAGCACTGAACTAGATGGACCAAGCGTCTCGGGCAGGTTCCTATGTTCACGCATCCAGTCCCCAAGCACTGCTATGGCCGCTGCGAACGGAGCTGGCGAAAAACAAAACACCAAAACCAACAGGCACATTGGCCATAGCTGTCAACCGTCCCTTATTTGGCGGGACAGTCCCTTATCCCAGTGCCGTGTCCCGCTGCTGTCCCTTATTGATGATGTCCCTTAAATTTCCCGGGTTTCAAAGGAAGCAGCTCCTCTCCCTCCCTCCCTCCCTGCCGGCCAGGGAGGAGGGAAGCTCCAACTGTGTTGCTTGGCTGCGTTGCTCACCCAATAAGGAGTCTAAGAATGACTGGGGGGTGGAGCTTGCATGCCTTGTGTCAATCAAATCGGCCGCGTTGCCTGGGGACTCGCCTTTGCTCAGCGCTTCCCAGCGGAGAGGTGACGGTGGTTTCCCCTGCTGCATCCCCTTTGCCGGGTTGCTGCGCTGTGGGAACCACCGCTTGAGGCTTCGTTTGGCTGCTGGCTGGGCTTTCTGCCTTTGGCTCGGAGGGGCTCAGAAGTTGAACATACCCGTGGTCCGAAAACCCCTTATTTTGGCTGCTGATCCCTTATTTCCGAGGCTGCTGGTCCCTTATTTTCAAATCTGTAAGTTGACAGCTATGGTATTGGCGCTCTCCTCCGAGGGGAAAGCCAAAACAGACAGCGTCACCAGATTTCTGCAAAAGGCAACTCGATCCCAGCCAAGCTGGAAAGCCCCACTTCGGCATATTTTCCGGCTGACAGATGCACCCGCCCACAAACCCCTCGTGCTGTCTGGAACGGCTCGGAGGACGGGTGGTCTTCAGAGCTATGGCAACACAGCTTGTGTTTAGGCACTGGGGGAGAGATGAAGGGGATTGCGGGAGAGAGAGAGAGAGAGCCTGGGCTCGAAGGAAGAGGGTCTCCTACCCAGGCGGGGAAGTAAGCTTCGGGTTCAAAGTATTTCCCATAGTGCTTGTTCCTTTTGAAGTTGCCCAGGTCGGCTTGCAGGGCGAAGGCTGCTAGCAGGAAATAGGCTTCCTCGCGAAGGAGGCTCTGCGAGCGGAGTACTTGCTTCCTTAGGTGCCAGTAATAATAGTAGCGGGCGGTTCGGTCGCTGGAAGGAGAGGGAGAGAAAGGAAGAGGGATGTAAACGAAGAGCGGCAGGGGAGAAGCAGACAGGCAGAAAACATGGATGTCTTTTGCTGGGGTCGGTTGCTTCTTCCTTGTAAACTTTTTATTATTATTATTATAATTTTTTTATTAGTATTTTCCACACAACAACACGAAAAATATTGAAAAATAACAACACACAAAACACAAAAACCGACATTAAAAAAACAAATCTATATCATACAAGTTAATAATATAAACACTAAAAAGAAAACAACAACAACAACAATTGACATGCAACTGTTTTATCAATAAGAACTTTTAAAAGAGCAGCTTTTAAAATAAATAAATTGTGGGCCACCATAAGGCCCACTTTTTCTTCCATGTGGCTCTTTGCCAACAAGGCTTTCGGCAACAATTTTCCTCTGCTCCCCCCCCCTCACAAAAGCCCCCTTTCCCCATTACCTGATCAGCCGGCCGTTTTCCACGTAATACTGGACTCGGAAGTGAATGATCATGGGGGGCCCAAACTGGTCTATACCCTGCAACCAAAGGCAAAAAAAAGGATCAGCCTTCTGCTTGAGTCAGGGAGGGAGAAGGACCCCCCCTCCAGAAGACATCTTCTCCCTCACCCCCTAAGAATACTGAACCCCAGCAGGAGCAGTGTCTTAATGCTGGGATGCATTTGGCAAAGGAGCAATTGTCCCCTTGGCAGCAAAGGTGCTGGGCTGATCTGGCTTTTTGCAAAAACAGTTTTCACCACCAGCTACACTGGGAGGGTATAACCTGAGCTTCAGATCTGCCCGTAACCTGAGCTTCAGATTCAGCCTTGATCTGTGTGCCCTTTTCGTTATCTGCTACCAGAAAACCAGACCCGACCTTTTGCTGCTTTGACACGAAACCCATCTGTCTGGAGGAAGAGGCAGCAGCTGGATGCGGCCGCGCTGTCTTTTGGGGCCGAGGCTAAATCTCAGAGGTCCTTAAAGACAGTTTTCTGAGACGTCCCCCATACGCCGGCAATTTGTCTCAGGGGCAGGCTGGAGTTTCAACACCAAGCCGCCCTCGACAGCTGAGGCTGTTGTTGTTTAGTCGTTTAGTCGTGTCCGACTCTTCGTGACCCCCTGGGCCAGAGCACGCCAGGCCCTCCTGTCTTCCACTGCCTCCCGCAGTTTGGTCAGACTCATGTTTGTAGCTTCGAGAACACTGTCCAACCATCTCGTCCTCTGTCGTCCCCTTCTCCTTGTGCCCTCCATCTTTCCCAACATCAGGGTCTTTTCCAAGGAGTCTTCTCTTCTCATGAGGTGGCCAAAGTATTGGAGCCTCAGCTTCACGATCTGTCCTTCCAGTGAGCACTCAGGGCTGATTTCCTTAAGAATGGATCGGTTTGTTCTTCTTGCAGTCCATGGGACTCTCAAGAGTCTCCTCCAGCACCATAATTCAAAGGAATCAATTCTTCGGCGATCTGCCTTCTTTATGGTCCAGCTCTCGCTTCCATACATCACTACTGGGAAAACCATAGCTTTTACTATACGGACCTTTGTTGGCAAGGTGATGTCTCTACTTTTTAAGATGCTGTCTAGGTTTGTCATTGCTTTCCTCCCAAGAAGCAGGCGTCTCTTAATTTCGTGGCTGCTGTCACCATCTGCAGTGAGGCTACGGGATGCTATATGTTTCCAAAGAGCCGGGCTTTGAACGGCTAAGCAGCTCAGAGCTCCCAGCCGTCCTTTCTTAGAGAGGGGAGGAAGATACTTTCTGTTTTGACTCTCATCTGGTTGTCTTAAAGCAGGCATGGCTAAACTTGGCCCTCCAGATGTTTGGGGACTACAACTCCCATCATCCCTAGCTAACACAACCAGTGGTCAGGGATGATGGGAATTGTAGTCCCAAAAAAACATGCCTGTTTAAAGCTCTGCAAACTGGCTTCAGATAATTTAAGCTTCTAATTGCAACTCCTTTGCTCTGGGAAAAAGCATCTTTGTTCCAGGATGTCAGAGAGCTCTCAGAGGTTGCTAAAATGAAGCCGCTATCGGCTTAAGGAGACTAACAGAAGAGATCGTAAAGGAAAAAGAGAAATTATACGAACAAGATATGATGTGGCAACACCAAGATAAGACTGGATAGAATTATGAACTTTGTTTGGACTGATTGGGACTGATTTGGACATTAACGCAGTAATAAGAAGATGATCTAAATCCCCCTTTGGATCTTGAAGTATGGGTTCCCCCAACAAAATTTTAAAATTTGGCTTTGTAATTTGGAATTTATATGATGTGATTTAATTTGATGTGATTGGCCAGTTAATAAAAATTATTTAAAAAATAAAAAAATAAAATGAAGCCGCCGGTTCTTCCTGCTTAAATCTGGTGAGGATAAATTGAAACAGGCGCTTCCGGTGGCCAGCTCACGCTACGGCAACGTAAGAACAAGCAAGAAGAGCTCGTCGGATCAGGCCAGTATCCCATTTGGGCCAGCCCAGGTGCGCCTACTGGGAAACCGGCGAGTGGGATCTGAGTGCAAGAGAATCATTCTCCCCTTCCTGCAGTTTCTGGCAAAGCCACTTCTGAGCTAGAGAGGAGGTGGGGTTGCGGGCTTCATGCCCCTCCCCTCCCCCACGCTCGCGGGGGCTGCCTCCAGCCCCCGCAATGCCAGGGAATCCTCGGACGCGTCATCCCTGGGCCAGCCGGGGCATGGCCTCGCGCATTTAGGTCTGGTGCGGCCAAGGCTCTTCCTCTTTCCCGCGCCACAGCTAGCCAAGATTTTTCCGTAGTACCTCAGGTTCCGGCACTGCCCCGCCGGGAACGGCTTCTGCTACCCGCCCCCTAACCTGATCCCAGTTTTCTCGCTCCCTCAGGTCAAAATCGGGTTCCTCGGGCGGTAGGGCGCCTCCCAAGGGATCATCCGGTAATAACCATCAGCATGATATAGATGTATCCAAAACAAGGACAAAAAATTCCTTCCAGTAGCACCTTAAAGACCAACTAAGTTAGTTCTTGGTATGAGCTTTCGTGTGCATGCACACTTCTTCAGATACACTGAAACAGAAGTCACAGATAGCTGTGATGATACATGACAAAGCCATTTTTCACCTTCTCACCCCTTTCTTTTTCCTGTAAGACCTATTGCAGTTGTTAAGAGTCGTCCACAGGCTCATCACAGCTATCTGCCAATCACCCATTCCCACCACCCTTCTGAGTAATACCCCTCCCCACCTTCTCACTATATAGAAGGGTCTGGTGACTTCTGTTTCAGTGTATCTGAAGAAGTGTGCATGCACACGAAAGCTCATACCAAGAACTAACTTAGTTGGTCTTCAAGGTGCTACTGGAAGGAATTTTTTTATTTTGTTTTGACTATGGCAGACCAACACGGCTACCTATCTGTAAATAGATGTATTCCAGTTTGTTTCAGGAACCGCCGCTGCAGCCCGCAACAGCAAAAGAGATTTCTGGTTTCTCTTCCGATTAGGATCAACAGGGAGGCCAGGACGCGTCCCCGGTTGCAGCCCAGACCACGGCCTCCTATGAGGAACAGGGTGGGGAAAGGGGGGAAAGGGGGGGGGCAGGAACTCGCCACGCAACTGGGATTCAGAAGCGGAGGTGAAACCAGAGCCCTTACCTTACTGGCTTCTTTCTTCCACTCTTTCGGACAGTACTTGCAGAGCTTTTGGGACAGCTCCATATAGACGTGCTCGTTGTCTATGCCGTGGGAAGAAATGGGAAGCTGAGATTAGACAGCAGGCCTGTTGCAGGGACTCTCCCGGCGTTCCTCTAAAAAGCAGGGACAATTCGGCACCCGCAGCCAACAAGAACCACAGTATTGAAGTTCACAAAGGCAGCATTTTAGCAGTTTCTGCTGGGGGGGGGCAGATTCCCCAACGAGCTGCTCTTTGTGGTAAGGTAAAGGGAAGGTAAAGGGACCCCTGACCATTAGGTCCAGTTGTGGCTGACTCTGGGGTTGCGGTGCTCATCTCGCTTTACTGGCCAAGGGAGCCGGCGTACAGCTTCCGGGTCATGTGGCCAGCAGGATTAAGCTGCTTCTGGCAAACCAGAGCAGCGCACGGAAACACCATTTACCTTCCTGCCGTAGCGGTACCTATTTATCTACTTGCACTTTGACGTGCTTTCGAACTGCTAGGTTGGCAGGAGCTGGGACTGAGCAATGGGAGCTCACCCCGTCGCGGGGATTCGAACCGCCAACCTTCTGATCGGCAAGTCCTAGGCTCTGTGGTTTAACCCACAGCGCCACCCACGTCCCTTGCTCTTTGTGGTACTTACTTTCAAAATGTATTTTATACTCGTCTTTTGCAGTACATCTTGCCCAGTGTTATTTTTAATATTTTTAAATAAAAATAGATTTAATAAAAATATTTTAAATCAAAAATAAACACGCTTAGCTGAAGGTTTTTTTTTTTTTTTTTGCATGTTTACTTGTTCCTGATAAGAAACAACACAGGAAATGGCACAGGGACAATTAGATGCCTTTGCCCACGAGGGTTCTGCAAAACGCCTCATTCCTTTTAAGCGATACCCCATTGTCAAACTTCCTGTGCTTTTGATTTGATGCTGGTGCGCTGAATGCAGTACAGTGCTAACCAAACTCCTCTCATGGCCAGAGATTCCCTCCTTTCTCTTCCCTTCTTCTGCAACTAACTCTCTCTCCTTTCCACTTTAGGAACCAGCCACGGTTTAGGGCAGGGGTCAGCAAACTTTTTCAGCAGGGGGCCGGTCCACTGTCCCTCAGACCTTGTGGGGGGCCGGACTATATTTTGAAAAAAAAATAATGAATGAATTCCTATAACCCACAAATAACTCAGAGGTGCATTTTACCGTATTTTTCGCTTTATAGGACGCACCGGACCATAGGATGCACCTTGTTTTAGAGGGGGAGAACAAGGGAAAAAAATTCTCCCCCTCTCTGCTCAGCGCCCCTTCAGCGAAGCAGCAGGAGAAACAGAGCCCCTTCCATTTCTCTTCCCGCTTGGCTGAAGAGGCGCTGCGCAGCTCTCCCTCTCTGCTGAAGCCAGGAGAGTCTTGCTCACCCAGCTTCAGCAAAAGGAAACCGAAGCCTCCGGAGCACAGCGGGAACTTGCGCTGTGATCCGAAGGCTTCAGGCGGCTATCCCTGAAGCCTGGAGAGCGAGAGGGGTCGGTGTGGAAGCTCCCTCTGCGCTTCGGAGGCTTCGCGTTGCTATCGCTGAAGCCAAGGAGCCTGCATTCGCTCCATAGGACACACACACATTTCCCCTTAATTTTTGGAGGGGAAAAAGTGCATCCTATGGAGTGAAAAATACGGTAAATAAAAGCACATATTCTACTCATGTAAAAACACCAGGCAGGCCCCACAAATAACCCAGAGATGCATTTTAAATAAAAGGACCACATCCTACTCATGTAAAAACACACTGATTGCTGGACTGTCCGCAGGCCGGATTTAGGCGGCGATCGTGCCGGATCCGGCCCCCGGGCCTTAGTGTGCCTACCCATGGTTTAGGGTTCCAACTGCATTCAACTGCTAACTGTGGTTTGCCAACTCCCAACCATTATGGACTGCAACTCCCATCATCCCCAGGCAGCATGGCCAATGGCCAGGGATGATGAGAACTGTAGTCCAACAAAGATCTGGAGGGCCACCGTTTCCCCATTCCTGAACTACAGGATTAGCCAGAAACCAGCTTCTAACGATAGCTATGGACCGTGGCTCGAGGTAACTACGGTTAGCAAATGTGGTGATTCAGATCTACAGCCGCACCACATCCGAGAAAGCGTGTTCTCCTTCATGGAGAGCACGTGTTGCGGTGGGGGCGGCCAGGACACTCCAAAGTTGTGGGGCGGGCTAATTGACTGCTGGCCACTGATGCGATTGGGCTTCCCTTGTCGCTGGGAAGAAGTTAATGTTGCCATTTGTTGATTGACAGCCAGAAATGCTAAAACTCCTTGCACAAGGCTAGGGCTTCCTCTTTTCGCCCGTGCATCGGATTGCCCGTCCCCCCCCTCCCTAGAATTAGGGTTGTTCGCTTGACCTTGCTATGCCTGTCATGGGGTCGTCTGCATTTGGGGCAGGGGCCCGGTAGGAATTTTGTCCATCTGGCTGATTGGCTGGGGCCATTTGGTTTTTGCCTACTGCGTAGCAAATCGTCACAACTTGTAAGGTTGCGGTTAGGCATTGGTTTATGGTTTGGTTGGTTGGGGGGCATGGATTGGCTGTGCCTGCCCCTCTAATGCTGCTGCTGCTGCTGCTGCTGCAAGGGATTCCGTTAAAGGAATCGGGGGCTAACTATTGCTTGTCCACCCTGTCAAGGGGGCTCGGGCCACTGCAAGAGCTCCTGGCTGCATTTGGGGTGGGCTGAGGGCGGGTTCCCTGCTCCGTCGCTAGCCCCAAGCGTATTCCCCTTTTCTGACTTTCGCAGGCGTGCGGAATGTCAGACTGTCCCCCACGGTGGGGGCAGCTAGTCACAACCAATGCCTAAGCAACCACTCACATGATTGTACAGTGGTGCCTCGCAAGACGAAAAGAATCCGTTCCGCGAGTCTCTTCGTCTTGCGTTTTTTTCGTCTTGCGAAGCAAGCCCATTAGCAGCTTAGCGGATTAGCGCTATTAGCGGCTTAGGGGCTTAGCGGATCAGCTGATAAGCGGCTTAGGGGCTTAGCGGATCAGCTGATAAGCGGCTTAGAAAAGGGGGGGGAAACCCCCGCAGGAACTCGCAAGACATTTTCGCCTTGCGAAGCAAGCCCATAGGAAATCCGTTTTGCGAAGCACCTCCAAAACGGAAAACCCTTTCGTCTAGCGGGTTTTCCGTCTTGTGAGGCATTCGTCTTGCGGGGCACCACTGTATTTTAATAAAGTTGTGGCCAAAATTATGCCAAAAACCTTAAGCCTTAAATATTGGTGTGATGTGTGAGTAATTGGGGTGGCCCTGGGGACCTCGACACGCAACATCCTTTACTGAGAGGCGCTTCCGCACATCGGCTGTGGCGGCAGAAATGTTGCGCTGAGTGCTCACTGAGCGAGGGAGCAGCAATGGGTCTAGCTGAAGGTCACTGAGCAGCATGGCAGATGTGAAGAGAGTGGAAGGAAGCCAAACTCTCCTCTCGGGACTTACTCTGAATGACGCTGAGTCCGAAGAGGTGACAGTCCTTCAGCCGTAAGAGGTCACACACCTGGACCAATAACTCATGGCACAATATTTTGACCTACAAGGGGGAGAGGGTGATGAAGGAAAAGGCAGTTATTTGGAGCGCGACTTCTGGAGGGATGATACAGGAAGACCCATTTATTTATTTCAGGATTTGTAAGACGTTCAGAATTCAGAGAACACCCAGGCAGCAAACAGCAAAAGAACACAAGACGTTATGCAGCATGTAAAAGCAGTTTTATAATTGTAAGACGCATGGATGCAACTGAGCTTTCAGAATAATAAGAATAATAAATTTTTATTTATGCCCCACCCTCCCCGCCCAGAGCTGGGCTCAGGGTGGCTAACACCAGTAAAATTACAATAAAAACAGAATAGGGAAGGGGAAAAAACACAATTTAAAATACAGGTTTAAAATGCTATTTAAAATGCAGCCTCATTTTAAAAGTAGCCCATAGATCAAAACCATAAGGGTAGGGAAACATAAGGGTCAGACTGAGTCCATACCAAAGGCCAGGTGGAACAGCTCTGTCTTGCAGGCCCTGCGGAAAGATGTCAAGTCCTGCAGGGCCCTGGTCTCTTGTGACAGAGCATTCCACCAAGTTGGAGCCAGTGCTGAAAAGGCCCTGGCCCTAGTTGAGACCAATCGAACCACCTTGAGACTTGGGACCTCCAAGGTGTTGTCATTTGTGGACCTTAAGGTCCTTCGTGGGGCATACCAGGAGAGGTGGTCCTGTAGGTACGTGGGTCCTAGGCCGCATAGGGCTTTGAAGGTCAAAACCAGCACCTTAAACCTGACCCTGTACTCCACCGGGAGCCAGTGCAGTTGGTAAAGCACTGGATGAATGTGCTCCCACGGCAAGGACCCCGTAAGGAGTCTCGCCACAGTATTCTGCACCCGCTGGAGTTTCTCGGTCAGCTTCACGGACAGCCCTGCGTAGAGTGAGTTACAATAATCAAGCCTGGAGGTGACCGTCGCATGGATCACTGTGGCCAAATCAGAGCTTTGCATGGGCAAACAGCAGTGGCGTAGCGTGGGTTATCAGCACCCGGGGCAAGGCAAGTAATTTGCGCCCCCTAACCCGTGGATTTGCGCCCCCTGACCCGTGGATTTCCCTAACCCCCAGATGTTGCGCCCGGTGCGGCCGGCCCCCCCTGCACCCCCCACGCTACGCCACTGGCAAACAGAGCGAGGAACTTGCAAGGTTCCCAGACCATCCCTGAACCTTTATCTCTATGCTAACTTCTCCTTGCTGTTTAGAGGGCTACACCTTTGGTTGCATCCTGTTAATAATAATAATAATAATAATAATAATTTATTATTTGTACCCCACCCATCTGGCTGGGTTTCCCCAGCCACTCTGGGCAGCTTCCTCAAAGACCAAAAATACACTAAGATGTCACACATTAAAAAGTTCCCTGAACAGGGCTGCCTTCAGATGTCTTCTAAAAGTCTGGTAGTTGTTGCTCTCTTTGACATCTGGTGGGAGGGCGTTCCACAGGGCGGGTGCCACTACCGAGAAGGCCCTCTGCCTGGTTAATATATAAAAATATATTAAAAAGAAAAAAAAACAAGAACGAAACTAATGATTCCAGACTAGAATAACTAGAATCTCAAATATCGTTTCCAGGCAGTTAATTGCGAAGGGTGGGAACTGCAAGATCCATCGGACCCAAGAGGGTTTCCATTTTGCTTAACCCATTGCGATTTCAACAGCTCTGTTTAGAAGCTTGAAGCATGGGAGATGGAAAGCCGTTCCAAACATCTAGAGAGACTGTTATTTGCTCACGGTCGTCAGGCCTCAGCTTCTGCCCATTTTGCGGCAATTACGGAGACAGCGTGCAAATAAAGCTTGCAGATCCGCTGCAAAAAATATTCTAATTTCCAGCAAGGCTCTGAATGCTTTGAGGGCCCCCTCGCTTCGCCAAGAAGGCACCAAGCCAGACACTTAATAATTGAAGAATTCAAAACAGCCGCATAAGCAACTCTCTAAAAAATGTTGCATGTAAGAAGAGAGGAAGGGGTGGAGTGGGAGAAATGGCCCTGTCAGAGAAACAAAGGGAAGGCAAACGCTCTAAAGGATCATCGCTTGGGAACTTCTAAATAGGACATCAACCTGTCAAGGGGAGAAAAATTTGGGAGAGAGGTGGGCATGCAATGCAGCGATCCTTTAAATTTAACGCCTGTCATTTCCAAAAGGAGGTTCTAGTCACACAGCCAAGATAAAGAGCTTTTGGGTGAGCAGCAAGGATATAATGAGTGAAAATTGTAACTTTCCCTTCTTTTCAAGCATGAACAGCACAGGCCTCTCTGGGTCACAGCCAGTGCCTGATTTACGTATAAGCTAAACAAGCTATAGCTTAGGGCCCCACTTTCTTGGGGGCCCCCCAAAAAATGTAAAGGGAAAAAAAACCTGGATGTACATTTCCAAAATATAAGATAAAGAACAAATAAAATAAAACCTACATACAGTGTTTTGTGTTGTGTAGGCACCTATGATGTAAGTCATGGGCCCGGCCTGCTAGCCTGCTCCCTAAAATATCACTGGTTTGCTCCTTTCTATATATAGGGTGCCTACATTCTGCATGGACTGGTCGCATGGCCACATGTGCAAATGGCTTAAGATACCTATTAGGTCCTTAAATGATCATATAGCATATATTCAACACAAGAACCAGCGACAATTTGTTGTTGACAAAGGACAGCTGGACATATAAAGGGCCCCATTACCTTCAGTAGCTATGGGCCTCATCAGACCTAAATCCGGCCCTGGTCACAGGTCCAAACCCCATGAAAGAAATGACAGGAACGAAACTGTTCTGGATAAAATTTAGAAGGCTGGCTATTGCAGAAGCCAGTCAGGAAAGGGTTGAGAGAGACAGGCCTTTTAAACTGTCAGCTCTTCATTTCGGCAGCCTAATAATTCAGGCTGGGGAAAGTCATTTTGTGTTGTTGCAATTAAACTATCAAGAGTAAGAAACTCTTTGCTTGTCTACCGGCCAGGGATAGCCTAACATCTATCATCTATGGTCTCTAGGTTAGACTACTGCAATGTGTTATAGGTGGGGCTGCCTTCAAAGGTGGCTCGGAAACTGCAGCTGGTGGAGAATTCAGTGGCCAGATTGCTGAGTAACACCAGTTTTGGCACAGGTGCTTTGGCTGCTTCTGGGCCCAATGCAAACAGCAGGTTTTTACCTGGAAAGCCTTATGCAGCTCGGGACCACAATATTTCAAGGACACCCTCGCCCCACGTGAACCAACCTGGACCCTGTGCTCTCCATCAGAGTCCCTTCCACATGCCCCCTCTGAGGGAGGAACGGAGGGTGGCAACATGAGAACGGGACTTCTCAGTGGTGGCTCCCCATTTATGGACTGTTTGTCTCCAGGAAGGCATGCCTGGGTCCCTCACTGCTTTTAGGCGTCAGGTGTATTTTTTTAATTTAATTTTTTAATATATTTTTTTAGGGGCGGGGTTTGGGTTTGTTCTTTTATGTACAGTGGTCCCTTGGTTCTCAAACACCTTGGTACTCAAACCACTTGGAACCCAAACACTGCAAACCCGGAAGTAAGTGTTCCGGTTTGCAAACTTTTTTCGGAAGCCGAACGTGCTCCGTTTTGAGTGTTACGCTTCCGATTTGAGTGTTGTGCTGAGGTCTGTCTGTTTATGATATTCATTTTGCCTTTTTGTTTCTGCGGCTCTTTTCGTTTTGTTTTTGTGACTGTGTGGAACCCAGTTCAGCTACTGATTGATTGATTGATTGATTGTGACTGCAGTACATTGTTTATTGCTTTCATTTTATGGATCAATGGTCTCGTTAGTAAAATTCACGTTAAATTGCTGTTTCAGGGGTTGTTTTTAATCTGGAACGGATTAATCCATTTTGCATTCCTTTCTATGGGATAGAGCACCTTGGTTTTGGAACGCTTTGGTTTTGGAACGGACCTCCAGAATGAATTAAGTATGAGAACCAAGGTACCACTGTATGTTACTGTTATTTTAGGTTGATTTTATTGCTGCTTTTAAATTTGTTTATCACCTTTGCTTTTATAAATTGCTTCGAGTTCAATTTTTTTTTGGGGGGGGGGGACGGACTAATGACAACGACGATGGTTTTATTACCTGCCCTTTGCCAGCAGGTTACAGAGCTATTCAAGATTTAGAATGAAAAGTAGTTAAAACAGATCGCAGCCCCATGAATAGGGTGGGCCCTGCAAACACACCTAGGTTTCAAAGCCCAGGGTAATACTGCAAATTTCCCCCCTTCCCAGAGACCTGCCAGTATAGCCCACCCCGCTCTAGACAGTTGGACCGGGGGGGGGGGAGTAATGCCCCCCCCACACACCAAGACAGTGCTTGAGCAAGGTCCACTTCGCCCAAGTCTCAGAAAGGGGGAGGGAAAAGTTTGGGGGGGGCACATACCGTATTTTTCGCTCTATAGGATGCACTTTTCCCCCTCCAAAAATGAATGAGAATTGTGTGTGCGTCCTATGGAGCGAATGCAGGCTCCTTGGCTTCAGCGATAGCAACGCAAAGCCTCCGAAGCACAGAGGGAGAGCTCCCCCCGCGTTCCGGAGGTTTCGCGTTGCTTTCACTGAAGCTGCCTGAAGCCCCCGGAGCGCAGGGAAAGCCCGCTGCACTCCGGGGGCTTCAGGCAGCTATCCGCAAGCCTTCGGAGCGCAGCAAGGGTCCCCGCCGTGCTCCAAAGCCTTGCGGATAGCCGCCTGAAGCCTGGAGAGCGAGAGGGGTCTGTGCACACCGATCCCTCTTGCTCTCCAGGCTTCGCTTCGCTGGAGAGGCGCTGCAGAGTTTTCCCTCTCTGCGCAGCGCCCCTTCAGTGAAGCGGGAGGAGAAATGGAAGGGGCTCTGTTTCTCCTGCTGCTTCGCTGAAGGGGTGCTGAGCAGAGAGGGGGAGAATCCCCCCCATTCTCCCCCTCCTATGGTCCAGTGCGTCCTATAGAGCGAAAAATACGGTACTTGTGACAGGCCCCCGAGGAACGGCAAGAAAGAGGCAGCCTTGAGACAGCTCACTCACGTTTATGATGATGTTGAGGGAATGGTCGTTGGGGAGGAAAACACACACGCTGCGTCGGTCCTGCATGACTCTGTTATTGTGGAAGTTCAATTTGTTCATCGTGTTCCGGGCCTTCCCCGTGGATGTCTGAGCGAGCCGCTTGGAGACTGCGTGGGAACCTCGGGGTCACGGCACACGGAGACCAGCAGCTCCACCTCCACCTCCTCCTGCTCACCTGCGGCCAAGCAGCCTGGGCATCTGAGCATCTCTTCCCACGGGTACCATCACTGGAAAGGATGAGAAGCACACGGAACTTCAGATGCTGCTGGCCACGAGAAGATGGGAGAAGAACTTCGCCATGGCCTACCCCCAGTGTTGGACTACAACTCCCATCATCCCTGACCTCGTCCAACCACAGCTGAGAAACACTGCACCCAAACCAATAATTACGGTTATAATTGTTTTAATCCCACCTTTAAAAGAAAAACATAGAACACAGGAGGTGGCCAGCAACTAGGAATGGGAAACCCTCTCAATTTCTGTTTCCCATTTCCCCAATCTTTAAGTTTGGTTCTCCACATTTACATATAAGTTTGAGATTCTCTGTTTCTTTTTAAATCCTCATGAAAATTCTTCAGCATTTCAACGTGACTGGTCGGAGGTTCGAATCCCGGCAACTGGGCGAACTCCCATTGCTCGGTCCCTGCTCCCGCCAACCTAGCAGTTCGAAAGCACGTCAAAGTGCTAGTAGATCATTAGGTACCGCTCTGGCGGGAAGGTAAACGGCGTTTCCATGCGCTGCTCTGGTTCGCCAGAAGCGGCTTAGTCATGCTGGCCACATGACCTGGAAGCTGTACGCTGGCTCCCTCGGCCAATAAAGAGAGATGAGCGCCGCAACCCCAGAGTCGGTCACAACTGGGCCTAATGGTCAGGGGTCTCTTTACCTATCTCCCAATAGACACACTTTTGCAAAGCACACTATCCCTAATATTGTCCCTATTATTACTTATTACCTGCCCCTTGCCCTAAGGTACCAGGGCATATTACAAGACTAAAAACGCAACATTAAAAGCAGCCTGAAACAACTTACAGTCGCAAAAATAAGGTGTATCCTAAAAACATACCCCTTCGTGTGCCAAACATTTGCCTCTGCTGTTTTTGATATATTCACCATACAGTGGTACCTCGGGTTACATACGATTCCGCTAACCCAGAAATAGTGCTTCAGGTTAAGAACTTTGCTTCAGGATGAGAACAGAAATCGTGCTCCGGCAGCGCAGCAGCAGCAGGAGGCCCCATTAGCTAAAGTAATGCTTCAGGTTAAGAACAGTTTCAGGTTAAGAACGGACCTCCGGAACGAATTAAGTTCTTAACCTGAGGTACCACTGTACAGTTCTTTCAGGTGAGGAAAAAACAAGGAAGCGTGTTTTCAATGTTATAGTCGTCAATGTGAGCATTTTTTCAAAGGAACCTTTTAACCCATTCTATGCATTCCTTACTCGGCTGGAGGGCTGAGTAGCAAAATGCGCCAACGCGTGAATTTTGAAAGATGGCTGTGTGTTTGGTTCATGTATCATCTCAGAAAGTGTGAATGGGGCAGAATTGGCTTCAAAGGAGAACAGGATCGAATTTCTGCCCCTGTCCTGACTCGCAACTGTTTTCTCCTCTAATGGTGGAGGAGTTGAGAACAACAAAAATTCCCTCAACTCAGGCACACCATCGCTCAGAAGAAGGCGGCCTTCGTGCCAGCGGATGGAACGAAGTTGTTACTTGTGTAAAATGTTTCTGAACTGCGATTCAGCCGAGGATTCCAGGCTGCCGGACGAAAGTATAAGAACAGTTCCCGCTGCACGCAAATGCAAGAGATGAGATCATTCCCTCTTTTTGGGACACACACACACACACACACACACGTGTGAACGAAAAAGCAGGCTAAAAACAGAGAAGCTAACGAAAGAGAAAAAAGAGGCTGCAACTATTAGTCTAAAATGCCCAGGGCAACAAGAAGGAATAATAATAATAATAATAATAATAATAATAATAATAATATAATATTCAGGCAGGAGTTCCCCTGCCCCTCCTTACATGGAAATGACAAGTACCAAACACAAGACTTAGGGCCCTCATATTTACAGGACTGCCTCTCCTGGTCTGCCCCGCAGAGGACCTTAAGGTCCATGAATAACCATAGTTTAGAGGTCCCAGGCCCTAAGGAAGTCAGACTATCCTCCACCAGGGCCAGGGCCTTCTCAGTGATGGCTCCGACCTGGTGGAATGCTCTGTTCCAGGAGACCAGGGCCCTGCAGGATTTAACCTCCTTCCGTCGGGCCTGTAAGACAGAGCTATTCCACCTGGCCTTTAATTTGAATTCAGCCTGATCTTTTATTTCCCTTCTCTTCCTTCCCCCTTTTATGAAGATCACCCGCTCTGAGACCCCACAGCTCATTATCCCCCGGCCTCCTCGCTGGCCCAAGCAGGACCAATTCAGCCAGCTAGCCCTGGGGATTATCTGATTGATTTTTTATTTTTATTGTTATTCATATTTTTATACTGTCTTTTATGCTGCTTTTATAATTAAGTGTTTTAAATTTGTTGTTAGCCGCCCTGAGCCCAGTTTTTAAACCAGGAAGGGTGGGGTATAAATAAAATATTATTATTATTATTAAGACATTTTGCATGGAAAGCAAATGTTGCACCACTGAGCTCTACAGCCCTTCCTCGTTTTTCTTAAAGGCTTAAGCTGTTGCTCCTAGGTTCAAACTACATTCAGTCTGGCTTACTACAGTGGTGTCCCGCAAGACGAATGCCTCGCAAGACGAAAAACCCGCTAGACGAAAGGGTTTTCCGTTTTTCGAGGCGCTTCGCAAGACGAATTTCCCTATGGGCTTGCTTCGCAAGACGAAAACGTCTTGCGAGTCTTGCAATTTTTTTCGCTTTTTTCTCCCTTTTTCTAAGCCGCTAAGCCGCTAATAGCTGCTAATAGCCGCTAATAGCGCTAATCCGCTAAGCCGCTAATAGGGTTGCTTCGCAAGACGAAAAAACCGCAAGACAAAGAGACTCGCGGAACGGATTCTTTTCGTCTTGCGAGGCACCACTGTATTCATTTGCTTAGGGACATATGTCTTGTGCAGAGTTGGACCACTGGTCTATGTAGGTCAGTATTTCCAACACTGACTGGCAGCGCCTCTCCAGGGTTTCGGACAAGTGCTACCTGGAGATGCCGGCGACTGCACCCGAGACCTTGAAGGATGCTGCAGCATATTTGCTTTCCTGGGAAAGAGCACATTTCGTCACCTTCGCTCCCATCTCCGAAAGCTGGCGCCGCAGTCCATTTGTGTGCCCTCAAAGTTGCTACGAGGCCTTTTTGCCACTGGGTTCCCACCTCTGGAATTTGCAACAACCAATAACACCGTTTTAATTATCCACTCCCCCTCCGCCACCAAAGAAAATGCTGCCACAAATGTGAACGAGGGCACCTTTTTATTAAGTGTACATTTCCCAGTTGGGTTAGTCAAGCCAGCGCCTGTTTTCATTGAACAGAGCGGGCTCTGGATCTTTTTAATCAACTGGAAATTCATCTCCTGAAAGCCTGCAGGGCTTTCTTCTATGTGCATTAAGCGGCTGTCCAAAGGTAAGCACATTTCTCATCTCTGAACGTTAAGAGCGTAAGGCGAGCCTTACTGGATCAGGACCATCCTGTTCTCAAAGTGGCCACCCAGGTGCCCGTGGGAAACCAGAGAGTAGGATTCGAAGACAAGAGCAACTCTCCCCTCCTGTGGTTAATAATAATAATAATAATAATAATAATAATAATAATAATAATTTATTATTTATATCCCACCCATCTGGCTGGGCTTCCCCAGCCACTCTGGGCGGCTTTCAACAAAATATTAAAATACCGTAATACACCAAACATTAAAAGCTTCCCTAAACAGGGCTGCCTTCAGATGTCTTCTAAAAGTCTGGTAGTTGTTGTTCTCTTTGACATCTGGTGGGAGGGCGTTCCACAGGGCAGGTGCCACCACCAAGAAGGCCCTTCGCCTGGTTCCCTGTAACCTCACTTCTCGCAGGGAGGGAACCACCAGAAGGCCCTCAGCGCTGGACCTCAGTGTCCAGGTTGAACGATGGGGGTGGAGACGCTCCTTCAGATATACAGGACCAAGGCTGTTTAGGGCTTTAAAAGTCAGCACCAACACTTTGAATTGTGCTCGGAAACGTACTGGGAGCCAAAGTAGGTCTTTCAAGACTGGTGTTATGTGGTCTCAGCAGCCGCTCCCAGTCACCAGTCTAGCTGCCACATTCTGGATTAGTTGTAGTTTCCGGATCACCTTCAAAGGTAGCCCCACGTAGAGCGCATTGCAGTACTCCAAGTGAGAGATAACCAGAGCATGCACCACTCTGGCGAGACAGTCTGCAGGCAGTTAGGGTCTCATCCTGCGTACCAGATGGAGCTGGTAAACAGCTGCCCTGGACACAGAACTGACCTGCACCTCCATGGACAGCTGTGAGTCCAAAATGACTCCCAGGCTGCGCACCTGGTCCTTTGGGGGCACAGTTGCCCCATCCAGGACCAGGGACTCCTCCACACCCGCCAGCCTCCTGTCCCCCAGAAACAGTACTTCTGTCTTGTCAGGATTCAACCTCAACCTGTTAGCCACCATCCATCCTCCAACCGCCTCCAGACACTCACCCAGGACCTTCACTGCCTTCACTGGTTCTGATTTGAAAGAGAGGTAGAGCTGGGTATGATCCGCATATTGATGGAGACCCAGCCCAAACCCCCAGTTGCTGGTTTACAGCAACTGGGATTCAGAAACATCGCTGCCTCGGACCATTGATAGCCCTAAGCTCCTCCATGAATTTGTCCAATCTCCTTTTAAAGCCATACTGTGGGAGGGAATTCCATAGATTAACCACGCACTGTGTATAAAAGTACCGTATTGCCCCAATATAACCCACATTCGCATATAGGCAGCACCTTTAAAGTTCGGGGGGGGGGGAGAAAAAAGACAAGACCCAAATATAAGCCCCTCCCTTAAAATTCCACAGGCACTCACACCCGTTCCGTTTTACTGTATGTCTGTTTCAGCAGCGATACCGTAAAAGCCAATTTTTGTAAGGTCGCAAATTTAAGCCACACTTTTAACTTTTCACGGTGGGAATTTGGAAGGGCAAAAAAAGTGCAGCTCATATTCGGGCCAATACGGTATTTTCTTTTATCTGTCGTGTTTCGCACACAGTGCCCTGACATGGGCAAAAATAGCGATTTCCTTAACAGGAAGGCTCTAACCATCTGAAACAGAGAGTGGAGAAGGAACGATGGAGAGAGGGAACAATACGGGAAAAAGCAATTGACCGGTACTTATTTTATTTCATAAAAATTCTACACCTCTTGTTTGCAAAAAAAACAAAAGAAAAACCTCAAAGCGGTTTACTAAAGATAAAACAGTAGAATCAAGAAAAAAATCACAGCCATACTCTTAAAAGATACAAAAGTTAAATCCTTAATCAGGTTAAAATTATCTCAGCTTTCTAAGCTTGTCTTAAACTAGGTATTTAGCAGGCTAGGAACTTAAAGTTGGTTGCAGCTGGGCAGAAGGATTAAAGTGGCAAGGCCACAGATATGTGGGAAAACGTGCATTTTGAGGAGGGGGGCTGAAGATGGGAGAGGGGTTTCTGTGCCAGTAAGGTGTCAATGTGCTTTGTGGCTCAGGCTAGGATTCCAGAACGGCTTTTGTAACATCGCTGTGGCTGTTTTATCCCAGGCTGCCTCGGCCTTGCGGCCGCCTTCTTTCCAAAACTAAATGAAGGGCTCCATCCGGTGTAAAATTCCAAGGGCTTCGACGCAGGCGCCGTGAAACTGAAGGGTTCTTTGTGCTGAGAAGCCTCAAAACTTCTATAGAGGAGCAAAGCATGCAGAGCCCAGGGTCCACCAGAACAAAGTGGTACAAAAGTGGATTTTGCTGAGGTGCTAACTAGCGGGACATTAGGAAGAAATGTCCTAGCTGCTTGCTGTGCCAGGTTTGTATTTGCAGGGAAGCACAAAAAACCACAACCCTCTGCCAGCTTACTTATTGGGGTGGGATCCATACTGGTGCCTTATTATATTGGACGTATAGACCAGGTGTAAATACACTTCCCAGGTGGGGGAGAAATTACATGTTCAGCAGCAGATGGGCAAAACCGATTCCTGCAAATTATTTATTTTGCTTGGAAGGATTTGGGGCCTACCCTTCACCAAAAGAAAAAAAAGGTTCTTACATCAGCAAATATGGCTCCCCGGCATAGAAGACACGACACAAAAGGAAAGGAGCTTGAGAGGGAGGAGGAAAGGAAGCAAACTCTGGTTCTTCACTGTAAACCAGTTCTTTTAAAAACCAAGCTGGAATGGAAGAGGAGTTCAGGGAGGGGAGGAGGGGAGTTGCTGGTTTCTGCTGGCCTGGCAGTGATGGAGGGAGAAGCCGGAAGGGGCTGGTTTCTCAGTGCCCCTTCCTTCCTTCCTTCCTTCCTTCCTTCCTTCCTTCCTTCCCTCTCTCTCTCCTCTGCCACTCAAAACAAACTGGCAAGGGAAGGAAGGCATGTTGAAGCCGAGTAGTGCATGGGGGGGGGGGGGAGGATGCTTAACCCTGCCTGCCACCAGCCATTTCTCCCCACCCTGCAACCCACAGATCTGCTCCACTTCCCAGTGGGGAGGTGTTGCGGTGGACAGCATGGCCACCCACTCCCCCACCGGGGGCGGGGGACTTTGTCTCCCATTGCCTGGGGGATCCCGGCCACGTCAGAGCCCAGCCAGCCAACCCGCTGGCTGGGGGCGTGGGGGGGGGGCGTGGCCGGAGCCGTTTAAACGGAGGAGCGAGCCAGAGGACTTCCTCTTTGGCTCGCTTCCTCAATCACCCGCCCTCCCTCCCTATTTTGCAGGTTAGGCAATATCCTTGCTATGGACTTCAGTTGGTTGCCTTGGTTGTCCGAGGGGCCTGGTAGGAATTTTCCCACTTGGCAAATTGGCACTGGCCACTCACTTGGTTTTCGCCTGCCTCGTAGCAATCGTCACAATACGTTAGGGTTGCGGTTAGGCATTTATTGACCTTGTGATGGGGGAGGGGAGGTGTGGCCATCACCTGCCCCTCCGTGCTTCAGGATATTCCGTTAAAAGAATCCGGGTGTGTGGATCTTGTCCGAAGCCCAGTCGGGGGCTAGGGCCTTGACACGATCCCGACGGGAACACCAGGGGGAGCTTGAGTTGGTTCGCATCAACAGGGCTCTCCCTACTAGTGGCTTACCCTTACTGGACTGCCTGCACAATGGGCAGGAGTCAGATATACAGTGGTGCCTCGCAAGACAAAAATAATCCGTTCCGCGAGCCTCTTCGTCCAGCGGTTTTTTCATCTTGCGAAGCAACCCTATTAGTGGCTTAGCGGATTAGCGCTATTAGAGGCTTAGAAAAAGGGGGGGAAAGGGGAAAAACTTGCAAGACTCGCAAGACGTTTTCGTCTTGCAAAGCAAGCCCATAGGGAAATTTGTCTTGTGAAGCACCTCGAAAAACGGAAAACCCTTTCGTCTAGCGGGTTTTTCGCCTTGCGAGGCATTCGTCTTGCGGGACACCACTGTAGTCGGGTCCATTCAATGCCTAAGCCAATACCGCTCACATTCTGTAATTTCAATAAAGTTGTGGCCAAAATTTGCCCAATAACATAAACCTAATATCTGTGTCCTTGTGTGAGTTATTTCCAACGAGGGGGTGGCTGCGGGGTCTCGACACGCAACTGTTCCCTATGGGCTTGCTTCGCAAGACAAAAATGTCTTGCGAGTTCCTGCGGGGTTTTTTCCCTCCCCCCCCTTTTCCGAAGCCCTAAGCCGCTTATCAGCTGATCCGCTAAAAGCCGCTAAACCGCTAATAGCACTAATCCGCTAAGCTGTCAATGGGCTTGCTTCGCAAGACGAAAAAACCGCTAGACGAAGAGCCTCACAGAACGGATTAATTTCGTCTTGCGAGGCAGCACTGTAATTGGAAAGCTGAGGCTGGTGGTAAACAAAAGAGGTTTAAAGATCTCAAGGCAAACCTAACAAAAAGGTAGTATAGGGAAACACTGGCCTGCGAGCGCTCCAGTTGGAGAACAGCCTCTACCAAAGGTGTCATGGGCTTTGAAGACACTCGAACTCAGGACGCAAGGGAGAAACGTGCTAGGAGGAAGGCACGCTTGGCAAATCCACACCATGATCAACTCCCGCCCGGAAACCCATGTCCCCACTGTGGAAGGACGTGTGGATCCAGAATTGGCCTCCACAGTCACTCACAGACTCACTGTTAAAACCGTGTTTATGGAAGACAATCTTACTCAGTTCTAGATTCAGGCAGGTAGCCGTGTTGGTCTGATGCAGTAGAAATATACATAATTTTTTTAAAAAAATTGTCCAGTAGCACCTTAGAGACCAACTAAGTTTGTTCTTGGTACAGTGTGCATGCACACGAAAGCTCATGCCAAGAATAAACTTAGTTGGTCTCTAAGGTAAATGTTGTGTATTGAGTCAAAGGATTTTATATCTGTATTATTATTGTCTGTATTTGCATTAGGGTAAAGTAACTGCCTTTTGGTTCCAGAGGGTACAGCTACTATTGGTTCATTTAAGCTGCTGTATTTGGATCCTCTGTCTTATTGGTTTCCTCCAAAAGGCAGGACTGTGATTGCCTGATATTGTTCCCTCCCAAATGTATCCTTTCTAGCTAGTTCCCTGTCCCTATAAATGTAGCTCTCCCCTCCTCAGGTCTCAGTCTTGTTGCTTTAATAAAGAAGTGTTTGATAGTTAACAATGTGGTTACAGAAGAGTTTAAAATTGAAAAAGGAACACGACAAGGTTGCCCCATTTCCCCTCTGTTATTTATTTCGGTTCTGGAGGTGCTCTTGAACATGATCAGAGGGGACCGGTTGGTGGAAGGAATTCAGGTCGGAGTGAAACAATACAAACTTAAAGCTTTTGCAGATGACCTAGTTTTGACTCTGCAGGAGCCAGAATCTAGTACGAAAAGAGTGTTACAATTGATTCAAGACTTTGGTCGGGTGGCGGGATTTAAATTAAACAAACAGAAAACTAAGGTGTTGGGAAAAAATTTGACAGATACAGAGTCGGAACAGTTTCAGAGAGAGACAGAACTAACTGTGGTTAAAAAAGTAAAGTACCTAGGGGTAAACATAACAGCAAAAAATCTGAGTCTTTTTAAGGATAACTATGAAAAATGTTGGTCTGAAATTAAAAGAGACTTACGACAGTTGGACAAAATTGAAACTCTCTTTGTTAGGCCGAATTGCCGCTATTAAGATGAATGTATTGCCAAAAATGTTGTTTTTGTTTCAAACACTACAGATTGTGGACAAGACGGAGTGCTTCCGGAAGTGGCAGAGAGACATCTCTAAGTTTGTCTGGCAGGGCAAAAAGCCCAGAATTAAGTTTAAGATATTAACTGACGCGAAAGAAAGAGGGGGCTTTGCCCTGCCAGACTTAAAGCTGTACTATGAGGCTGCAGCTTTCTGCTGGCTAAAAGACTGGCTACTTCTCGAGGACACTGACGTTCTGGATTTGGAAGGTTTTAACAATGCTTTTTGGATGCAGGTGGCGCTGTGGGTTAAAGCCTCAGCGCCTAGGGCTTGCCGATCGAAAGGTCAGCGGTTCGAATCCCTGCGGCGGGGTGCGCTCCCGCTGCTCGGTCCCAGCGCCTGCCAACCTAGCAGTTCGAAAGCACCTCCGGGTGCAAGTAGATAAATAGGGACCGCTTACCAGCGGGAAGGTAAACGGCGTTTCCGTGTGCGGCTCTGGCTCGCCAGAGCAGCGATGTCACGCTGGCCACGTGACCCGGAAGTGTCTCCGGACAGCGCTGGCCCCTGGCCTCTTAAGTGAGATGGGCGCACAACCCCAGAGTCTGTCAAGAACCTAAGACTAAGGTACTTTCAAGAATGTATAACTTGCTGTTAAAATGGAACACACAAGATGAAATGGTTAAATCGGCTATGATAAAGTGGGCACAGGATATTGGGTACAACATTATGTTTGAGGACTGGGAAAGGTTGTGGACCACTGGGCTGAACTTCACTGCATGTAATGCTCTGAAGGAAAATGTAATGAAAATGATATATAGATGGTACATGACCCCAGTTAAACTTGCTAAAATATACCATTTGTCTGATAATAAATGTTGGAAATGTAGAGAAAGTGAAGGAACATTCTTTCACCTCTGGTGGACCTGCCCTAAAGTGAAGGCCTTCTGGGAAATGATATATAATGAGTTGAAAAAGGTATTTAAGTATACCTTCACTAAGAAACCAGAAGCCTTTCTTCTGGGTATGGTCGGCCAGAAGGTGTTAAAGAAGGACCGAACATTTTTTATGTATGCAACAACGGCAGCAAGAGTACTCATCGCTAAGAACTGGAAAACTCAAGATCTACCCACACTGGAAGAGTGGCAGATGCAGCTGATGGACTACATGCAACTGGCTGAGATGACTGGCAGAATCCGAGACCTGGGAGAAGAGAGGGTTGAAGAAGACTGGAAGAAATTTAAGATTTATCTACAAAAATATTGTAATTTGGTTGAATGTTAAGAAGGATGCTAGATCATAAAAAATTGTCCACCACTGAATTAGATCTGAATTTGACGATAAGTGAGATTAAGGAAAATACAAACTTTTTGGAGAACTGTTAGATTTTATTTAAATGAGCGGATATAAGGTTGTAAACAAGATGATAATTTGCTTGAAAATTTTTTTCAACGATGTAAGTGGGAGCGGGAGACGTGAGGGAGTCCAAAGAAGTGAGGAAACTATGTTATGATATAAGTAATGTTGTTTATTATTTATGCATTGTATTCAAAAACTTTAACAAATATTTATAAAAATAAATAAATAAATAAAGAAGTGTTACTAGAGAACTGTCTCCAGCATATTATGTCAAAGGGAGCTGAAATCACAAACCCCACGTCACAACAGTAAAGGTAAAGGTAAAGAGACCTCTGACCATTAGGTCTAGTCGTGGCCGACTCTGGGGTTGTGGCGCTCATCGTGCTTTATTGGCCGAGGGAGCCGGCATACAGCTTCTGGGTCATGTGGCCAGCAGGACTAAGCCGCTTCTGGCGAACTAGAGCAGCGCACAGAAATGCCGTTTACCTTCCCGCCGGAGCGGTACCTATTTATCTACTTGCACTTTAATGTGCTTTCGAACTGCTAGGTTGGCAGGAGCCGGGACCGAGCAACGGGAGCTCACCCCTTGGCAGGGATTCAAACCATCAACCTGATTGGCAAGTCCTAGGCTCTGTGGTTTAACCCACAGCGCCACCCGCGTCCCCCCACCTTCAGGAGCAGGGATTCGTGGGGATTCGAACCGCCAACCTTCTGATCAGCAAGTCCTAGGCTCTGTGGTTTAACCCACAGAGCCACCCGCATCCCTGGTCTCTAAGGTGCTACTGGACAATTTTTAATTTTTAAACAATATATCTTACTCGGCTATGAGTGATCACCAAAGGAAGAGAAGAAAACGTAGTTTTCCCTGTTCTGTTTTATCCCCAGAACAACCCTGTGAGGTGGGTTGTTCCCCACCTTGGCAGAGAGCAGGAATTATCAGACACAGGACCCCGAGGAAAATGCAGCTGCAGACCGAGTCTCAAACCACGGCGGCTGCACAGATTTTATTCCATCCACATTTCTCTCTCGGCCTGTGTGCCACGCTGTGCATCTCTGTGATGACTAGGGCGACATATCGAGATATCGTCCAAAACCAGTTAGCAGTCCATGTCTTGATATCGGTTTCGCAATTTTTGACCTAGCAATATGGCGCAAATATAGCAAAAATCACAATGTGGGTGAAACCGTGAAGCCAGCCAAAACCTCCATCCTTATTTCAGACATCAGGACATATTGGTATATCACGATGTTTAGCTGGTGATATATCGCGATGCCGAAAACCAGATATTTGCCTAGCCCTAGTGATGACAAACACCAAAGCTGTCAACTCGCCATC
This sequence comes from Podarcis cretensis, assembly GCF_951804945.1. Taxonomy (NCBI): domain Eukaryota; kingdom Metazoa; phylum Chordata; class Lepidosauria; order Squamata; family Lacertidae; genus Podarcis; species Podarcis cretensis. The sequence continues at coordinate 5,255,693 of NC_137170.1, forward strand.
AAGCAGCTTGTGTTTTTCTTTCCAGGAGCGTGGAATTCAATCCCGAAACAGAGCTTGAGAGGACTTCTGACTAATATTGCTATGTCTCAGCCAACGTCGCTTCATCTGTGTCTCGGGCTATTTTAAGCTATTCTTGTACCTATTAAAGGCCAGGCGAAGCTTTCCCAAAAACTCTCTCCATCTCTCGGTGTTTTACAACCCTTTACCTGGGCGCTCCCAAGGCCCAATTTTAAAACCTTCAGCTTTAGGTAAAGGTAAAGGGACCCCTGACCATTAGGTCCAGTCGTGGCCGACTCTGGGGTTGTGGCGCTCATCTCGCTTTATTGGCCGAGGGAGCCAGCGTACAGCTTCTGGGTCATATGGCCAGCAGGACCAAGCAGCTTCTGGGTCATATGGCCAGCAGGACCAAGCCACCTCTGGCGAACCAGAGCAGTGCACGGAAATGCCGTTTACCTTCCCGCCGGAGCGGTACCTATTTGATCTACTTGCACTTTGACGTGCTTTCGAACTGCTAGGTTGGCAGGAGCCGGGACCGAGCAACGGGAGCTCACCCCTTTGCGGGGATTCAAACCGCAAACCTTCTGATTGGCAAGTCCTAGGCTCTGTGGTTTAACCCACAGCGCCACCCGCGTCCCCCCACCTTCAGCTTTATGCTTTTGGGTGATTAAGTGGAAGGCAAAACACAGATCGGTGAAATGTTTTGCCTCCCATAAAGCTGAAGGTGGGGGGTCCCAAAGCCTCGTTGAATACAAGGAAGTTCAGGTTTTCTTGCCAGCGTGAGCCCAAGATGTTTGGGCACCTGAGGCAAGCTACAAAATGCCACCTCGCTCCCCGCCACAGAAGGAGGGCCGAGTGAAGATCCACACAACAGGAACAAGGAGGGAACGAAGATCTACCTGGAATCTGCTGCCTCTGTGGATTCTGCCGCCCGAGGTGGTCGTCTCCCCTTGCCTCATGGGAGGGCTGGCCCTGTTTCTTGCTCACAAACGCAGACAGACATACTGGATCTCTGAATGTCCTTTGTATAAGCATAATTATTTGTGTTCGGTTACACACTACCAACACACGCTGAATTCAACCCCAATAAAGGGCCAGCCAAACTTTTTGAGCCAAAACGCTACTGATGGCTACTAGCCACAATGGCTATGGCTCTGCCTCCACAGCCAGAGGCAGAAGTGGTTCTGAATCCTAGTTTGCTGCTGTGGGAACAGGATATTGGACTAGATGGGCCACTGGACTGATCCAGTAGGCTCTTGTTCTGCAGTTTAAAAATAGCCTGAGATATATATTTATTTATTTTAATAGCCAAATGTGGTTGAAATGAAGTATTTTCCGGGGGTGGGGGTGAGGAAATATTATCTATACGTAGGCAGCATCTGTCATACTCACGAGTAGCCCCACTGAAATCCATGGACATGGATAGCTAAAGTCTACACAACCCAATGCACCTAGTGCAGTTTTCAATGTGATATTCATATCAAAATCAAAGCTTTGCTTGAACTTTTTTTTTTTTTTTGGTGGAAAACTCATAAATATTTTAAGATGTAGAAACTCAAAACATTCCCCTTACATTATTTAAATTTTAAGGGGGGGGATGAAGGCACCAAAAAAACTGGTAGCATACTAATTTTAGCATGCTTGAACAGCTGTCCACATCAATATCTTAGGGACAGACATCCTAGCTATAGCTATCTGGGAAAAGAAGCTTTGATTTTAGATTTAGTTAGATTGGATTGGATTGGATTGGATTGGATCCACTCCAGTTAGCCAATTCAACTTGTAATTTTCTTGTTCAAATTTGTAGTTAAGTGATTTACAATAAAATCAAAATTCACTACCCAAATCTTTTAAATAACTGACTGTGATTTTATTAGTAACCACCAGTAATTTATCTACCTCTGGTTGTTTCTACAGTTTCCATAGCTTGGGGTGTCCAGCAGTCAGCTGTTGCTGGGACGAGCTGCATTCATAAGGGCTAGCAACTTGGAACATTTTTAAAGCAAGCAGAGCAGAAATTCTCAGGATGCCAATGTCAATTGTTCAGTATTGGATTACAGGCAACTGGAACCTCTAATTAAAACCGGAGCAAGACGGTTTGAGCATATTCTTCTTCTTCTTTGGCGATCACTTGTAGCAGAGTAAGATTCTCTTCCATAAACACGGTTTTAACAATGAGTCCGTAATCATTCTCAATCCTGGTCCGACTGCATTGGCTACCAATTAGTTTCCGGGCCCAAGTGCTGGTTTTGACCTATAAAGCCTTAAACGGCTCAGGACCGCAATACCTCAAGGACTGCCTCTTCCCATATGAACCTGCCCGGACCCTGAGATCATCTTCTGAGGCCCTTCTTCATGTGCCTCCTCCTCTAGAGGTCCAGAGATGGCAACACGAGAACGGGGCCTTCTCTGACGTGGCTCCCCGTCTGTGGAATGCTCTCCCCAGAATGTGGCTCTTTGGGGGTTTTCTATTGGGTTGTTGTTTGTTTGTTTGTTTGTTTGTTTGTTTTTACATGTTGTGGTCTTGTTTGTGAAGCACCCTGAGACCTCCAGGTATGTGTTCTGCCTCCACAATCAGAAGCAGTGATGCTTCTGAACAGCAGAGGATTGCTCTTCTGTAAGACCAGCCAAGGAGGTGAAGGGCAGGAAGGTGTATAAATTGAAATAATAATAATAATAGTAATAATAATAATAGTAATAATAATAATAATAATTCACATCTACGGGACCGCTTCTCCTGGTCTGCCCCGTGGAGGACCTTAAGGTCCACAAATGACAACATTTTGGAGGTCCCAAGTCGTAAGGTGGTTAGATCAGTCTCAACTAGGGCCAGGGCCTTTTCAGTACTGGCCCCGACTTGGTGGAACGCTCTGTCACAAGAGACCAGGGCCCTGCGGGACTTGACATCTTTCTGCAGGGCCTGCAAGACAGAGCTGTTCTGCCTGGCCTTTGGTTTAGACTCAGTCTGACCCTTATGTCTTCCCTCCCCTTACGGTTTTGATCTATGGGCTACTACTAAAATGAGGTTGCATTTCAAATTGCATTTTAACCTGTATTTTAAATTGGTTCCCCACCCCCCTATTATGTTTTTATTGTAATTTTACTGGTGATAGCCACCCTGGGCCCAGCTCTGGCCGGGGAGGGCGGGGTATAAATAAAATTTTATTATTATTATTATTATTATTATTATTATTATTATTATTATTAATCAGAGGATCTTGATCTGCTTTACTTAGCACTGATTCAGGACAGAGGATCCCTTCCCCATCATCTCTACTTAAACCTCTCATGCCACTGGGATACAGATATAAATATTACAGCTGTTCAGGGACTAAAAGAACGTCAGGCCGGAAAAGAGAGATCCGACTCCATGGATGGAGGCAAAGCAGTGTTTCGTCAATCCCACACGAAGTAGGCAGCAGGAGAACAGAAGGAGATTCATCCTTTCACAAGCGGCCCTGAAGGCAGAACTGATCCTTCTGACCTGCGCCACACAGCCAAGCAGCTCTGCGGGCCAACGCCTGAGAAAGCTGTTCTGTTTTGTAACACCTGCACAGCATCCCCACAAAAGGCCTTCTGCCTGCAGAGCACGTGTCCAGTGTTAGAAATTTGGATATACAGTGGTGCCTCGCAAGACGAAAAGAATCCGTTCCGTGAGGCTCTTCGTATAGCGGTTTTTTCATCTTGCGAAGCAAGCCCATTGACAGCTTAGCGGATTAGCGCTATTAGCGGTTTAGCGGCTTTTAGTGATCAGCTGTTAAGCGGCTTATCAGCGGATCAGCTGATAAGCGGCTTAGCGGCTTAGGAAAAGGAGGGGGAAAGGGGGAAAAACCCGCGGGAACTAGCAAGACATTTTCGCCTTGCGAAACAAGCCCATAGGGAAATTCGTTTTGCGAATCAGGGTGGATTTGATTTAAATCAAATCGATTTAAATCACAACCAGTGGTCAGTAAGAATTGATTTAAAACACATCAGCAAGAGTTGATTTACCGTGTTTTTCGCTCCATAAGACACACCTGACCATAAGACGCACCCAGTTTTTAGCATAACTAAGATATGCAGATGACACAACCTTGATGGCAGAAAGTGAGGAGGAATTAAAGAACCTTTTAATAAGGGTGAAAGAGGAGAGAGCAAAATATGGTCTGAAGCTCAACATCAAAAAAACGAAGATCATGGCCACTGGGCCCATCACCTCCTGGCAACTAGAAGGGGAAGAAATGGAGGCAGTAAGAGATTTTACTTTCTTGGGCTCCATGATCACTGCAGATGGTGACAGCAGTCACGAAATTAAAAGACGCCTGCTTCTTGGGAGAAGGGCAATGACAGGCCTAGACAGCATCTTGAGAAGTAGAGACATCACCTTGCCAACAAAGGTCCGTATAGTTAAAGCTATGGTTTTCCCAGTAGTGATGTATGGAAGTGAGAGCTGGACCGTATAGAAGGCTAATCACAGAAGAATTGATGCTTTTGAATTATGGTGCTGGAGGAGACTCTTGAGAGTCCCATGGACTGCAAGAAGATGAAACCTATCCATTTGGAAGGAAATCAGCCCTGAGTGACCACCAGCATGACACTTTCCATTTTTAAATTCGGAATTGAGTACAGTCATACATTGGGTTGAAGTAGCTTCGGGATGAATATTTTTGGGTTGCGCTCCACGGCAACCTGGAAGTAATGGAGTGTGTTACTTCTGGGTTTCGCCGCTCGCGCATGCGCAGACACTCAAAATGACATCACACGCATGCGCGGAAGCGGCAAAAAGCAACCCACGCATGCGCAGACGCGTCTTATGTTTACTTCAGGATGTGAACGGGGCTCCGGAACAGATCCCATTCATATCCAGAGGTACCACTGTAGTTGCTTTGGAAGACGATAATCAGGCATCCACGCAACATGACCAGTCCAACGAAGTTGATGTTGAAGAATCATCGCTTCAACACTGGTGATCTTTGCTTCTTCCAGTACACTGACATTAGTTCGCCTGTCTTCCCAAGTGATGTGCAAACTTTTTCAGAGACACCACTGATGGAATCTTTCGAGGAGCTGGAGATGGCGTTCATAAGCGGTCCGTGTTTCACAAGCGTACAGTAAGGTTGGTAGTGCAATAGCTTTGTAAACAAGCATTTGGGTTTCCCCTGCGAATGTCCCGGTCCTCAAACGCTCTGCGCCCTGGACAAGAGCAGACAGTGTTCAGCCGGCTAACCACAGCATCCTGACCTGCACAAAGGCAGCATCCCACATTAGAGCAAAGCTATGCAGTTCCTCCTTTCAATATGTGTTAGCGCAGGAGAGGAGAGAGGAGTTGGGGAATGGGGGGGGGGAGAGAAGAGAGCTGCCACCATCTCCTGCCAAATACCTGCAGTTGTAGCACCTCAGGCTGCGTCCCTGTCATGTCTGATCAGCTTACGCCAGCCTTCAATTTGGGCAGGTTAAAAATAGAGGCAGAAGTTGCAGAAGAGGCAGGTGAGAGACGGGAGGTGTCTCAGGCAACAGAGGAGGAGAGTAGGAGGAGGCGCCGCTTCTGCATTCGAAGCCAGCGGAAAACCCAGCGCCGGGGCCAAAAACTACCCAGCAGGTTTGCGGACACTGAATCTTAGAACTGTTGAGTTGGAAGGGACCCCAAGGTCATCTGGTCCACCCCCTGCCATGCAGGAATCACAGATAAAGAATCCCTTTGACCTGTTTAGAAACCTCCAAGGAAGAAAACTCCTCTGTGTTCTGAAGGAGTCCGTTCATGGTGTGTGTGTATGTGTGTGTGTGTGTGTGAGTGAGTGAGAGAGAGAGAGAGGGAGGGAGGGAGAACAGGAAGCTGGAATCACAATGGACAGTCATATTCATAATTATTCAGAATAGGCCCCTTGTAATTAATGGACATGACTAACTTAGGTGGAAGGACAGATCCTGAAGCTGAGGCTCCAAGACTTTGGCCACCTCATGAGAAGAGAAGACTCCCTGGAGAAGACCCTGATGTTGGGAAAGATGGAGGGCACAAGGAGAAGGGGATGACAGAGGACGAAATGGTTAGATAGTGTTCTCGAAGCTACCAGCCTGAGTTTGACCAAGCTGCGGGAGGCAGTGGAAGACAGGAGTGCTTGGCGTGCTCTGGTCCAGGGGGTCACAAAGAGTGCCTGGCGTGCTCTGGTCCACGGGGTCACAAAGAGGCGGACATGACTAAATGACTAAACAACAACAACAACAAACTTAGGTTCATTCATTTCAGTGAGGCTACTCTAAGCAGAACTTATTTTGAAGACCTTTCCTAATGACATGAAATCCTATTTAGTTTGCAGTGCAAGACCTTTGACTTTTAAAAAATCTTCTTTTGTGGCAAACTGCTGAGGGTAGTGTATAGGGTCCCATCCCCTTTACCCTCACAACACTCTCGTGTAGTTTTGGCTGAGAGGGACTGGCTGTTCTGAGGTTCTTGGGCTTGAGAAATAAAATGGACTATCCTGTATAAGAGCAGCTGACCAGAAAACTGAACAGAAGCACTCCATGCTGCAACATTTTGCCGCAGGCCCCACTACCTAAGTACACATAAATGTATGTTGGTGTATGGACAATGGGCAGTGTGCAATTACATAGGTGTGCTAGTGCAAGGATCAGTGCTCGTGCAATGAGGTCCACCCCCCCCGTCTGTCCCCAGATCTGCTCCGGAGGGTTGGATGAACCCCCAGAACAGATTTAGGGGGCATGTTGGAGGAGGAAAAGGGGAGAACACTACATTGCACCAGGAAGAATCTTGCACTAGTGGGACATTCACCTTAGTGCTATGCTGCACACAACCCACTAAATTTGGGGGTATTCCAGATGTTGCAGTTTTGGGGGCCATCAGTGAGCCTTCACAGTGGGCTGTTCGCCACCAGGTTCTTATTTCGCCACAAGGATTCCAGTCCTTGAGACTATTTGTCACATATAAGGTAAAGGGACACCTGACCGTTAGGTCCAGTTGTGGCCGACTCTGGGGTTGTGGCGCTCATCTCGCTTTATTGGCTGAGGGAGCCGGCGTACAGCTTCCGGGTCATGTGGCCAGCATGACTAAGCCACTTCTGGCGAACCAGAGCAGCGCACGGAAACGCCGCTTACCTTCCCGCCGGAGTGATACCTATTTATCTACTTGCACTGTGTTGCTTTTGAACTGCTAGGTTGGCAGGAGCAGGGACCGAGCAACGGGAGCTCACCCCGTCACGGGGATTCGAACCACCGGACCTTCTGATCAGCAAGTCCTAGGCTCTGTGGTTTAACCCACAGCGCCACCCACGCCCCTTTGTCACATATACCCCTCCAAAAATGTGGACTGTAAGCTCCTGCGGGCAGGGACTGGCATTTCCCCAAGACAAAAGGCTATAGGGCAGTGGCAGAGCATCTGCTTTGCAGGCAGAAGGACTCAGGTTCAAATCCTGGCATTGCCAGGTGGTGTCCTGCCTGAAACATTGGAGATCCACTGCCAGTCAGTGTAGGTTATATTGGACTAGATGGGACAACTGTCTGACTCAATACAAGGTAGCTTCCTGCGCTCCCTCCAAAACAGGTTAACTGTTGCTATAGGGTTCGTTCCAAAATGCGCAGCCTCCCTTCAGCTAACAAGCGAAACAGCTCTGTGCTTAAAACAGTAGCGTATCTAAACCTTGTGTCGTTACAGAGATGCTTACAGAGATGCGTGAGCTACCCAGTGCTTGCGAGAGATTAACTGCGACTGCAGCTGCCTTTGAGGAAACTGCATCTCTCATGATCCCCAATCCCTCGGAGGGAGAGGCAGAGGAGGGAAGGGAAAATAATGATGACGATGATGATGATGATGATGATGATTTACACCCCGCCCTTGCCAGTACAAAAACTGGGCTCAGTGCAGCTAACATCAAATTTAAAACACTTTAAAACACTTAATTATAAAGACAGCATAAAATACAGTGTAAAAACATGAATGACAATAAAATTCAAAAATCAATTCGATAATCCCCAGGGCTAGCTGGCTGAATTGGTCCTGCTTGGGCCAGCAAGGAGGCCAGGGGAGAATGAGCTGTGGGGTCTCAGAGTGGGTAATCTTCATAAAGGGGGAGGGAAGAGAAGGGAAATAAAAGATCAGGCTGAAGTCAAATTAAAGGCCAGGCGGAATAGCTCTGTCTTGCAAGCCCAATGGAAGGAGGTTAAATCCTGCAGGGCCCTGGTCTCATGGGACAGAGCGTTCCACCAGGTCGGAGCCATCACTGAGAAGGCCCTGGTGGAGGATAGTCTGACTTCCTTAGGGCCCGGGACCTCTAAACTATGGTTGTTCATGGACCTTAAGGTCCTCTGCGGGGCAGACCAGGAGAGGCGGTCCCGTAGATACGAGGACCCTAATCCACAAATAAAAAAATCCTCCTGCCCTTCACCCCTTTGGTTGCTCTTGCACAAGAGCAATCCTCTCCCTTCGTGGGTTTTTCCAGCAACTGGTGTTCAGAAGAATCGCTGCTTCCGACTGTGGAGGCACAACACAGCCATCCTGGGCTGGTAGCCCCTCTCTCCTCCTCCATGAATTTGCCGGGTCATCTTTTAAAGGCATCCAGATTGCTGGTCATCCCTGCCTCATGTGGCAGGGAGTTCCGTAGTTTAACAATGTCTTGCCTGAAGAACTATTTTTCTTTTCTCTGTTGGCCTAAATCCAGTCTTAGTTGAGCGTTTTGGGGGCGGTTATATGATAATCGGTATTCATCCAGATTTGATTGTGGGAAGTTCACATGCTAACCGTTCGCCCCACAGTTTCCAGTGCATTTGTTGCGCTGGGGCAAGAGAGTGTTTTAATTGTATTTATTTATTTATTTATTTATTTATTTATTAATAATAATAATAATAATAATAAATTTTATTTATATCCCGCCCTCCCCAGCCGAAGCCGGGCTCAGGGCAGCTAACAACAATAAAATAATACAACATTCTAAAATCATTTCATTATAAAATTAATTCAAATCAAATTGATGGCAACCATTGAGCTAGAGTTCTGTGAAGAATGCCAAAGGAGGGGGTCAGGCTGTCTGTCCCCTGGCCAAAGGTCAGGCGGAACAGCTCTTGTCTTGCAGGCCCTGCGGAAAGATGTCAAGTCCTGCAGGGCCCTTGTCTCTTGCGACAGAGCGCTCCACCAGATCGGAGTCACAGCCGAAAAGGCCCTGGCTCAAGTTGAGGCCAGCCTAACCTCTCTGTGGCCTGGGACCTTCAAGATGTTTTTGTTTGAAGACCGTAAGGTCCTCCGTGGGACATACCAGGAGAGGCGGTCCCGTGGGTACGAGGGTCCTAGGCCGTATAGGGCTTTAAAAGTTAAAACCAGCACCTTAAACCTGATCCTGTACTCCACCGGGAGCCAGTGCAGCTGGTAGAGCACCGGGTGAATGTGATCTCGCAGTGAGGACCCCGTAAGGAGTCTCTCCGCGGCATTCTGCACCCGCTGGAGTTTCTGGGTCAGTCTCAAGGGCAGCCCCACGTAGAGCAAGTTACAATAATCCAGTCTGGAGGTGACCATCGCGTGGATCACACTGGCTGGATCAGGGCGAGAGAGGTAAGGAGCCAACTGCTTAGCTTGGCGGAGATGAAAAAATGCCGCCTTTGTTATAGCTGCAATCTGCGCCTCCATAGAGTTGTATACCACCCGTCATCATAAGTTCTCAAGATAATTAATTGCATTTGCAGTCCTGTCTCAGCGACGTTTGCACTCCCTTGGTGATGTCCACAGAAATGGAAGACGGCAGGATCCCCAAAGGTGGGCACTACGGGGAGCTGGCTTCAGCCACCAGGCGCAGCGTCAGACCAACTCTGCGTTAAAAAGATGTCTGCAAATGTGGCGCGAAGGCTGACAACATCCCTTGCAGACGACCACAGTGCCTGGAGACGGACAGTCAGGTTGTGCGTCCATAGCAGTGAGCAGAGGAGGAGCAGAAAGAGAAGAAAAAGCCCTGGTGCAACTGCAACAGTGCAACTGGCTGCCTTCATCTGCCCCAGCTGCAACAAAACATGTCTCTCCAGTATCGGTCTCTACAGCCACAGCAGATGCTGTAACTCTCTGATGCTTTGACTTCACCTCCAAAGGTTCACTCCTCCATTGTCTCCCGAGACAGACAGATACCAACATTTCAAGACCACATAACAGCGGTCTTGAAATAATAATAATAATAATAATTTATTATTTATACCCCGCCCATCTGGCTGGGCCTCCCCAGCCACTCTGGGCGGCTTCCATAGAAACCAAAAATACAGTAAAATATCACACGTTAAAAACTTCCCTGAACAGGGCTGCCTTAAGATGTCTTCTGAATGTCAGGTAGTTGTTTATCGCTTTGACATCTGCTGGAAGGGCGTTCCACAGGGCGGGCGCCACTACCGAGAAGGCCCTCTGCCTGGTTCCCTGTAGCTTTGCTTCTCACAATGAGGGAACCGCCAGAAGGCCCTCGGCGCTGGACCTCAGCGTCCGGGCAGAATGATGGGGGTGGAGACGCTCCTTCTGGACCGCGGCCGTTTAGGGCTTTAAAGGTCAGCACCAACACTTTGAATTGTGCTTGGAAACGTACTGGGAGCCAATGTAGGTCTCGGCGGCTGCCCCCAGTCACCAGTCTAGCTGCCACATTCTGGATTAGTTGTAGTTTCCGAGTCACCTTCAAAGGTAGCCCCACGTAGAGTGCATTGCAGTAGTCTAAGTGGGAGATAACCAGAGCATGCACCACTCTGGCGAGACAGTCCGCAGGCAGATAGGGTCTCAGCCTGCGTACCAGATGGAGCTGGTAAACAGCTGTCCTGGACACAGAACTGACCTGTGCCTCCATGGACAGCTGTGAGTCCAAAATGACTCCCAGGCTGCGCACCTGGTCCTTCAGGGGCACAGCTACCCCATTCAGGACCAGGGAATCCTCCACACCTGCCCACCTCCTGTCCCCCCAAAACAGTACTTCTGTCTTGTCAGGATTCAACCTCAATCTGTTAGCCACCATCCTACAAAGACCTACATTGGCTCCCAGTACCTTTCGGAGCACAATTCAAAGTGTTGGTGCTGACCTTTAAAGCCCTAAACGGCCTCTGCCCAGTATACCTGAAGGAGCGTCTCCACCTCCATCGTTCAGCCCGGACACTGAGGTCCAGCTCCGAGGGCCTTCTGGCGGTTCCCTCCCTGCGAGAAGCCAAGTTACAGGGAACCAGGCAGAGGGCCTTCTTGGTGGTGGTACCCGCCCTGTGGGACACCCTCCCATCAGATGCCAAGGAAACAACTATCTGACTTTTAGAAGACATCTGAAGGCAGCCCTGTGTAGGGAAGTTTTTAATGTTTGATGTTTTAGTCTGTTTTTAATAATCGGTTGGGAGCCGCCCAGAGTGGCTGGGGAAACCCAGCCAGATGGGCAGGGTACAAATAATAATAATAATAATAATAATAATAATAATAATAATAATGTGCTCAAGCCCTCTCCTGCAGGGGAGGAAACATCTGTACAAGAATTTGCGGGTTATTCATGCATTGAAAAGGGGATCTAAACCAAAATAGGAATAGATGATGAAGAAGAAGAGTTTGGATTTGATATCCCGCTTTATCACTCCCCTAAGGAGTCTCAAAGCGGCTAACATTCTCCTTTCCTTTCCTCCCCCACAACAAACACTCTGTGAGGTGAGTGGGGCTGAGAGACTTCAGAGAAGTGTGACTAGCCCAAGGTCACCCAGCAGCTGCATGTGGAGGAGCGGAGACACGAACCCGGTTCCCCAGATTACGAATCTACTGCTCTTAACCACTACAATACACTGGCCCTTATCCAGTGACGCGATTGGGTGCGTGAACTGTGGCCGACACACGAAACCTGCCTCCCTTAGTTTTCCTTTGGTCTTCCTGGACCCAAAAAGGAAGTTTAGAGCTAAATAACTTCACCCCAACACACACACACACACACACACACACACACACCACACTGCCTTTTGGCCTCTTCTGTAAAAAGTCGACAGCCGAGGTGAACAGTCGCATGCCACAAAAAACCTATGCAGGGGATCAACTCTTTTTCAAAATGGATCTTGTAAACAGAGGCCTGCCCATTTAAGCAAGCAGGATAAGTTGTGTCATTTGATGCATTCCAAGCAATGCATACCCAAGGGATGGGGGGGGAAGAAAGAGAGGAAAAGTGCTGGAGTCAGGGAAAATTCCTTTTCAACCATCTGCTTCTCATTTCCACAAAGAAATCTTTGATTCCTTCACACAAGAGAGCAGCCAAGATCTCTCCCTTAAACGCTGTGGCTAAATACTCAGAAGCAACTTCCATGCAAAAAACAGAAAAAAAGAGAGACGGTTCCTATTATGGGGCAGTCAAGGGAGAAACCTGTTCTTCAGTCCATCCGGGATGTTTCTCCTGCATCCGAGAAGGGATGCTGCTTTTGATGAACTGACCCGGGAACAGCCAAAATTAGACAGGGAACTGGTAATCTGGGGGCTCGGTTTGGGGGCTCGGTTTGGGGTCCCAGAGGGCCTTTGGTCCCCTGAGCAAGTGAGGATAAATAGCAAAGGGACGGCAGCTCTCTCAACCCCCCAAATACAGTGGCACCTCTGGTTGCGAACAGGATCCGTTCCAAAGGCCCATTCGCAACATGAAAAGAGCGCAACCCGCAGCGGCGTGTCTGCGCGTGCGCGGGTTGTGATTCGCCACTTCTGCGCATGTGCGTGACGTCATTTTGTGCTTCTGCGCATGCGGCGAAACCCGGAAGTAACCCTTTCCGGTACGTCCTGGTCGCAACCTGAAAGAACATAACATGAGGTATGACTGTAAACAGAGCCTTGCTCTCCTTCATTTCATTTTTTGGCTCCCATCCGTGTCTCGGTCCGCAAAGAGGACCAGATTCTTAGTGTGCCTCGTAAGCTCCCTGCTGAAGCCACCTCTTCTGGCAAGCATCAGAGAGGAGAGGGTTAAAGAGTTCGGCACATTGGCCAGTTCAAATAGGGCCACGCCTCTTGACAAAGCAGCGCTGGACCAGACTCCCACACCTGGGCCTTAATAATAATAATAATAATAATAATAATAATAATAATAATTTATTATTTATACCCCGCCCATCTGGCTGGGCCTCCCCAGCCACTCTGGGCGGCTTCCATAGAAACCAAAAATACAGTAAAATACAGCCTTGAATGCGAGAGGAGGGGTTGGCTGCAATCAGAAAACCAGAGAGACATTTGCAGCATATTCCACCCTGCTGTTTTTGCAGGAAGATCGGAGCACCTTCTCTGCAAGGGAGAAAGCGAAAGCAGTAGTTCCCAAAGGGGGCGTTACTGCACCCGGAGAGTTGATCAGATTACTAGGAGGGTGCTAAGAGGCAAGGGGGTGGCAGGGGGACACTGGAAATGGGCCCCTGTTTTAAAGCAACTGAACAGGCTAGAGCCTAGAGCAATAAACCTTCCTCGCTTTGTATTTCCTTTTACTGCTCTTCTTATCACTTTCAAAGCTCTTTCCTCTGCTGACGTTCATTTGCGTTTGCGATTCCGAACTGTCACAAATCACACGACAGGCAATTATAGGCAACAGCAACTGATTTTCTTATGAATTAGTTACTGTACATCTGTGGTCGGCAAAGGTTTGTGCATGTTTGGTAGGTAGTTTATATAATTTCCTTCGCCCTTACATTTCTGTTAGTAAGAATGTGCAAAAATGTACTGTATTTTATGCTCTATAAAACGCACTTTTCCCTTCCTAAAAAGTAAGGGGAAATGTATGTGCATCTTATGGAGCGAATGAAGCTCCTGCTGTGCTTAAGAGGTTTTGCATTGCTTTCGCTGTTTCTTGTTTTCCTCCTCTAAAAACTAGGTGCGTCTTATGGCCGAGTGCATCTCATAGAGCGAAAAATATGGTATTTCATGCAATATTCTTTGCTGTATATTATTTTCTTTTCAGCTACAAGATTAGATCAGAGCACAGATATAGATATATATAGATATATAGATATACACACATACACACATACACACACACACACACACACACACACACACACACACACCCCTGCAATGAATTGCTACTGTTTTTAATTTTGGGGGGTAATAATCTTCATTAACGGGCTGTGCACCCTTTTCCCACAGTGGCAAACCAGTCACTGATAATAGCGCAGCGGTTTAGCGGCTTTTAGCGGCTTATCGGCTTAAAAAAAGGGGGGAGGAAGGAAAAAAACCCCCGCAGGAACTCACAAGACATTTTCGTCTTGCGAAGCAAGCCCATAGGAAATTCGTTTTGCGAAGCACCTCCAAAACGGAAAACTCTTTCGTCTAGCGAGTTTTCCGTCTTGCGAGGCAATCGTCTCGCGGGGCACCACTGTATTATTATTCAATTTATATGATTATTATTATTCAATTTATACACTGCCCTGTATCCGGAGGTCTCAGGATAGTTCACAAACAAGACCACAACATATAAAATCAAACCAAAAACAATAACCCAATAAACCCCCCCCCCCAAAAAAAGAACCACATTCTAAAAGGGTACAGTGGTGCCTCGCAAGATGAAATTAATCCGTTCCGCGATTCTCTTCGTCTAGCGGTTTGTTCGTCTTGCGAAGCAAGCCCATTGACGGCTTAGCGGATTAGCGCTATTAGCGGTCTAGCGGCTTTTAGCGATCAGCTGAGAGGCGGCTTATCAGCAGAACAGCTGATAAGCGGCTTAGCGGCTTAGGAAAGGGGGGGGGAGCGAAAAAAACCCGCGGGAACTCGCAAGATTTCTTCGTCTTGCGAAGCAACCCCATAGAGAAATTCGTTTAGCGAAGCGCCTCCAAAACGGAAAACCCTTTCGTCTAGCGGGTTTTCCGTCTTGCGAGGCGTTCATCTTGCGGGGCACCACTGTATATTCACCCTTAAACATCTGGAAGTGGGATTGTAATAAAAGGGTCCTCGGAGCATCTGTCTACCTAGCCTGGTACAGTCCATTTGCTGGCTCCTGCACAGAAGCCCACCTTGTCTGAGGAAAGCTAGCAGTTAAGTGAGAAGGCCAAGTTAGAACCTCCCTGATGTGCTAGCTCTCTACATGTGGGGAGCACTTGAACACGATCGTTCCCCTCCATTCAGATACAAAGCGGTCCCGGAAAAGCAGTGTTTTTCTCTTATAGTTGCTGGCACCTTTTAGGACCACAATAGCAGAGACTCTGGGCAAATCGCTGCAACCCACACGTCCTCAAATTACACGTTCCAGGCTTTTCACTCCGAGATCAATGGATCAAAGGAGCTGAGCGAGATCCAGGAGCGCTACTTAATACCAAAGAGTTGTAATTAGGCAGTTAGGAATTAATGAATCAAAAAGAGCTTTAGCACAACAAAGGGAGGCAGATCTCGGAAAGGGGAGAACTGAAAACACTCTTGTTTGGGAACTCTGAGGCATTCAGAGTTTCGAAGTGGCAACTCCAGCAGGAAATACAGGGCCAACCTAAGCACAGACACATCAAAATCTGAAGCAAATCTCATGCCTAGAAAATGCGATGTTGCTATGGATGTTATATCTGGCTATTTGAATATGACCTTCCAATAGCCTTTGTAAATCCCAGAGACGGCTGTATCTGTTCTGGCGTACAACCCGTATTCAAATTTAATAATAAGGCAAACCAAGTACAGCTTGCACTCAAACAGAAACATGAACCCAAAATGTATAATGAACAGATTCTTAAGTTTCAGAGGAGGCCGTGTGACCCTGTGTAAGTTGAGCAGCCTCCGCTGGGAATTTAGCTGTAGTAAACATTACAGACCTGTCTGAACCACACAACACATTTTTAATCTTATCTGTATCCCTGAGGGTAGCAAACCACCGCTGAAGGTTTCTCTAAATAACTCTGTCTAGGTGTTTCATGCAGTTTACGGTATAGGGGCCCTTTGCTCACAAGCAAATGCAGAAGTGCCAATCTCTGGGGGTTTTCTTACATCTCCCCTCCAGAAAATTTGACTTCGTAGTCTGGAAACGCAGGTGTTATGTACTGAGTTGAATAGGATCCAGAATGCAGCAGTCTGATTGGTCCTAGAACAATAGGATCCAGAATGCAGCAGTCTGATTGGTCCTAGAACAATAGGATCCAGAATGCAGCGGTCTGATTGGTCCTAGAACAATAGGATCCAGAATACAGCGGTCTGATTGGTCCTAGAACAATAGGATCCAGAATGCAGCAGTCTGATTGGTTCTAGAACAATAGGATCCAGAATGCAGCAGTCTGATTGGTCCTAGAACAATAGGATCCAGAATGCAGCAGTCTGATTGGTCCACAGGAGCCACCCAATCCAGCTCCAGGTGGAAGTGAATCCGCAACCTGATTGGCTTACAGGAGCATCGTGAAATTAGCCAATCACGTGGGGCCCATTGTGTAAATAATGTATATAAAGCAGACATTCTGGGGGAACTTCCATTCCTCCTCACCACTATGAGCTGAATAAAGAGTATGAAATCCACTCTCGACTCCAAGTATATTTCAGCAGGGCTTGAAGTGCTTTGTAGAAAACAAAGGTGGATTCAAGTCAGATAAGTATTTCTCTGCCCTATTGTGGGGAAAGTACTGGAAAATCTGGATCATGTAATGGAACCCATGTCCTCTCCTACAAACATACTGTATTGCAATTAATATTGGTCCACTAGGAAACAGAGGAACTGGGAGAGAAAATTTACCACCCTTTACTGGGGTTGTGGAACTGGTAGCATTGCCCGATGTTGTCGGACTCCCATCAGCCTGTGGTGATCTAGGGATGATGGGTTTTGTAGTCCATCAAGAACTGGAGGGACCACAGCTTCCACAGACCATTCACAACCCGATAAGTCGGGCCTTGAATTTACGGCTTCTCTCATGCCATAATCGCGGACGCGGGGATGAAACAAATAGTCCCCATCGCTAAAAGCCTCTTTTATCCAGAGATCTCTGCAGGTTTACACAGAGAAAACAGCCTCCCAGAAGTTGAAAGAGGTCTCCCTTGAGACAAGGGCTCCCAGATACAGAGGCCCAATTACATCATCACTGAACAGAAAGGAAAAACAAGAGCGGATGATGGCCGAGAGAGAGCCATTCCTTACATTTGTAGCTCAGCTGCCTCGCCCTCGGGAACATCTGAAACTGGCTCATTCAGAGTCAGAAAATTGGTCAACCTAGTTCTGTGTTAGTGCCCAGCAGTGGTCATCCTGGGTCTTTGGCAGGGGTCTCTCTCTTTTTTTAAAAAAAAAATATTTTTATTAAGAATTTCAACACAATACTTTTAACAAAAATACATCATCCACCTTGTCCCCCCCATTTCCCCCCCTGAACATATGCCCCCCTCCCACCCCACCCCACCCGACTTCCCTCTGCTCCTATCTCTGGTTTCTGAACATGTATTTTTGTCTGCATGTTATAAAACTGTAAAGATCCTTAATTTATCTGTCTGTCTATTACCAAGTATGACCCAGTATGTAACCCAGTACAGTGGTGCCTCGCAAGACGAAATTAATCCGTTCCGCGAGTCTCTTCGTCTTGCGGTTTTTTCGTCTTGTGAAGCACGGCTATTAGCAGCTTAGCGGCTTAGCAGCTATTAGCGGCTTTAAGAAAAAGGAAACAAACTCGCAAGAACTTGCAAGACGTTTCGTCTTGCGAAGCAAGCCCATAGGGAAATTCGTCTTGTGGAACGACTCAAAAAATGGAAAACTCTTCCGTCTTGTGCGTTTTTTGTCTTGCGAGGCATTCGTCTTGCGAGGTACCACTGTACTGATGTATGGAAGTGAGAGCTGGACCATAAAGAAGGCTGATCACCAAAGAATTGATGCTTTTGAATTATGGTGCTGGAGGAGACTCTTGAGAGTCCCATGGACTGCAAGAAGATCAAACCTATCCATTCTGAAGGAAATCAGCCCTGAGTGCTCACTGGAAGGACAGATCCTGAAGCTGAGGCTCCAATACTTTGGCCACCTCATGAGAAGAGAAGACTCCCTGGAAAAGACCCTGATGCTGGGAAAGATGGAGGGCACAAGGAGAAGGGGACGACAGAGGACGAGATGGTTGGACAGTGTTCTTGAAGCTCCCAGCATGTTTGACCAAACTGCGGGAGGCAGTGGAAGACAGGAGTGCCTGGCGTGCTCTGGTCCAAGGGGTCATGAAGAGTCAGACACGACTAAACAACAACAACAAATATTACCAATAGAGATTTTGTGAGTGTTTATTCAAAACCTGCTAAAGAGTCCAGTTCATATTGTTGTTTCTTCAAATATTTTGTCAAAGGTTCCCATTCATCTTTAAAGTCACATTTATTCTTGTCATGTGCATCAGTTTTGCCAATTCTGCATAGTCCATCAATTTTTCATGCCACAGTTCTTTCATCGGAGTTTCTTCATTCTTCCATCCTTGTGCTATTAAGACTCTTGCTGCCGTTGTCGCATACATAAAAATGTTTTTAAATTTCTTTGGCAGGTCTTTTCCCATACGTAATCCCTAACAGAAAAGCTTCGGGAGGGGTCTCTCTCTCTCAGTCCCTGGGACCAGTGTGGAAGAGAGGTTAGAACAGTAATGGCCAAACTTGGCCCTCCAGATGTTTTCGGACTACAACTCCCATCATCCCTAGCTAACAGGACCAGTGGTCAGGGATGAACAACCAGACTCTCTGTCTCCAGGCACTGCCGTGGTCTGCAAGGGATTCCCACACGGCGGGGTTGATATTACCAGCCTCCACTCCACATCTGCCTCCTTAAAAACCACCCGGAAAAACCCTCCCTGCTCTTTCGCCCTCTTCTCTCCTCACTCAGCCACTCTTCAAGTGTACAAGTCGGGGGGGGGGGGGGAGAGCTGGGGAAAAAACTGCAAGGGTTTTCCGTTCTGCATCAGCTGCGAGCTGCTCAGATTTATTTTGTTAAGCAGAAGCTGGACTCTTTTCATTACCGCACGCAGCACAAAACATTTTGCTTTCTCCATGGAGAAATGCTCGCCTGACCCTGGGAGATTAGAGAAGAATCTGGTCGGGTCCCCCACAGCCAGCGAGGCCACAACTGCTGTCGCAAACAGTCCTGGGCCAAAAGTTGCCGCTTGTTTCCTGTTCCATGCTAAATTTGGGAACCTCGTTTCTCCAGGATATAAAATAGGTCCTTTTTGCCAGTGCTGGAGCCTGCGCCAAACTGAATGTACTCCTAAGTCTCCTCTTGCAGTGCTGAGTCTCTACCTTTGAAAAAGCTGGCATCACTGGATCAAGTTCATTCATTTTGTTGAATTAATTAAACTACATTGCTTTAATTGGATTTTGGATCAATGCACAATTCGTTGTTACCCTTTTGAAATTCACTGTGTTGCTATCTGCTTTAGTTGGTTGTGCAAACTGCTATTCTGAATAGTGAATGTGTATATTGGGGGACTAATGCTGTACTGCTACAAATCCGTTTTAAAAGAAGAAGAAGCAGACTTTTAGAAATTAAGAAAGTGATTATGTACAGGCAACTCTCAATTTACCAGGGAGTGGGTGGGAGGGGGGTTATGTTCCATGGCACCAAGCGTTTAAGTGAAATCACGTGTATTTGAAACACCATTGAAAAAGCCTGCAAATACCCTGTTCCCCACTCCTTTTTATGACATTTTCAGGCCATTTCTGGGTTCAGCACAGTCGCACACATATTGGGCGCACCTAAAATTGCCATTGACTATAATGCTTGGAAAGTAAGGGATGAACGACTGTCTAAAGGAAAGACATATAAACACCCCCAACAAGCAAACCAGGATGAATGCATGATAAATGCTCTCTCGCATCTAACCTCCCTGCAAACAAATCGGAATAAAGACCGGACAGCCCTAAACTGCCGCTGGAGCTTCGCATGAATGCTGAACAAACAGGTCACCTGGAGGATAGGCACATACGAAGACAAGGCATCTCTGCAGGTTCTCCAGTCCCAGTGGCGCTGTGGGTTAAACTACAGAGCCTAGGACTTGCTGATCAGAAGGTCGGCAGTTCGAATCCCCGCAATGGGGTGAGCTCCTGTTGCTCGGTCCCTGCTCCTGCCAACCTAGCAGTAGGATAGTACGTCAAAGTGCAAGTAGATAAATAGGTACCACTCCGGCGGGAAGGTAAACAGCGTTTCCGTGCGGTGCTCTGGTTCGCCAGAAGTGGCTTAGTCATGCTGGCCACACAACCCAGAAGCTGTACACCGGCTCCCTTGGCCAGTAAAGCGAGATGAGCACCGCAACCCCAGAGTCGGCCACGACTGGACCTAATGGTCAGGGGTCCCTTTACCTTTACCTAGGCAAACTAAGGCCCTGGTCAGGGGACCCTTTACCTATCACGTAACTCGGCCCTTGTTTTGCAGGGAGTGCACGCAGCTTTCCACAAAGGAGAGAAAAGTTAAACATTGTATGTTTGAAGGACATGGCGAGAGCTGAAGTTCTGGAGCGTTCCAATGCACTATGTGTTAAGGGAAGACAGGGAGGAGAAGGGGGGGGGAGGAAGACGCAAAAAGATTCAACACGGAGAGACATCTGGGTTGTAAATGTCAGTGGAAAAAGCCACACAGTTATGCTGCGAAGGAATTTGGCTCAGCGTTCCTGGGAACGTTCTTCAGAAGGAATCCATCTGAAGGCGATTGTTTGAAGCCAGGACTCTTTGCTGCGCTTTCAAATCCGGCATGTCCTCAGCTCCCTTTGTTTTGTGCACAGCGATACAGGCGCTGCGCACCACTTTACTCACGAGAAAGCCGACCGCCGTTCTCCCCAACCCCCAAGTCGGCCTTCAAGTTTTCCCTAAACTACCCAAGCTAAATTGGATGAAGGTGGAGGAAGGAGGCTGTGGTTGGAGACCCACTTCCTGCCTCCCTCCACCAGGCATCTGGAGCTTCCACAGACGGAAGGAGGAGCAAATCCTGTGCAGAAGATATTCCTGACCACGGAGGCAAGCGAGTTCAGCCCTTTCCCTTACCCCAAGTTACAAATCTTGGTTCTTAAGAAGAGCCTGCTGAATCAGGTCAATGGCCCATCTAGTCAATAATAATAATAATAATAATAATAATAATAATAATAATAATATTTATACCCTGCCCATCTGGCTGAGTTTCCACAGCCACTCTGGGCGGCTTCCAATCAAGTCTTAAAAACAATACAGCATTAAATATTAAAAACTTCCCTAAACAGGGTTGCCATCAGATGTCTTTTAAAGAGAAGACAGCTGCTTATTTCCTTCACATCTGAAGGGAGGACGTTCCACCGGGCGGGCGCCACTACCGAGAAGGCCCTCGGCGCTGGTTCCCTGTAATTTGGCTTCTTGCAGTGAGGAAACCGCCAGAAGGCCCTCAGCACTGGACCTCAGTGTCCGGGTAGAGCGATGGGGGAGGAGACGCTCCTTCTGGTATACTGGACCGAGGCTGTTTAGGGCTTTCAAGGTCAGCACCAACACCTTGAATTGTGCTCGGAAGCATACTGGGAGCCAATGCAGATCTCTCAGGACCGGTGTTATGTGGTCTCGGCGGCCACTCCCAGTCACCAGTCTAGCTGCTGCATGCGGGATTAATTGCAGTTTCTGGGTCACCTTCAAAGGTAGCCCCACGTAGACCTGTTCTCTTAAGTGGACAACCAGATTCCCATTATAGGAAACCAGTGAGCAGGATCCGAGCACAATCCGAGCATTGCTTCCTCTGACTGTGGATGCAGAGCATAGCTAGTAGGCTTTGATGCCAATATGTCCAATGCTCTTCTAAAGACACCTTTAGGCTACTGGCCATCACTGCCTCCTGTGGCAGAGAGTTCCAAAGTTGTGCTCCTCCAACTGCTGAACTACAACTCCCACTGGCTGGGCGCTGTTGGGAGTCATGGTCCAAAGCAGCTGGGGAGCCCCAGGTTTTAGGTGGGGCAGGTTAGTAAAGGTAAAGGGATCCCTGACCATTAGGTCCAGTCGTGACTGATCCTGGGGTTGCGGCGCTCATCTCGCTTTATTGGCCGAGGGAGCCGGCGTACAGCTTCCGGGTCATGTGGCCAGCATGACTAAGCCACTTCTGGCGAACCAGAGCAGCGCACGGAAACGCCGTTCACCTTCCCGCCAGAGCGGTACCTATTTATCTACTTGCACTTTGATGTGCTTTTGAACTGCTAGGTGGGCAGGAGCAGGGACCGTGCAACGGGAGCTCACTCCGTTGCGGGGATTCGAACCACCGACCTTCTGATCAGCAGGGCTGTGGTTTAACCCACAGCGCCACCCACGTCCCGTGGGGCAGGTTACCCAACGTCAAAGGGGAAAAGGGACTGTTCTGGGTTGCTTCCTTCCTTGAGTGATTCTTCATTTGAAAAGATAGCAAACGACTCTTATTTGCCCTGCTAGGACTCTTTTGGGGAGGATTTCGGATATACTTGTTTAACAGTTGTTCTGTGTTTTGAGGTTTTGCATGTGTGTTCATTCGGGGTTTGTTTTTGCCCATTTATAT
Organism: Podarcis cretensis; assembly: GCF_951804945.1. Lineage (NCBI taxonomy): Eukaryota > Metazoa > Chordata > Lepidosauria > Squamata > Lacertidae > Podarcis > Podarcis cretensis. The sequence goes on from NC_137170.1 coordinate 5,278,039, forward strand.
GCAACTGAGGGGTTGTTGCCTTTCTTGGGGTGGGGAATAAAGTGAAGTTGACCTGGGGGGGGGGGAGTTTAACTATGTGCTGCACAAATAAATTTGTTTATCTGTCCTTAATCTTCCAATGCTCAGCTTCATTGTATGTCCATGAGTTTTGGTGTTGCGAGAGAGGGAGAGAAAAGTTTTCCCCCGTGCCATGTATTGTTTTATAAATTTCTATCAAAGCCTGCTCCCCAAAACACAGCAAAACTGTGAATTAAATGGCCCTAATTGGCTAAGAATATTCTATACCTCAAGGAAAAGCAACAGGGATGTAAAGGCAGAGGATTCTCTCTCTCTCTCTCTCTCTCTAGCTGTCTGGAACAATTTGCTGCACAGGTACATTTTCCTGGCACACCAGCTCTTCGCTTGAGGCACAGTATGGCCTGGATCCCGGCCAACGTGAGACATTTTTGTGGGACCCGACAGAGAAAGTCTAGATGATGCTCCCTCCCGCAAATTAATACGGGGCACAATCCGCTAAGCAATTTCCTTGTGCTTCTTTGATACGAGCGTGGAAGGTGCAAGAATAGAACACATTCTGCTGGTGGGGTTCAGGTGGACTGTACCATATGATCCACTTGACTCCCTGGTCCTGGATGGGGCAACTGTGCCCCTGAAGGACCAGGTGTGCAGCCTGGGAGTCATTTTGGACTGTCCATGGAGGCGCAGGTCAATTCTGTGTCCAGGGCAGCTGTTTGCCAGCTCCATCTGGTACGCAGGATGAGACCCTCCCTGCCTGTGCACTGTCTCGCCAGAGTGATGCATGCTCTGGTTATCTCTCGCTTGGACTACTGCAATGGGGCTACCTTTGAAGGTGACCCGGAAACTGCAACTAATTCAGAATGCGGCAGCTAGACTGGTGACTGGGAGCGGCTGCCGAGACCATATAACACCGGTCCTGAGAGATCTGCATTGGCTCCCAGTACGTTTCTGAGCACAATTCAAAGTGTTGGTGCTGACCTTTCAAAGCCCTAAACGGCCTCGGCCTTGTATACCTGAAGGAGCATCTCCACCCCCATAGTTCAGCCCGGACATTGAGGTCCAGCGCCGAGGGCCTTCTCGGTAATAGCGCCCTCTCTGTGGAACGCCCTCCCATCAGATGTCAAGGAAATAAACAACTATCTGACTTTCAGATGGCATCTGAAGGCAGCCCTGTTTAGGGAAGCTTTTAATATTTGATGAATTATTGTATTTTAATATTTTGCTGGAAGCTGCCCAGAGTAACTGTGGAAACCCAGCCAGATGGGTGGGGTATAAATAATAAATTCTTATTATTATTATTGGTCCCGCTGCTCCTGTTTTATAGAACCATGAATCCTCAGAGATGAACAACTCCTCAACCGGGCTGAGCCTGTCGTGTAAATAACTCACATTCAGAACAAAAGCATTCGCTGTAGTTTTGGATCCATCCCTTACTTGCACATCCAAAAAGAGATAAAATGCATTATCGAGAAAGAGGACTCAGGTCTGCATGAAAATTGCATGCATGCCAATTTATACGCACAGGTGCAAAACTCAGGAAGAATCGCCATAGTTTAGATAAGAACGCAATGCACGTTCTCCCTAGTGGGGAAGACTGTGGCCAGCTGTGCGGTGTCCCTGCCTGCTGTGCAGGTGATGGGGAACCTGGTTATGGGGAAAACCAGGGCCCCTGAAAACCTCCCTTCTTTGGATCCTTTTAAAAATCTTTTTAAAAGACAGCCTTTCAAAGCACGGCTGCCCTCTGCAAAGCAGGGCACCTGGGACACCCCAATTCCTAGATGTAACGGAGGACTCTTTCCGATTTAATCACGCTGCATGAAAATGTTTGGCCTGCCCTGCTACTGCGCAGCCCTGCTGTGAGGGAACAAGGCAGCTATGCAGCAAATGCAATTAATTAAAAACCATTTGCCAACTCCCAAACATGGGAGAACTGGCCTCCATGAGGGGGGAAAGGAATTAAATCAGATGACTCAAATTTCCCTGGAGGATTTTATTTTTTTGCTGAAATGTTTCTCTTCAGCTCCAGCTGGCCCAGGAGGAGAACATCCTGAAGCCAACCTTGTATAGCTGCCCAGACAACTACCTCCAAGCTCTGAATTAAGTGTTTTATTGGGGTTTTATTTATTGGGAAAGGAGGTATGGCTCGTGATCACTGACCACAATGCAGAAGGCAGCCTTGGGCCTTGCATCCAGTGGGAAGGGGTTCTCAGGAAGCAACGAATCAGCGTGGTTGGAGTGGTTAGAGAACGTTGGGCTAGGACCGGGGAGACACGGGTTCAAATCCTACGTTGGAGGCAGAAATGGAAGCAAAGCTACAGGGAACCAGGCAGAGGGCCTTCTCGGTAGTGGCACCTGCCCTGTGGAACGCCCTCCCACCAGATATCAAAGAGAACAACAGCTACCAGACTTTTAGAGTCTTAGAAGACATCTGAAGGCAGACCTGTTTAGGGAAGCTTCTAATCTTTGATGTATTACTGTATTTTAATATTTTGTTGGAAACCGCCCAGAGCGGCTGGGAAAGCCCAGCCAGATGGGTGGGATATAAATAATAAATTATTATTATTATTATTATTATTATTATTATTATTACTACTACTACTACTATTATTACAAGTCACACTCTGCTCTTGTGGTCCTTGAATATCTATCTATCTATCTATCTATCTATCTATCTACCTACTGTGGTGCCTCGCAAGACGAAAAGAATCCGTTCCGCGAGTCTCTTCGTCTAGCGGTTTTTTCGTCTTGCGAAGCAAGCCCATTGACAGCTTAGTGGCTTAGCGCTATTAGCGGTTTAGTGGCTTTTAGCGGCTTTTAGCGGCTTATCGGATAAGCGGATAAGTGGCTTAGAAAAGGGGGGGAGAGGAAAAAAAACCCGCAGGAACTCGCAAGACATTTTCGTCTTGCGAAGCAAGCCCATAGGAAATTTGTTTTGCGAAGCGCCTCCAAAACGGAAAACTCTTTCGTCTAGCGAGTTTTCTGTCTTGCGAGGCATTCGTCTTGCGGGGCACCACTCTATCTATCTATCTATCTATCTATCTATCTATCTTTAAATGTGCTCCTCCAACTGCTGGGCTGTTTGTTCATTGAAAGTCCTCCTGAGCATCACAGAATCAACCTCTGTTGTCTTTTCCTTTGTTCAAATTCCCTGTCCATGACAGCTGGATGCCAAGAGGTCTTCTTTAACCCTTTGTTTCCCCGATACTGTTGCTCCCTGCTGGACCCTACCCAATCAAAGCTGAGCATTCCAGGAGCTCTGCAGCACACAAGCAGTGGCATCGACCCCAACGGGATTTCATGTGCTCAGAGTTCCAGTTAAAGAGATTTGATCTGAACAATGAAAAAGATTTAAAGGCTTCCGGTCCCAAGGCCATAGCAAAGATGACATCCAACGGGGGTGGTGCGGGGGTGGGGGTGGGGGTGGGGAGGGAAGAGACACACAGCGCTGAATGCCTTTGCTGCCGATATTAGCAGTTGGACTCACCAGAAAGGAACTGAGCTCATTCATCTCTTTTCTGTCCCCTTTATCAAAACAGAGATTGCATGCTCCTCGCAGCAGAGACTTCATCTTTTTGGACGGTGAAGTTCTAGAGCACCATATACAAGGTCAATTCCATTTCCCTTCCACAGACTGAAGGTTAAAGCTGCTTCCTCAAGTGTGCATTTAAATTGCAGCACCCAAAGTCCATGATTTCCAGAGTCGTAGTGGGCAGGAGGTAAGAATGGGTGGATCTGTTAATTTAGTTTTTTCTCTACCTGTCCAGTCTTAGTCAAAACAAAATAAAAAAATTCCTTCCAGTAGCACCTTAAAGACCAACTAAGTTAGTTCTTGGTATGAGCTTTCGTGTGCATGCACACTTCTTCAGATACCCTGAAACAGAAGTCACCAGAGCCTGTCACCAGAAGTCACCTGTTTCAGGGTATCTGAAGAAGTGTGCATGCACACGAAAGCTCATACCAAGAATATGAGCATGCACCAAGAATATGCATGCACACGAAAGCTCATACCAAGAATTTTTTTATTTTGTTTAATTATGGCAGACCAACACGGCTACCTATCTGTAACTGTCCAGTCTTAGGTCCAATCCCCCAGCTCCCTACAATAGTTTGCTTTTCTTCTTCTTAAGCAATGGTCCACATAAAAATTCACCCATATTTTACTGCAAAATTCTCCTAGTCCTGAGAATTTGTATGCAATTTCATCTAATGTGAACGTTTCTGCAAAGCAATTTCCCCCGATGTAAGGCATTTTTGTGCACTTATCTTGGCTAATATTTTCACCTCTGTGCACGCTCCACCTAAGTATATGCATTTTCTGTATGCATTACTTGCCTGGAGAACTGCATTGCAAAATTCAGAAAATGAAAATTTCGAAAGACGGTTGCGTTTTAGGGTGAAGCAGGCAAGTCTGCCTTTAAATGCAATCTTAACCAAATTTCTCATTCATCCTTCGCAGGAGGAGAGGAACCCTCGTTCCGATTGCCGATAGCCCAGACACGCCGGCAGCAAATTGGCACAAGAAAAGGAAATGCCCACTGGCCCAGAACAATGACAGCAACTCTCAAAGGCCCTGAAGAGGAAGTGCCTCTTTGATGGGGTATTTCCTGTTTCCTCTTGACCACCACCAATCGTTCTTCAAGCAGCTGCCCTCTCAGATGCTGTTATGTTGAAGGAATGAGGCCTCTGGTAGGGAGAACCGGAGAGGCCGAGGCAATGCATTCGCACAGATTGAAAAAAGTTTTGCTCTTACATTTGCAAGTTCAAGGGGACGCGGGTGGCGCTGTGGGTTAAACCACAGAGCCTAGGACTTGCTGATCAGAAGGTCGGCGGTTTGAATCCCCGCAACCGGGTGAGCTCCCGTTGCTCGTTCCCAGCTCCTGCCAACCTAGCAGTTCGAAAGCACACCAGTGCAAGTAGATAAATAGGTACCGCTCCGGCAGGAAGGTAAATGGCGTTTCCGTGCGCTGCTCTGGTTCACCAGAAATGGCTTACTCATGCTGGCCACATGACCCGGAAGCTGTACGCCGGCTCCCTCAGCCAGTAAAGCGAGATGAGCGCCGCAACCCCAGATTCGTTCACGACTGGACTTAACTGTCAGGGGTACCTTTACCTTTATAGCAAGTTCAAAGCGCATACAATTAATTCAGCTTTGCGTACTGATTTTTTAAATGAATGCTTCGTTGAAGAGTCAGTCATGATCGGTTTTACAATGCACGGCATGGACAAAGCGGCCGGAGAAATATTTCCCTTACTCTCTTTAACGCTAAAACTGGTGGTCGTTCATTGAAGCTGGATGTTGGAGGATTCCAGAGAGATAAAAGAAAGTACTTTATGCGGTGCACAGTTAAGCGATGTAAGTCACTTCCACAGCAGGCGATAGAGGCCACCAACCTAGATGGGCTTTAGAGCAGTGTTTCCCAGTCTTGGGTCTCCAGCTGTTTTTGGACTACAATTCCCATCATCCCTAGCTATAGCAAGACCAGTGGTCAGGGACGATGGGAATTGTAGTCCGAAAACAGCTGGCGACCCAATAATAATAATTTATTATTTGTACCCCGCCCACCTTGCTGGGTTTCCCTAACCAGTCTGGGTGGCTTCCAACAAAAGATTAAAAATACATTAAAACATCAATCATTAAAAAAAGGGCTGTCTTCAGATGTCTTGCTCCGGGGTTGGGGAACACGGCTTTAGAGGAAGATTAGACAAATTCATGGAGGAAAGTGCTACTGATGGCTACTAGCCATCATGGCTATTGTCCTACCTCAACTGTCTGCCTCAAAATGTTTCTGAATATCAGCTCTGGAAACTGCAAGAGGAGAGAATGATGCTGAGATCAGGCCCTTGTTTGGGGCATCCCATAGGCTTCTGGCTGGCCACTGAGAGAACAGGATTTTAGACCAAATGAGATTTAATGCCTCCAGCATCCCTCCTCAGCAGACTTTCCTGAAGGTAGATTTTGGTGGAAAGGGTGATTAAGGTTCGTGGTTGAAGACAACCCCTGAACAGCGCTGCAATGCTTCGCTTGCAAGGGAAACCATGCAACAGTTCTTAAATTTCCCTCAATCGTATTTAAGTTTAACGTCCACATGCTCCGAGATGCAAGATTCGCAACAGGGAAAAAAATACAGGCATGGCCCAAGGACATGAAACAAAAATGTGCTTCTGGCCTAGGGATGGCGGGTGGAAATACTGAAGCAATACATTTATAGAAACACAGCTATTCCTCCAAATTCACACTTCTTCAAAGTTTTCGGGTTGCAGTTCCCCAACCAAAAAGTGCATGTAAAGCAGTGTATACAGACCAAAATTCACATGTCAGAAGGGGAAAGTGCACTATTTTGGAAGAAACTGTTGGCCATAAAAAGTCTACAAGGCAAAATCAAGTACAAAAACACGTATGTCGAATGAAGACGAATGGAGTCCTTAAGACTGAAGTTGACAAAAATTGTCCATCCCTACGCAGACCACATTTACATGTGGAACTTCCTTGAGACAGTGGGGTTTGGCAAGAGAAGGGAACAGGACAAAGCCCCCCCTTACAAACATTTCACACGATACGTGGAAGATCTTAAAAGGGCGTTTCTGAAAAGAAAAAAAGACCTCTTCATGATTTGTAAAACCCTGTCCAGTTTCGAGCGCATTTGGAAAATAAAAAGGGGAGGAAGGAGTTGGGATCATATGAAATTTGGAATTCACATGCCTTTTTCTACATCTGCTCTGAATTAAGCTCTCCATAGGACTGCCTTGCATGTAATAGGATAATTGCTTACAGATTTGGGATTTTCTTCCTCCCCTTCAGTGCTCTCGCTCTCTCGAAAACATGAATTTTAAAAGGAGGGAGAGGAGGAGGAAGAGAAAAAAGTCAAACACAACCCAGAATTCTCTTGGAAGAGGAACGCCAAAAAAAAAAAAAAGAGGGGAAGAATGAATCACAACGCGATGGGCGCACCAGAAAACGAAGCCTAATGGAAAATAAAAGGCTCGGTTGTAAAGATACTCTCCTGAAGGCCAAATGCAGGAAGAGATAAATACAGAAGAATCTGTCCATTTTTCGAAGTAGCTGTCAAGCTTTAAAAAGATGCCACAATGACCAAAACAAACTACAAGAAAAGCAACATAGCCTTGTATCTTTCATCAGCACGGACAAGTCACGGTCTTCTTCAGGATATGGTGTTGGCCTTGCAACAGAAGCTCTTTTTTTGTACCCAAATTCACATGCAGGGAATCCAGCTGGTAAAGTTGGATGATACACATCCAACGTGATACACATTTGCATTTCTTAAATACCGTATTTTTCGTTCTATAAGACGCACCAGACCACAAGACGCACCTAGTTTTTGGAGGAGGAAAACAAGAAAAAATATATTCTGAATCTCAGAAGCCAGAACAGCAAGAGGGATTGCTGCGCAGTGAAAGCAGCAATCCCTCTTGCTGTTCTGGCTTCTGGGATAGCTGTGCAGCCTGCATTCGTTCCATAAGGCGCACACACATTTCCCCTTACTTTTTAGGAGGGAAAAAGTGAGTCTTAATAGAGCAAAAAAATACGGTATATAAATTCACTGCAACAGTTCCCTTCCTCCCCCCCCTTTCAACACAGACCACTGTGCAGCTGCAAAGCAGTTATAGCAGGAAAATGTGCTTAACTTCCCCCGTAAGGCTGTTCTGCATGCAGTTGCCCCGAGTTTTGGAGATTAGATGTCAAAGATGCTCATCAGCCAACACAACCCAAACCTGCTTGCCAACCAATTACGCACACACAAACACAAACACACACACACACACACACACACACACACAAATACACACTTCCAGTTCCTGAGCATTTGGCTTGCAGCTCCTGGATGAAGTTCCCTGCTGGTAAAATAACTAGATATTAACTCTTCTCAGTGGGAACCCCTTTTCTTCCTATTAATCTTCATCAAGGGCTCCTTTTTGCCATGATCTATTAATCCAATAAAAAACGAACAAGCCCTGCAGTCTGCAATCTGCTAGCTCTGGAACGGCCCCTTCGACACCTGCCTTGGGAACAGAAGCCACTTCAAGACTGCAGTCCTTCAAATTCATTTTAAATCCTAGTTGCGCTTTAGGTCCAGGGCCAGTTAGCATATCCAGCCATGCAGTTGTGGGAATATGGTCAGCATGTCCCCCCAGTGCTAGGAAGCTGCTGATGCCTTCACAAGATCGAGAGTTACCATCCCGGCTCTGGGGACCTCAGTTTAGGAAGGATATTGACAAGCTGGAGGTATAGGCCTGGGAGATACAGCGATATATGGCCCAGGGCCAGTATGGAGGGACAGACCGCGATGACAGCTTCGCTCTGCGGTATATCGCTGGTGAAACCGCCATCGCACTCTGTCCCTGTGGAGGGAGAATAATAATAATTTCTTATTTATACCCCGCCCATCTGGCTGAGTTTCCCCAGCCACTCTGGGCGGCTCCCAATCAAGTGATAAAAACAATACAGCATTAAATATTAAAAACTTCCCTAAACAGGGCTGCCTTCAGATGTCTTCATGACTCCTTGCTTCCTGATCCTCAGATTCTTGGCTTCCTGACTCCTGGCTTCCGGACTCCCGTTCCTGCTCCCACCCCGCCATCTAGCCCCCGGTCCCAACGTCCCCAGCCGGGACTTCGACCGCCCATGAACCGGACCGTAATACCCTCCAAGTCTACAGTTTGATGATTCTAAAAGCAAACTCTGCCCATCTTCCAGACCTACCCTTCACAAGACAAGGAGCAAAAATACCCCACTGTGCTTTACTGAACTTGGGATTTATTTATTTTTTGGGAGGGGGGGTTAATGAATGTGTGGCATCCATCACATGTTTAGCTGGAGCTGGGCATGTTTAGCCTGGAGAAGAGGAGGTTAAGGGGTGATATGATAGCCATGTTCAAATATATAAAAGGATGTCACATAGAGGAGGGAGAAAGGTTGTTTTCTGCTGCTCCAGAGAAGCGGACACGGAGCAATGGCTCCAAACTACAAGAAAGAAGATTCCACCTAAACATTAGGAAGAACTTCCTGACAGTAAGAGCTGTTTGACAGTGGAATTTGCTGCCAAGGAGTGTGGTGGAGTCTCCTTCTTTGGAGGTCTTTAAGCAGAGGCTTGACAACCATATGTCAGGAGTGCTCTGATGGTGTTTCCTGCTTGGCAGGGGGTTGGACTCGATGGCCCTTGTGGTCTCTTCCAACTCTAGGATTCTATGATTCTATCACCAAGTCAGCACAGTTACCACCTGAAAATAGAACTGAGCAACATTGGAGGACATGAGGAAGCAGAGGGGATGTGGGGGGCGGGGACCAGCTGCAACCTTTCGCTCCTTTGGGCTTGGCCAGAAGAACTGCCCTGAGGACTAGGCAAAAGCCCTTATCACGGGTGTGCACAATACAACGTACTTTGGTAGAGTTACTTGCAGCGGCGATGGGGGACCTTTCTCAGCCTGAGAACTGCATTCCCTCTGGGTCATCTCCCAGCGGTCCCATGCCAGTGGTGGGCGGGGCCAGGGGCAGGAAGTGGGAGAAGCCACACCTGGGAATTTCACCTTTGCACAGCAGGCTAGTCTCTACACAAACTTGCACGCTCCCCCGTCCAATCTGGCAAGCAAGTAGTATTCAACAGAGTTCAAGGCCACATTCCAGACAGGCAAAAACTCTTAAAGACGACAGCTTGGTTAGAGAAAAGTGTAGCTGGGGAGAGCTCCTAGAGTCAAACAGATAAGGTCTAAGGGGCCATATCTGGTCCCTGGACCCCTGAAGTTTCCTATCTCTCACCTGCAGCATACAAATACCCAATAAATAAATAATAAACACACAAGATGTAACCGGCTGTAAGTTTGAAAAAATAATATATGCTATTCATTGTATTGAATTGCAGATTTCAACAGAAGTAGCTCATAAAGTTCAACGAAAAAAGTAGAAGACCCAGTGGATCAGCTCTTTCTCTAATCAGTACATGTGAAAATGTCTATTCCACCTGCCTGTTCATAGAGTCCAACAATCCACACGAAAGGTTGTTGCAATTCCACATAATCCTTTCACAGAGTCTAAGACAAGGATTTCTGGAATATTAGCCTTGTTTCGCCGTCCTAGGCTTCATCAGTAGTACAAATTCATATATGTTATCACAGGACAGTGGATCTTATAGCATAGTAGTAGCGAAACAAGGCTAATAGGTTTATAGGTTTTTCAGCTTTGCTGTGTGTCTAACAGATGAGCCACTGTGAGAAAAGTGACAAATAAATGAAATAAATAATAATTAGCAGTGGGGGCCACAGAAGTTAATCTGGGGCCATCATTATTATGGCCATTAGCAAAAGTATTTATTAATTGTGCCTTTCTGCCCCCAATGTGGAAAACAATATAAAAAACACCTATACAGTCGTACCTTGGTTCTCAAACACCCTGGAACTCATACATTTTGGCTCCCGAACGATCAGAAACTGGAAGTGAGTGTTCCAGTTTTGGAATGTTCTTTAGGAAGCCAAACACCCAATCAGAAGCCTCGCTTTGGAAGTCGAATGTTTTGGAAGTCGAATGGATTCCGTTCGACTTCCGAGGTATGACTGTATTGTATTTTAGCAGATGTTTTTGCAGGTCAGAGTCCACTTCCTCAGGTGCATGAAGTCTTATCCTCAGTTCACAGAGGCATGTTCATGTGTGTAAAATTTACACAGGGAAACTGAGGGGTGGGGAATGTAAAACAGACTCAAATAGCAATGGAATGCAGAAAATAACCAACTGTGGCAACTCAACTAAAGCTTAAATGTAGGCAAAATAAGCACACCAACTGATCACAATAGCAGTAATTGGCACAATTATCTTATCATTGCTAACACTTGTAGTGGGAAAGGAAACCATTGTCTAGATTCATGCCCAAATGGACAGAATCAAACTTTCAAATAACTTCTAATTTAGCAGATTCATGCTGGGGGCATCCCTTTGATATTTCTTGGTTGGAAAATGCCAACTTCATTTTAAGTTACTGCAAAACTCTGTTGCTTTTGATGCAACAGGCTAACTTGCACACATACTATCATTCCACAGAGGAGAAATGTGGATTCTGTGCTAAGCCCAACCGCCTACTTCCAAAGACTACAGCATCCACAGCTACTACTACACTTTGCAATTCAAGCACTTTGCATGTCGCCTGTACAACAACCCTGCAAGGCAGGGGGTTAGCTGGAGGGCTGAAGGCTGAGACAGTGCTTTGCCCAAGGCTGCTTAGGGAATCCAGGTGGGAGGGAAGATTATAGAAACTTCCATTATCCAAGCTCCCCCAAAACTGAATGCAATACATTGGTACTTACAGAAGTTGATACAGGTGGGGAGACCATCCCATAAACCTCAGCACCCAACCTATGGGGCAGCTAAAAGTGATCTGTCTTAGCAAGCAAGATTGCACCAGGATCTCAGATATTTCAGGACTATTGCACAACACCTAAAACCAACAAGTTGAACTCTGCATTCTAGATGCGGAGCAGCGATGGGGAATTTGGAGCAACATCTGGAGAGGCAAAACTCCCAAGACCTTTGGCCACTCTGGCTGGAGCTGATGCTTGTCGTCGTCCAACAACATCTGGAGAGCCAGGGTCTCCCCCCCATCCCTGGTGCAGAGTGAAGCCCTACTTGCATTAAAGGGTCATTTGCAGGACAAAACTTTGGCCCGGCACACTAGAGCAGAGTGCGGCCTTAACGCAGACCCAGCCCTGCAACCAATTTTCCCTTCAAACTCTTACAAATCGCAAGTGGAAATAACTCCCCTTATCTCCCCATCAGAGGGCCAGTCCTGGAGTCTCCAAAAATCCCTCGGGGTCCATGTGTGCTGCAACATTATCATCCCTCTCCCTCTCCCTTATCAGCATGGTCACCAAGTCCCAAAAAACACAAAAGGGGAAGGGCTGGTGGTATAACCCCACCAAGCTGTTGAGAATTGGGGGTGGGGGGTGAGAATAACAGGCGGAAAAAGGGGGCTCCCTGCTGCAATTTTTCTAACCCTATGCGCACATTGAGCGCCATTTAATTGGTGCCCAGCCTTGCACACTGTCAGCCAACAGGCTTTCCATGCCACAACTGAGCCCCAAAATGTCATGAGCATTATACCCAGGATGGGGAAAACCCCACAGCCCCAACCAGCATGGCCAACAGTCAGGGATGGTGGGAGCAGTGTTCAAAATTTGCCAGGCGCATTTTGCACCTGGCTGCTGGACCATAAAGAAGGCCGATCGCCGAAGAATTGATGCTTTTGAATTATGGTGCTGGAGGAGACTCCTGAGAGTCCCATGGACTGCAAGAAGAACAAATCTCTCCATTCTGAAGGAAATCAGCCCTGAGTGCTCACTGGAAGGACAGATCCTGAAGCCAATACTTTGGCCACCTCATGAGAAGAGAAGACTCCCTGGAAAAGACCCTGATGCTGGGAAAGATGGAGGGCACAAGGAGAAGGGGACGACAGAGGACGAGATGGTGGGACACTGTTCTCAAAGCTACAAACATGAGTCTGACCAAACTGGGGGAGGCAGTGGAAGACAGGAGTGCCTGGCCTGCTCTGGTCCAGGGGGTCACGAAGAGCCGGACACGACTAAACAACAACTATTGGCCACTTGTGACCAAGTGAAGATGCCTGGGAAGCACAAGCCTGGGGAACATGGGATCTAGACTGTTTTCACACGCTTACGCCACATCCTGTAGAACACAGCCACACCTTGGCACTTGAACCTAATCCGTTCCAGAAGATCTTTCGATTCCTGAAACCATCGAAAACCAAAGCACGGCTTCCGACTGGCTGCAGGAGCTTCCTGCACTCGATCTGAAGCCGTGTCGGACGTTTGGCTTCTGAAAAACATTTGAAAACCAGAACACACACTTCCAGGTTTAGGGCATTTGGGAACCGATTTTGTTTGTCAACTAAGACAAGGTATGACTGTATTTTGTCTGCACAATCAGAATAAATTTCAGGAAGCGAAATGTATCTGAAGAAGTGTGCATGCACACGAAAGCTCATACCAAGAACTAACTTAGTTGGTCTTTAAGGTGCTACTGGAAGGAATTTTTTTTATTTATTTTGTATTGAAAAAGATGACTTTTGAGCTGTCTGGCCCCAAAACTGGCAAATAGGCATTGCGTTTTGGTGGCTGCAACCCTGGTTTTAAGGAGCCAATTGGCGCATGGCTTATATATCTGAGTTTCTAGCGTCTGGGGGGCACCCACAGGCCGTTTCCGAGCCCCCAGCCACCTCAGCCAAGCCCCATCCCTTTGGGAGGAAGGATTTCGAGCCAGAAGCATCAAGGCAGAGATGCTCCTCCATGGGCTCCTATTTCCATGGAACTCCAGGCAGCCGAAGGATGCCACCCAAGTATGCGCAATCACAGCTGATCCAAGCAAGCCGGAGACAGAAGGAAATTCGGCTTATTCCCCTGGCTGCTTGACCGGAGGAATCCAGCCAAGTGACTGCACAGCCTATGGGGAGGGTGGGGGTTGCGAAGATGCACCCCACACATTGCAACTGTTTCCAGAGACCCAGTTTCCAGGAACACAAATTGGAGCGGGGGGGGGGGGCACAGCCTATTAGAGGGGGGCACAGAGGCACCCCACACATTGCAACTCTGTTTCCAGAGACCCAGTTTCCAAACACACAATTTGGGGGGAGGGCACAGCCTATTCGAGGGGGGCACAGAGGCACCCCACACATTGCAACTCTGTTTCCAGAGACCCAGTTTCCAGGAACACAAATTGGAGGGGGGGCACAGCCTATTGTAGGGGGGCACAGATGCACCCCACACATTGCAACTCTGTTTCCAGAGACCCAGTTTCCAGGAACACAAATTGGAGGGGAGGGCACAGCCTCTTGTAGGGGGGCACAGATGCACCCCACACATTGCAACTCTGTTTCCAGAGACCCAGTTTCCAAGCACACAATTTGGGGGGAGGGCACAGCCTCTTGTAGGGGGGCACAGATGCACCCCACACATTGCAACTCTGTTTCCAGAGACCCAGTTTCCAAGCACACAATTTGGGGGGAGGGCACAGCCTATTCGAGGGGGGCACAGAGGCACCCCACATATTGCAACTCTGTTTCCAGAGACCCAGTTTCCAAGCACACAATTTGGGGGGAGGGCACATCCTATTCGAGGGGGGCACAGAGGCACCCCACATATTGCAACTCTGTTTCCAGGCACACAAATGGGGGGGGGGGAGCGCTGTATCCTGGCTGGATGAGCTACCAGCCCCCCGCTCTGCCCCACAACTCCCCGTGCAAAAAGGCTCTCCGAACGCACAAAGTTAGAGCCCCCAAACTTCGAGCACCCCCCCCCCGCGTCCCTTCCAAAGAAAGCCAGCCCCCGATCTTGTGGGAGGGGGTTGCAAAAAGCTTTGCTCCCCCCCCCCAGAGAAAAGCAGCACCCCCCCTTGATTCAAAACAACCCGGGGTTCCCCAAAGGGGGACCCCCTCGAGTTTGAACGCTCGCCTCCAAATCTGAGCGCCCCACAGAAACGCAATCCCCCCCCCCAAAAAAAAATAACCCCAGCCCCACAGCTTGGAAAAGTCCTCCAACTTTGAGCGAAAAAGGGGGGAGCTGGGGACCCCCTTATTCCGAGCGGAGGAGTTTGGAGGGGCGCCTCCGCTTCTCGGCTCCCCTCCGGCGCCGCCGCTCACCTCGCCTCTTCCCGCGTCTCCCTCGCCGGCTGCCCGTCCGAGCCTCCCGCGCGCGCCGCTCCCCCAGCTGCAGCTCCTCGCCCGCTCCTCCCCTCGCGCTGCCCGGCAGCCGACTGGCGCTGCTGCGCTCGCAACACATGGACTGGGGGGGGGGGGGGAGAGAAGCCAGACCGTACCAAGAGCCGCCGCGGGGGTGGCCCGGGCAGCCGCGCCCGCGGAGAGCCGGCCTCTCTCTCGCTCGCTCGCACGCGCTCAAGTTCTTCCTCTCTCTGGGCCAGAGGAGGAGGAGGAGGAGAGAAAGAAAGAGCGCGGGGGGGGGGGAAAGGGGGGCATCTTTCCCCTCTCGACTCCCCCCCTCTCCTTGGTACGGCCCCCCTCCGCGCGCCCAACTTGCCGCACTCTTTGAAGAGGAGCGTCACTCGCTGCGCAGCCGGTGCGGAGTCGGCGGAGCGGGCGGAGGGAGAGGCGCTCGGAGGACGCTGCTTCTCGCTGCCGAAGCGCTCGGGACACCCCTCGCCCCATCCTCTCAGCCCCAGAGAGGTGCAGGAGGCGGAGGGGTTTGCTCCGCGGGGGAGCGGGAGGGAGGGCGCTCTGCTCAAAAAGCCAATGCAATTCTGGGCTGCATCAATAGGAGTATTGCATCTAGATCAAGGGAAGTAATAGTGCCACTGTATTCTGCTCTGGTCAGACCTCACCTGGAGTACTGTGTCCAGTTCTGGGCACCACAGTTCAAGAAGGACGCAGGTGGCGCTGTGGGTTAAAGCCTCAGCGCCTAGGACTTGCCGATCGAAAGGTCGGCGGTTCGAATCCCTGCGGCGGGGTGCGCTCCCGCTGCTCAGTCCCAGCGCCTGCCAACCTAGCAGTTCGAAAGCACCTCCGGGTGCAAGTAGATAAATAGGGACCGCTTACCAGCGGGAAGGTAAACGGCGTTTCCGTGTGCGGCTCTGGCTCGCCAGAGCAGCGATGTCACGCTGGCCACGTGACCCGGAAGTGTCTCCGGACAGCGCTGGCCCCTGGCCTCTTAAGTGAGATGGGCGCACAACCCCAGAGTCTGTCAAGACTGGCCTGTACGGGCAGGGGTACCTTTACCTTTACCTTTATTCTGCTCTGGTCAGACCTCACCTGGAGTACTGTGTCCAGTTCAAGAAGGACACTGACAAACTGGAACGTGTCCAGAGGAGGGCAACCAAAATGGTCAAAGGCCTGGAAACGATGCCTTATGAGGAACGGCTAAGGGAGCTGGGCATGTTTAGCCTGGAGAAGAGGAGGTTAAGGGGTGATATGATAGCCATGTTCAAATATATAAAAGGATGTCACATAGAGGAGGGAGAAAGGTTGTTTTCTGCTGCTCCAGAGAAGCGGACACGGAGCAATGGTTCCAAACTACAAGAAAAAAGATTCCACCTAAACATTAGGAAGAACTTCCTGACAGTAAGAGCTGTTTGACAGTGGAATTTGCTGCCAAGGAGTGTGGTGGAGTCTCCTTCTTTGGAGGTCTTTAAGCAGAGGTTCATAGAGACATCACCTTGCCAACAAAGGTCCGTATAGTTAAAGCTATGGTTTTCCCAGTAGTGATGCATGGAAGTGAGAGCTGGACCATAAAGAAGGCTGATCGCCGAAGAATTGATGCTTTTGAATTCTGGTGCTGGAGGAGACTCTTGAGAGTCCCATGGACTGCAAGAAGATCAAACCTCTCCATTCTGAAGGAAATCAGCCCTGAGTGCTCACTGGAAGGACAGATTGTGAAGCTGAGGCTCCAGTACTTTGGCCACCTCATGAGAAGAGAAGACTCCCTGGAGAAGACCCTGATGTTGGGAAAGATGGAGGGCACAAGGAGAAGGGGGCGACAGAGGACGAGATGGTTGGATAGTGTTTTCGAGGTTACCAGCATGAGTCTGACCAAGCTGCGGGGGGCAGTGGAGGACAGGAGTGCCTGGCGTTCTCTGGTCCATGGGGTCACGAAGAGTCGGACACGACTAAACGACTAAACAACAACAACAACAAATACACAACAACGAAAATCAAACACCCAAGACCGGATTCACATACACATTTGCACGTATCTCCAACACTCTCACCCTATTCAGACATAATCTATTAAAACATACATAATCCAGAATATAACACAACCTATTAGAAGCATAGCATAACCTAAAACCTATCTCATTCCTTACTACTCACTGCTTGCTATTTCTTACAACTGGCCCTGAGATCATTGTTTAGTGCAATCAGAGCTCTTGGATAGAAACTATTCAGAAGGCGTGTGGTTCGTGTTTTCATTGTCCTATATCTTCTGCCCGAAGGCAACAGTTCAAAGAGGTTGTGAGCAGGATGGGTGGGATCTCTCAGGATATTGTGTGACTTCTTCAAGCTGCGAGACGTGAAGATCTCATCCAGGGTTGGTAGTTGGAGCCCAATAACATTCTGGGCAATTTTAATTATTCTCTGTAAGGCTTTTTTATCCATTCCAGAGCTGCTCCCATACCACGATAATATACTATGGGTTAAGACACTCTCAATGGTACTATGATAATAGGACAGAAGTAGGTGCTGAGATAGATTCAATCCTCTGAGCATTCTCAGGAAATACAACCTCCCCTGCACCTTCCTCACAACCATATTAATATTTGCAGTCCATGAGAGGAGTATAGGAGTATAGCATCTAGATCAAGGGAAGTAATAGTGCCACTGTATTCTGCTCTGGTCAGACCTCACCTGGAGTACTGAGTCCAGTTCTGGGCACCACAGTTCAAGAAGGACACTGACAAACTGGAACGTGTCCAGAGGAGGGCAACCAAAATGGTCAAAGGCCTGGAAACGATGCCTTCTGAGGAACGGCTAAGGGAGCTGGGCATGTTTAGCCTGGAGAAGAGGAGGTTAAGGGGTGATATGATAGCCATGTTCAAATATATAAAAGGATGTCACATAGAGGAGGGAGAAAGGTTGTTTTCTGCTGCTCCAGAGAAGCGGACACGGAGCAATGGTTCCAAACTACAAGAAAGAAGATTCCACCTAAACATTAGGAAGAACTTCCTGACAGTAAGAGCTGTTTGACAGTGGAATTTGCTGCCAAGGAGTGTGGTGGAGTCTCCTTCTTTGGAGGTCTTTAAGCAGAGGCTTGACAACCATATGTCAGGAGTGCTCTGATGGTGTTTCCTGCTTGGCAGGGGGTTGGACTCGATGGCCCTTGTGGTCTCTTCCAACTCTATGATTCTATGATTCTATGCACGCGCTCAGAGGCACCCTGGTTCCCCCTCCTGTTGCCGTGGGGGGGGGGGGTGGGCGCAGGGGGAAGCGGAGCTGCCGATCGGTGGAAGAAACAAGAGTCGGTTGATCGAGATCTATTGCTTTTGTTGCTGCTGCTGCTGCTGTTAAATTGGTACCTCGGGTTAAGTACTTAATTCATTCCGGAGGTCCGTTCTTAACCTGAAACTGTTCTTAACCTGAAGCGCCACTTTAGCTAATGGGGCCTCCTGCTGCTGCCGTGCGATTTCTGTTCTCATCCTGAAGCAAAGTTCTTAACCTGAAGCACTATTTCTGGGTTAGTGGAGTCTGTAACCTGAAGCGTATGTAACCCGAGGTACCACTGTATTCCCTTTTTTTAATATAACAATTTATTGATTTTCCAAAAATAACTAAAAATAAAAACAACAGTACAAAAACAATACACAAACAAAACATAGCAAAACAAACTGACTTCCCTCTAGTCCAGTGTTTCTCAACCTGTGGGTCCCCAGATGTTGTTGGACTACAACTCCCATCATTCCTAGCCAGCATGACCAGTGGTCAGGGATGATGGGAGTTGTAGTCCAACAACATCTGGGGACCCACAGATTGAGAACCGCTGTTCTAGTCCCTTCCTTGGTTCCATTACTTAACAATATACTGCATGTCCATTGTTCAGTTGGAACCTCACTTAAATTACTTATTATCCATTCATAACAAAATTACAAGTGATTAAAAAACCCTCCTAATGTGTTAACCTGTGTACAACGCTTGCAAGCCCAGTATTCCAAGGGTTAACTCAGACAAACAAATAAAGCGAGCATGTTTGCCTGCCTGCCTTTTTATTTAGCAACCCTTTTTGAAATCACCAGCCACTTCCGAAGTGATCAGTCTGACCCGTTAATTGATTCGTTTGTTTGTTTATTAAAACGTATCTACCACTTTTATCAATCTTACAGTGGTTTGCAAGAGACGTTTTTTAAAAACCTGTTAAAACCAGAAAATCAGAGCAGATCGTGCATAATTTGGACAATGACACCAACCGGATCCGGCAAACGAAAACTCAGGGATCAAGCAGTCAAGAAATCTTTTAACTGTCTTCAAAAGCACCCCATTGCTGGCCCTCTCCAGATCTCCAATGGGAGCTCATTCAAAAGGGCCTCATTCAAGGATCAAAGCAGAAAATCCCATCGCTTCTGCCCATTAGCTGTGCTGGTTTGGGCAGGTGGGAGTTGTAGTTGAAACATCTGGAGGGAGCCAGGTTGTAATACCCTGTAGGGCATGGGTAGGCAAACTAAGGCCCAGGGGCCGGATCCGGCCCAATCACCTAAATCTGGCCTGTGGACGGTCCAGGAATCAGCGTGTTTTTACATGAATAGAATGTGTCCTTTTACAGTGGTACCTCGCAAGACGAATGCCTCGTAAGACGAAAAACTCGCAAGACGAAAGAGTTTTTCGTTTTTTGAGATGCTTTGCAAGACGGATTTCCCTATGGGCTTGCTTCGCAAGACGAAAACATCTTGCAAGTTTGTTTCCTTTCTCTTAAAACCGTGCATTCAGGGGGTGCAGTTGCGACTTGACTTCGAGGAGCAACTCATAGCACGTGGTGTGGTAGCCTTTTTCGAGGTTTTTGAAGACTTTGGTGATTTTTGAAGCTTTTCCAAAATCCATGCTTCGCAAGACGAAAAAAATCGCAAGACGAAAAAACTCGCAGAACGAATTAATTTCCTCTTGCGAGGTACCACTGTATTTAAAATGCATCTCTGGGTTATTTGTGGGGCATAGGAATTCATTCATTCCCCCCCCAAAAAATATATAGTCCAGTCCCCCACAAGCTCTGGTGGACTGGCCCCCTGCTGAAAAGGTTTGCTGACCCCTCCTTTAGGGGGTTATTTTTATTTATTATTGCATTTATATCCCACCAATGTCTCCAAGAAGCTCAAAGCGGTTTTATGGTTCTCTCTTTCCTCATTTAATCCCCACACCAACCCTGTGAAGCAGGTCAGGCCAAGAGAGAGTGATTGGCCCAAGATCACTCGGTGCGCTTCAGTCGGGATTCGAACCCTGGTCTGCCAGGTCTTAGTCCTACACTCGTAAGTGCTATACCAGGGGTCATCAAACTTTTTCAGCAGGGGGCCGGTCCACTGTCCCTCAGACCTTGTGGGGGGGGCTGGACTATACAGTGGTACCTTGGGTTACAGACGCTTCAGGTTACATACGCTTCAGGTTACAGACTCCGCTAACCCAGAAATAGTGCTTCAGGTTAAGAACTTTGCTTCAGGATGAGAACAGAAATCATGCTCCGGCAGTGCAGCAGCAGCAGCGGGAGGCCCCATTCGCTAAAGTGGCGCTTCAGGTTAGGAACAGTTTCAGGTTAAGTACGGACCTCCGGAACGAATTAAGTACTTAACCCGAGGTACCGCTGTATTTTGAAAAGAAAAAGAATGAACGAATTCCTGTGCCCCACAAATAACCCAGAGATGCATTTTGAATAAAAGCACTCATTCTACTCCTGTAAAAACATGCTGATTCCCGGACCGTCCATGGGCCGGATTTAGAAGGCGATTGGGCTGCATCTGGCCCACGGGCCTTAGGTTGCCACCCATGTGCCATACAGTGGTACCTCGGGTTACATACGCTTCAGGTTACATACTCCACTAACCCAGAAATAGTACCTCAGGTTAAGAACTTTGCTTCAGGATGAGAACAGAAATCGTGCAGTGGCAGCGGGAGGCTCCATTAGCTAAAATGGTGCTTCAGGTTAAGAACAGTTTCAGGTTAAGAACGGACCTCCGGAATGAATTAAGTACGTAACCAGAGGTACCACTGTACCACGCTGTCTCCCAATGGACTACAACTCCCATCAGCCCCCAGCCAGCAACAGGCCATGGACGGGGCTGATGGGAGTCATAGTCCTAGAACAGCTGGAAGGGACCAGGTTCGCCAAGACTGGAATATACCAGCAGTTCTCAAACACAGGAGGCAGGAGGAAAAGCGAGAGCGAGACAAGAAGTGGTGTGTTTACAGGAAGGAAGGTTTAGTTTAAAATTAGAAAGGGGCGGGGGGAGAAAAGAATCCTGGGCTCTAATCCAGGGAACTGCTCTGTTATATATATGCAAGCTTCAGGCACTCACTGCAGGAGCTTTCTCCTTCTCCAAAGCATGACTCCACAGGCTGAAGGGTTCAGCATTTCTTTTAACTAAGAAGATATATAAAGGTAAAGGGACTCCTGAGCATTAGGTCCAGTCGTGGCCGACTCTGGGGTTGCGGCGCTCATCTCGCTTTATTGGCTGAGGGAGCCGGCGTACAGCTTCCAGGTCATGTGGCCAGCAGGACTAAGCCGCTTCTGGCGAACCAGAGCAGCGCACGGAAACGCCGTTTACCTTCCCGCTGTAGCGGTACCTATTTATCTACTGGCACTTTGATGTGTTTTCGAACTGCTAGGTTGGCAGGAGCAGGGACTGAGCAACGGGAGCTCACCCCGTCACGGGGATTTGAACCACCGACCTTCTGATCGGCAAGTCCTAGGCTCTGTGGTTTAACCCACAGCGCCACCCGCATCCTTAAGAATATATATAGTGGCCATGGGCGCTACACTGAGGAGGACTGTTCTCTGTTTGAAGGGCTGTCTGGTCAAAGTCCCGTTCAAAGACAAAGCACACTGAGTCCTGCAAGAGGCCTTTGGCGTTGCCCATCAACTGAGCAGAAGCTGGAGAAAAGGCCAGCATTGCCAGGTCAGGAGCTTCCCAAATCCTGGGATTTCAGGGCCACAGTGTGCTGGGGCCAGGGGGTGATCCGAGAACTGCGGTCCAGGTCTGGTCCAGAATCCAGAGGTTCCGCTGGGAGTCAGTCCAACAAGGCCAAGGCAGGACACGAGGCAGGAAACCAGGCAAGGACAGGTACAGGATCTCAGGCAGGTTCTGGCAAACAGCAACGTTGCTCCCGCAACCTGGGGTGGGGTCCGACAGCCTTTTATCTTTGTCGGGGTAACGGTCCTGATCCCCCGGCTACTCATCTCCCTGTTTCGCCTGAAGGCGAGCACTCCTCCTGCGAGTACTCAGGTCTCTCCTTCTCTCAGACCTCAGTCTCTGCAGCTTGAGAGATGTTGGTGGGTTACTAGACCCAGAGGCCGCCTCAGCCTCCCCTGACCCAACCGGTAGTGGAGCAGCTGTAAGTGATGGCCCAGCTGAAGGCAACAAGGTAATCCCCGCATCTGGAGCCAGGGCAGGCTCAGGCCCCTGACTCGGCCCAGCTGGTGTTTGTTGCAGGGGAACCTGTGCAGACTGGGACTCTTCAGGATCAGGCCCCAGACTTGGTTCAGGTGATGCCTGAGGCAAAGGATCCGGTGCAGACTGAGACCCCTCTGGTTCCGAGTCTGAGCCCAGTCCCAGGCCATCACACCCAGCCTGATGCCCAGGGGTGGCTCCTGGGGTCAGTCCCTGGAGACTCATCCTCTGCATTCCCTTCCACTGCCAAACCCTGGAGATGGAGGTTAATTGGAAGACGGGTGGAGGGAGCGAAAGAGGGCAGACGCCCCGCCCTTCCCAAGAGACTGTGCTATAATTTGCTGCTGCCACCTGCCTGCCTGAAGCTTGCCAGTTACACACATGTCTCTCTGTCTGTCTGTCTCTCTTCCTCTTCTACCTGGAGAGAGCTAGGCAAACCCTGGAGGTCTGGCAATCCTATACCAAGCACACAGTTCACCTGCTCACCTCCCTGCTACGGCGAGCTTTTTGCATTTGTATGTAAATTCTAGCAATTATTTTATAGTTGCATCAATAATAATAATAATAATTATTATTTTTTATACCCTGCCCATCTGGCTGGGTTTCCCCAGCCGCTCTGGGCGGCTTCCAACAAAATATTAAAATACAGTAATGCATCAAACATTAAAAGCTTCCCTAAACAGGGCTGCCTTCAGATGTCTTCGAAAAGTCTGGTAGTTTTTCTCTTTGACATCTGGTGGGAGGGTGTTCCACAGGGCGGGTGCCACCACCGAGAAGGCCCTCTGCCTGGTTCCCTGTAACTTGGCCTCTCGCAGTGAGGGAACCGCCAGAAGGCCCTTGGCGCTGGACCTCAGTGTCCGGGCAGAACGATGGGGATGGAGACGCTCCTTCAGGTATACAGGACTGAGGCCATTTAAGGCTTTAAAGGTCAGCACCAACACTTTGAATTGTGCTCGGAAACATCCTGGGAGCCAGTGTAGGTCTTTCAAGACCGGTGTAATGTGGTCTTGGCAGCCACTCCCAGTCACCAGTCTGGCTGCCGCATTCTGGATTAGTTGTAGTTTCCGGGTCACCTTCAAAGGTAGCCCCACATAGAGTGCATGGCAGTAGTCCAAGCGGGAGATAACCATAGCGTGCACCACTCTGGCGAGACAGTCTGTGGGCTGTGGGTCTCAGCCTGCGTACCAGATGGAGCTGGTAGACAGACGCCCTGGACACAGAGTTGACTTGCACCTCCATGGACAGCTGTGAGTCCAAACAGACTCCCAGGCTGCGCACCTTTAGCACATAAATGAGCACAGGCGGAATTGTACATCAGTCATCTTTCTGGCTGGTGCAGAAATGACCACCCCAGAAAGCTGCATGGAGTTCAGTGGGACTAAAACCACAGAATTGCAGAACCGGCAGGGACCCCTAAGGCTTATCTCGTTCAACTGCCTGCAATGCAGACATCACAGCTAAATTACTTGCTCCCAAGTAACTCTGCACAGCACTGCAACCTGAATACTGTTGCTGAAATGGAGCACAGTGCAGTGCTGAGGCCTCAATCATCGACTGGATTAATAGGAAACATCCATTTATGAGATATTGGATGAAATCTGTTTCTTTTCCTTCTTTTATACCCCCCCCCCCAATGCAATGGGAAACCACAAGGGGAAACAAGGACTGCCAGTAGACAGAGTTGGTGAGTCTCGCAACTCGAAGATAGCTGAAGCTGTCATTCACCTGAAATACAGCCTTTCTCTGCCGCTACCAACCCTTTGGGGTTTGTGCTATGCTAAATCTGCAAATGGAGAACAAAAGTTCATCTGCAGGAACAAACAGCTGCTGGCTATAATTCTGGGCTGGGGATGAGGGAGAGATTCATTTCACTTCACAGTCAAAGGTGCATCTACCTCGTTTGCACTTTCTGAAACAATATACAAACCAAAACTCTGGAATGCACGCTTCTCTGAATTTTGCAATCTCCTACTACCCTGAAGCTGAGGCTCCAAGACTTTGGCCACCTCATGAGAAGAGAAGACTCCCTGGAAAAGACCCTGATGTTGGGAAAGATGGAGGGCACAAGGAGAAGGGGACGACAGAGGACGAGATGGTGGGACAGTGTTCTCGAAGCTACAAACATGAGTTTGACCAAACTGGGGGGGGGGGGGGCAGTGGAAGACAGGAGTGCCTGGCGTGCTCTGGTCCAGGGGGTCACGAAGACTCGGACATGCCTAAATGACTAAACAACAACAACAAAACCACATACAGCTTACAGAAATATACTGTGCTAAAGTGCGCGTGAAAAATGCATATATTGGTGAAAATAACATGCACAAAATGCACTACACTAGGAAACATTGCTTTGCAAATATGCGTACATGAGGCAAGATTGCGTACAAAAATCTGTTTACTAGGAAAAACTGCCACTAAAATGCTGGTGGATTTCCATAAGAATTTTTTTTTTAATGCAAACTGATGGAGAAAATGTGGAAGTCCAAACATAAAACTGGAGAAACGAGAAACCCAAACTGACCAATTCGCCCCTCCCTCTCCTGGCTCAAGCCATTCAGATTCCGGACTCAGCTAGACTGGTAAAGAAAAAGCGATTTATATGAGTTGTATATGCGATATAACATTGTGCCACCAGATGGCGACGGGGAATTCCGGTTTTCCTCTACCTGTTTTCCCTGTTTAAATTTACAACGCTTTAAACTGAAACGCTTCTTAGATGTGTCTAGATCCAGCCTCCTTCTGCATTTTGTAGGTGTGCAAAAGGAAACATGGGGAGATCCAGTCTTGGCCAGCTCTACTTCAGCCTTCGCCAGTGGGGTGCCCATTTAAAAATAATAACCTAGAAACAGTTTAAAAACCGTGCATGGACCACTGATTGTAGGGTTTCCGGAAATAGTGTCTTTTGGCCATCAAATGCCTGGGTTAAAGAGGAATGCTTTAAAATTTCTCCTGGGTATCAGTAACGAGGGAGGCAGATGCACCTCACCAGGGAGGGTATTCTGCAACTGGGGAGCCACCACTAAAAAGGCCCTGTCGTGGGGCAGTGCCAATCAGGCTGCCCCCAACCCTTGCCAAGCCGGTTAACACCTCAGCTCTTGGGGCGAGCATTTCTTGCTTGGCTTTCTGCCATTTGGCTGAGGCAGGAAGGGGGTAAAAGGCCACGTCGAAGAGCTCTGTTTGAGCAAACATCTGCAGTTCACAAAGATGTCAAGACTGATGGAGAGCAAGCAAAAGTGGCGCCGGCAGGAGCAGGAGCGAAGGAAGGGGGTGCGGGAGGGGAGTACCCCGGGTGTCACCCTGATGGGGGTGACAAAATGGCAGGCGTGGGGCCTGAAGCTGTAGGGTGGCTGAGGCCCCACGGCGCTCCCGCCCCATCCCTCCCTGAGGGCACCAAATGCCCCATTCCACCCCTATGGGCCGTTCGTCCGACTCCTCGGCACACCGCCCCAGTTGCCCAAGATGCTTCTTCCGCTGCTGGGCAGGAGAGGGTTACCGTATTTTTCACTCCATAAGACGCACTTTTTCCCTCCTAAAAAGTAAGGGGAAATGTGTGTGCGTCTTATGGAGCGAATGCAGGCTGGAGGCTCTGCTCAGTGCTCCCTTTAAAGAGCCGTGTGGAGCGTGTGCGCAGCTCTTGGGGGCTTTTCCCCGAGGAGAGAGGAGGGACTGAGGGGCTGCCCTCTGTCCCTACCCACACCTCCCAGAAAAGCCAGGCTCTGCTCAGCGCTCCCTTTCGTCCCTCATCCCGCTTTGCTGGGAAGCCAGAAGAGGCGCTGCACAGCCATCGCTCTTGCTCTGCTGGCTTCTCAGCGAAGTGGGAGGAGGAACGGAAGGGTTTAAAGCAAGGAAAGCAAGAGCCGCTTACATGCTCTGCACAGAAATTTTTCTTTCTTTCTTTCCCCCTCTAAAAACTAGGTGCGTCTTATGGTCAGGTGATTCTTAAGGAGCGAAAAATACGGTATTTTTGATGGACAAGGCATCCTCAGAGTGCCTCTCGGACTGCCCTTTTGTCTCCCAGCCAAGCGAAATCCACTTGACAGTCAAGGGGCCATCCGGCGGGGAGTCAGAAAGCCCACGCTGAGATTTAGGGGAGCATTTATCTCGCTTCCACGTCTTCCATTAGCTAAACCCTTGAGGGTGCTTAACACAGTGTGCGGGGGCGTGTTAGAGTGGCTGTGCCCCTACAACTCGCTGTAAAAAATCCATTCACTTCAAAACACACAGGACTTCATGATGACCCTCTTGGGTGGGGGGTGACTGGGATCAGATCCGGAGGCCTCCTTCTGAACTCTCTTTATCTGTCACTTGTGGTCAGCCTGGGTGTGTGTGTGTGTGGATTTGTGTCCTATTTTACAGAGGCCAGCTCCCGATTTGTGGTCTCGTTCTCTCGCGGCTGCTCGTTCCCCCATTATTAAATTCAGTTCTCCGCTTTCCCCACATCAAGTTTGCAAAATCTGCCTGTGTTGTTTTCTCGTTTTCCCATTCTTCAGTTCAGCTCTCCACATTTTCTGCATCTGTTTGCAAAACTGTGTCCCCCCCCCAGTGTTTTTTTTTTGTGGGGGAGGGGGCAGGGATTGGTGGTGGAAATATTTGCAAAAAAAAAAAAAAAATGCTTTACCTGTATACGTAGAAATCGGATGAAGTCCATGCAAAGCCTCCTTCACAAACTAGCTCTTCTTTCTCGCCCCAGACTAGCAACGAACCTCCACGCATCAGCAGCCTCTACCTGTTGACTGGCTTTGCAAGGAGTCCCCTCGGCTGGTGTTTTTATTCAGTTGCAGAGGGATGAATCGGAAGGCCGAGATGTACCATGGGGGTCGCAGGCAAGAAGCTTTTGCCACGTCTAGACACCCACACGAGAGTCTTCCTCTCCTGCACTTGTTCTGCCCTCTTCCCTCAGAGGCCACCAAGGACCTGTTTTGGGGGGAAACAAAAAGGTTGTTAGTGGGAACAGAAGTGTGGCTATCGATTAAAAGCCTTTTAAGAACCGTCTTGCTTTTAAGCAGTTAATTGATCAGCAACAGACTCTCACACTGCACACCCCAGTAGATGAGTTTTCATATACATTACTTGAGTGGGAAACCGCATTGCAAAATTCGGGAAAGTGCAAATTTCATAGGATGGGAGAGTTCCGGTTCTCATATTGTTTTGAAAAGGCCAAATTAAGAAAGCTCGCCCTTAAATGTGAACCACGTTTCCCCAAACATCTATGCATAATTTTCTTTTCTTTTGAAATATTTTTTATATTTATTTTACAAGTGCAACGTTATAACAATACAAAATAGATATCCATATTTAGAGATTTCTCCAAATCTTGAGACCTCCCATCGTCCCCTAAAAGGGTCCTTTTGTCAACATTTTCAACTGCATATTGTGTCATAATCCATATTTAAAATCTCTCTATATTATCCATGTTATTTGCTACATTACAAGTGTTATTAAAATCCTGCTAATGTTTTCGTCTGCTTACAGAGGTCTCCTATATAAATGATAATCCCCCCCATACTTTATTGAAGTTTTTGTCTTCTTGGTTCCTGAGCTTCCCAGTCAGTTTTGCCATTTCGGCGTATTCCAACAGCTTGTCTTGCCATTCCTCTCTGGTACGGATTTCTATGTATAATTTTCCTACACCTCTAATAATAATAATAATAATAAATTTTATTTATATCCCGCCCTCCCCAGCCGAAGCCGGGCTCAGGGCGGCTAACAACAATCCTTCGAAGGATTTAACCTCTGTTGTGTCCCAGTGAGTGGGCCCCTGGCCTGATCCAGCAGGCCCTTCTTATGGACTGAATTTCCCCTTCCCCACCCCTAATTGTTGCTTAAGATTCTTGTCTGCAGGCTAAGGTAACTAGAAAAAAGGAGCGACCACGTTTAAGGCTCTAGTCCTCAGCCTCTGATCTCAACACAGTGCTGGATTTACACATAAGCTAAACAACCTATGGGGACGCAGGTGGCGCTGTGGGTTAAAGCCTCAGCGCCTAGGGCTTGCCGATCGAAAGGTCGGCGGTTCGAATCCCTGCGGCGGGGTGCGCTCCCGCTGCTCGGTCCCAGCGCCTGCCAACCTAGCAGTTCGAAAGCACCTCCGGGTGCAAGTAGATAAATAGGGACCGCTTACCAGCGGGAAGGTAAACGGCGTTTCTGTGTGCGGCTCTGGCTCTGGCTCTGGCTCGCCAGAGCAGCGATGTCACGCTGGCCACGTGACCCGGAAGTGTCTCCGGACAGCGCTGGCCCCTGGCCTCTTGAGTGAGATGGGCGCACAACCCCAGAGTCTGTCAAGACTGGCCCGTACGGGCAGGGGTACCTTTACCTTTACCTTTTAAACAACCTATAACTTAGGGCCCCACTCTCTTGGGGGCCCCAAAAAAAATTAAAGGAAAAATGGTTGTATGTATCCAAAATATAAGATAAAAAAAATAAAAATAAAACCTACATAAAGCAACCGTGTTTTGTGTTGTGGAGGTTCCTATGATGGAAGTCATGGGCCCCGACTGCTCACCTGCTCCCTAAAATATCACAGGTTTGCTCCTTTCTATATATAGGGTGCCTACATTCTGCATGGACTAGTTGCATGGCAACATGGGCAAATGGCTTTAGATACCTATCAGGTCCATAAATTACCACATAGCATATATTCACCTATTAAAAGACGCCTGCTTCTTGGGAGAAAAGCAATGACAAACCTAGACAGCATCTTAAAAAGCAGAGACATCACCTTGCCAACAAAGGTCGGTACAGTTAAAGCTATGGTTTTCCCAGTAGTGATGTAAGGAAGTGAGAGCTGGACCCTAAAGAAGGCTGATGGCCGAAGAATGGATGCTTTTGAATTCTGGTGCTGGAGGAGACTCTTGAGAGTCCCATGGACTGCAAGAAGATCAAACCTATCCATTCTGAAGGAAATCAGCCCTGAATGCTCACTGGAAGGACAGATCCTGAAGCTGAGGCTCCAAGACTTTGGCTAACTCATGAGAAGAGAAGACTCCCTGGAAAAGACCTTGATGTTGGGAAAGATGGAGGGCGCAAGGAGAAGTGGACGACAGAGGACAAGATGGTTGGATAGTGTTCTCGAAGCTACCAGCATGAGTTTGACCAAACTGGGGGAGGCAGTGGAAGACAGGAGTGCCTGGCATGCTCTGGTCCATGGGTCACGAAGAGTCGGACACGACTAAACGACTAAACAACAACAATATATTCAACAGCGACCATTTGTTGTCGACAAAGGACAGCTGGACATATAAAGGGCCCCATTACCTTCAGCAGCTTGGGGCTTCATCAAACCTAAATCCGGCCCTGTCTCAATGGGCACATGAAGCTCTGCAAATAGCCAACTGGCTCATGTGCCTTTGGGATCGCCACCCCAGCGATTCCCCACATCTCTCACAGTGCCAGGGCTCCTATGCCAGCTGCGCCGGCTTTTGGAAATGCCCCAGGACATTTTCAGACTTTCTGCCACCCGCTGCCAGCAACTCCTTGGAGCCCTGGGCTCAGTCTGCAAAAGCATGACTAATGCGCAGGCAATGGGGCTGTGCCGAAAACATTTGCTGTGTATTTGCTGACTGGGTATGTGGGCACCCAAGGCGGAGCTCGAACCTGGTGTTTTTACAGCCTGTTGAGACTGACGCAGCAGCTCAGGAGTTTGCATTGCACAGGAGAATGTATCTCAAAAGGCCATGTCTTCTTAGGGAAGTGACTGCAAACAGAAACGGCAAGGCCTGCTCCACTTTTATATAAACCAACGAGATAATAATAATAATAATAATAATAATAATAATAATAATAATAATAATTTATTTATACCCCGCCCATCTGGCTGGGTTTCCCCAGCCACTCTGGGCGGCTTCCAACAAAGTACAGTGGTACCTTGGGTTAAGTACTTAATTCGTTCCGGAGGTCCGTTCTTAACCTGAAACTGTTCTTAACCTGAAGCATCACTTTAGCTAATGGGGCCTCCTGCTGCCGCTGCTCTTATCCTGAAGCAAAGTTCTTAACCTGAAGCCTATTTCTGGGTTAGCTGAGTGTGTAACCTGAAGTGTATGTAACCTGAAGCGCATGAAACCCGAGGTACCACTGTATTAAAATACAGTGGTCTGTTAAACATCAAAAGCTTCCCTAAACAGGGCTGCCTTCAGATGTCTTCTAAAAATCTGGCAGTTGTTCTTCTCTTTGACATCTGGTGGGAGGGCGTTCCACAGGCCACACTCCCTTCTTTGCAACCTTCCGAGGGCCACCTGGCAGTTATGGGCGGGGCCGGAGGCAGAGGTGGGCGGAGCAACAGACCCCAGGAAGTTGTGCTTCTTGGCAAGGGCTGCCCAAGGAAGTTGCATAGGACATTCTGGGATCCAATCAGAGACCAAATGCCTGCTTTAAATTTGTGGTGTGCCACTCAAAACAGAGCAGCTGCGTGGCAGGAAGAGGCGGTGGCAGCAATGCTTCTGAATGCTGCTTTCTGGAAACCTCAGGAGAAGAGAAATTGCTCTTGGGCTCAGATCCTGGTTTCTAGTTTCCCACAGTCGTGTGGTTGGCCATTGTGAGAACGGGGCTGGACTCGATGGGCCACTGGTATGATCTAGCAGACAGGCTCTTCTCATGTTCTGCAACGGGCAAGATTTTGCAGCCTAATTATTCCTGGAAATTACTGCATCGCTTCAGCATTACGGCAAATTCTAGGAACTCCGCAGAGTGCAGCCCGTCTTTGGAGGAGCAGGACAGACAGAAAGAATGCAGAGGAATAATCGAGCAATACCTTCTTCCCCAGGCTTTCCCTAACCCATAAAACCAGACCCTGTTTTCCTTTTCCCCGAATTCCTATTTTTATTTCTTCTTATGTTTTTATCATACTGTTTTACCGGTTTGGCAATAACTCCTTTTGTTTTAATGCTATTGCTCATTGTTCTGAGGTTGCACCCCGCTTACAGCTTCTTTAAAAAATATTGAGGTTTATAAATACTTTTGAATGAGCACTTAATTTCTAGTAGGAGCATTTTTGGATCCTTCCTTTGGATGCAGGGAATCACATTTTTTAAATAGCTGCATGGAAGAGTGCAGCAGTTGCAGCTTGCACGCACGCAACTGAATTGAGGGCTATAGTAAAACTATGTGGAATTATTCCCAAATACAGTGGCACCTCTGGTTGCGAACGGGGTCCGTTCCAGGGTCCGGTTCGCAACATGAGCAGAACATAACCCGTGTCTGCGTGTGTGCGGGTTGCGATTTGCCATGTCTGTGCATGCGCGTGATGTCATTTTATGTGTCTGCGCATGCATGAGTGGCAAAACCCGAAAGTAACTCTTTCCAGGACTTCCGGGTCACCTTGGGACACAACTTGAAAAAATGTATCATGAAGAAAACGCAACACGAGGTGTGACTGTCCACTTATGGAGCGCAATTTTGCGGAGTTGCTTCCAAGCAGATCATGGAAGCCCCTTCATGGATCACTGCCTTGTCATGGCAAAGGGGCTTGAATAACTCAGAGAAGCTATGAGCTATGCCGAGCAGGGCACCCAAGATGAACAGGTCATAGTGGAGAGTTTGACCAAACGTGATCTACCTGGAGGAGGAACCAGCAAGCCACTCCAGTATCCCTGCCAAGAAAACTCCATGGACAAAGACAACCAGCATGAGTTTGACCAAACTGCAGGAGGCAGTGGAAGACAGAAGTGCCTGGCGTGCTCTGGTCCAGGGGGTCACGAAGAGTTGGACACGACTAAACGACTAAACAACAACAACAACAGATCATGGAAGTGAGCTGCAGAGCTGGTCTCTTTGAGACTTTCCAGGGTCAGAAGACTTTCCCATCCCACTCACATGCACACACACACACACACTTCCTGACTGCTGTACTTGTGACCTGTGGAAACTGTCTCATGTCTGCAACAGTGAATCATTGTTTGCCCCTCTCCAAATGCTTATTTTTACCTGCCTTTGGAATGTGGTCCTGACCTTGGGATCATACCACTCCAGCAGGGAAAGGGGAGCTGATGGAACCAAATGGGAGGGATGCCGGGATGTGTGTGTGTTGGTGCTTTTTAAATCACAGAGCGGAGTCATTTCAGAAGCAAAACTCATATTAGGAATGGCACATTTTCCCCATAAACCACCCCTCCTTTTGCATGTTCGTTCCTGCAAAGGCCGCTGAATTATGATTATTTATTTTGCTTTTGGACGGTTGGCGTTACTTTCCAATTGTATGATGCTTCAGCTTTTGTCAACGGAGAAATCTGAGGGCTCCCTTGGACAAAAAACAAGGACACCAGCCAGGAATACCAGAGCAAAAGAACAGCCAGTAGGTTTGGTCTTTATTGAAGACTGTCGCGACAGGACTGCCACCTGCCACCAGGTGAAACAAGATGGAAGCCCCGAACAACAGCAACAACAAGCCCCCAAACTTTTATTAGCTGCTAATCCCCGTGTTACACCCCCCCCCCCAAACTACATCACTAATACATCACGGTTACATCATGAAAGGGGAGGTCTGGTCTGGTGGCAGTAATCTGAGCATCCTGGACCCTGCCCCATTGTTCCCCTTGCCCTCCACCAAACACCCATCAAGTGGAACAAAAGAGATCTTTACATTTCCCTGTTTCTCACCCTTTTGTCTTGATCTGGGTTTTTTTATTTCTGGAATGGCTACCTGTCTGGCCCTCAGGTATCAGGATGCCAGGAATTATCACTCAGGCAGAGGGGCTGCTGAGCAGCTGAGCTCACATGTCTAGATGAATTTCTGAAGTTTTCCCAGTGAGCCAGTACATAGAGACATTGATCAGTGAATTGTTAACATTTGGTATCGTGCAGCAAAGGCCCTTTGAACAGATAGGAAGAAAACTGTGATGGGGTGTTTTGTGGGGACAAATCAAAAAGTCACAAAAGCGATTGTGCTGATTTTGGTAGTGGGCTGCATGTGCATCATATCTGCTGGAGGGGCAACCCCCCCAACCTATACATAAATTCCTGCAATAGCACCGAGAAGTGGGTTTTTTTGCAAATGCATTCTGATAATAATTATGAGTGATGGTGCGGCGACAGCACCATCAGGGCAGCAGCCTCCCCCAGCAGCCGGGGAGAGAACAGATTCCTTTCTTCGATCTGACCGTTCCCTGCAGGGCTGGATCGATATGAAGTGTTGATGGACTTGCTGCTCTTATTCATGGACTGCTGCTCCAAACAGAACAACATTTCCCTTCTTGCAAAGGGGTATTATATATTTATGAGGGATTAGGGAGATATAGAAAGACCCGTTGGTTGTGAGACCCTACCTGCATGGATGGCAGCTAACAGATTGAGGTTGAATCCTGACAAGACGGAAGTTCTGTTTTTGGGGGACAAGGGGCAGGCGGGTGTGGGGGACTCCCTGGTCCTGAATGGGGTAACTGTGCCCCTGAAGGACCAGGTGCGCAGCCTGAGAGTCATTCTGGACTCACAGTTATCCATGGAGGTGCAGGTCCGTACTGTGTCCAGGGCAGCTGTTTACCAGCTCCATCTGGTACGCAGGCTGAGACCCTCCCTGCCTGCGGACTGTCTTGCCAGAGAGGTGCATGCTCTAGTTATCTCCCGCTTGGACTACTGCAATGCGCTCTACGTGGGGCTACCTTTGAAGGTGACCCAGAAACTGCAATTAATCCAGAATGCGGCAGCTAGACTGGTGACTGGGAGTGGCCGCCGAGACCACATAACACCAGTCCTGAGAGATCTGCATTGGCTCCCACTACGTTTCCGAGCACAATTCAAAGTGTTGGTGCTGACCTTTAAAGCCCTAAATGGCCTCGGTCCAGGATACCTGAAGGAGCATCTCCACCCCCATCGTTCAGCCCGGACACTGAGATCCAGCGCCAAGGACCTTCTGGCGGTTCCCTCCCTGCGAGAAGCCAAGTTACAGGGAACCAGACAGAGGGCCTTCTCGGTAGTGGTGCCCTCCCTGTGGAACGCCCTCCCTTCAGATGTGAAGGAAATAAGCAGTTATCTTCTCTTTAAAATACATCTGAAGAAAGCCCTGATCAGGGAAGTTTTTAATATTTAATGCTGTATTGTTTTTAATACTTGATTGGGAGCCGCCCAGAGTGGCTGGGGAAACTCAGCCAGATGGGTGGGGTATAAATAATAAATTATTATTATATATTATTATTAGTGCGAGAGTCTGTTTGTAGGCTGAACAAGCTCTGTGGCAGAGCTACAGAAGGTTCTGGGAAAATCATAGAAATACAGTGGTGCCCCGCAAGACGAACGCCTCGCAAGACGAAAAACCCGCTAGACGAAAGGGTTTCCCGTTTTGGAGGCGCTTCGCAAAACGAATTTCTCTATGGGCTTGCTTTGCAAGACAAAAATGTCTTGCGAGTTCCTGCGGTTTCCCCCCCCTTCCGCCCCCTTTTCCTAAGCCGCTAAGCCGCTTATCAGCTGATCCGCTGATAAGCTGCTTAACAGCTGATCGCTTAAAGCCGCTAAACCGCTAATAGCGCTAATCCGCTAAGCTGTCAATGGGCTTGCTTCGCAAGACGAAAAAACTGCTAGACGAAGAGCCTCACGGAACGGATTAATTTTGTCTTGCGAGGCACCACTGTATAGCATTGGAAGGGACCAAATGGAAAGCGTCATGCTGGTGGTCAACAAAATAGGTTTAAAGAGTGTCTCAAGCCAAATCTTAAAAAATGTAGTATAAACACCAACAACTGGGAAACACTGGCCTGCGAGCGCTCCAGTTGGAGAACAGCCTTTACCAAAGGTGTCATGGGCTTTGAAGACACTCAAACTCAGGACAAAAGGGAGAAACGTGCTAGGAGGAAGGCATGCTTGGCAAATCCACACCATGATCAGCTCCCGCCCAGAAACCTTTGTCCCCACTGTGGAAGGACGTGTGGATCCAGAACTGGCCTCCACAGTCACTTACAGACTCGTTGTTGAAACCGTGTTTATGGAAGACAATCTTACTCAGCTACAAGGGATCGCCAAAGAAGAAGAAGATGGATACAGAAGGTCCAGGAACCTCAGCTAAAGCATTCAGGACAGATGGCCACCCAAACACTCAGACATGCGGCCTGGACCTGTGCTGAGAAATGTGGCACGAAAGGAAGCCTAGATGAGCCCTTCATTGACTCCGCCTGCCATTGGCTCTGGCGCTACCTGCTGTTGGCCTCCCGCCTTCCACCCTACCAGTCCCAGTGAACACCAGCTGCCACAGACTCTTCCATGCCAACCCTGAAACCTTTCGATGGAGGCCGGTTAAGAAACCATTTAAACAAACTGCGTGGGCACTTCAGGAACAGCTCCCTCTGCACACAGACCAACCGGGGAGAGAGCTTTGCCTGGTGCCTGGAAACGACTTCAAAAAATACAAGCACTTTTGTGATAACATTTGTTGTTGTTTAGTCATTTAGTCCTGTCCGCCTCTTCGTGACCCCCTGGACCAGAGCACGCCAGGCACTCCTGTCTTCCACTGCCTCCCGCAGTTTTGTCAAACTCATGCTGGTAGCTTCGAGAACACTGTCCCACCATCTCATCCTCTGTCATCCCCTTCTCCTTGTGCCCTCCATCTTTCCCAACATCAGGGTCTTTTCCAGGGAGTCTTCTCTTCTCATGAGGTGGCCAAAGTCTTGGAGTCTCAGCTTCAGGATCTGTCCTTCCAGTGAGCACTCAGGGCTGATTTCCTTCAGAATGGAGAGGTTTGATCTTCTTGCAGTCCATGGGACTCTCAAGAGTCTCCTCCAGCACCATAATTCAAAAGCATCAATTCTTCGGCGATCAGCCTTCTTGATGGTCCATCTCTCACTTCCATAACATAGTATTGTATATAAACAGCAGTTATCATTTGATGTAAAAAACCAGAAATGGAAGCTGAAGGAAGTCAACGGGGGGTGGGGTGGGGTGGGGGGAGAATGAAAACTAATGTTTAGTATTGATATTGGATATTTGTTTTGGAAATGGGAAATCAATAAAATAAAAAATA
Source organism: Podarcis cretensis (assembly GCF_951804945.1). Taxonomy (NCBI): domain Eukaryota; kingdom Metazoa; phylum Chordata; class Lepidosauria; order Squamata; family Lacertidae; genus Podarcis; species Podarcis cretensis. The sequence continues at coordinate 5,314,089 of NC_137170.1, forward strand.
AAAAAAAAATAAAATAAAATAAAATAAAATAAAATAAAATAAAATAAAATAAAATAAAATAAAATAAAATAAAATAAAATAAAATATAAAATACAGGCATCTTTTAAAGGGGGAGACAGGAAACTTTATCACACCCCCTCCAAATTTTAAGCTCAGGAAGGGAGCTTGTGTTTGGTGGCTGATGGAACAGGCAGGGCAAATGTGGGTTTTTAAAAATAATTATTATTATGCATTAAATGTCCTTTAAATATATGCAAGCGTTAGTCATGTTGCTGCCACTGTGACGTGCAGGGGCTCCATCTTAAGGAAAGGAGGGGGGCAAAGCAAACATTTGCTGATGGCTTTTAATAAGCCATTAGTGTCTAATTATCATGCAAAGAGTGCAATTAGGCTCACACAGCCTGTTCCAGCTCGGCGTTCTCCCAGATCCAATTTGCCAACTTGGTTTCCGGGTGGCGCTTTTGCTGCGGAGCAAAACCCTCTGCCAGGACTTGAGTCAGGAGGCTCCTGGCATGTGGGTGTTATGGACCGGCTTGGCAAAAGACACTTCTAGGTCTTTGCCCAGACTCCGTGGGCCTCTCTGTTGACAGCTGCTTGCCGGTGTTGGAGGAGTGTCATAACTCAACATAACTAACATTTTACATTTATACTTGCTCTTCAGAGCTGACTTCCCTCCTTCTTCTGGTTTTTTATATCACATATAATTTTATGGCATTATTTTCTTCCATTTTATATATTGTTATTAATTTTCTATATTTGTCCATAGTGTAAAAAGTAAAGGTAAAGGGACCCCTGACCATTAGGTCCAGTCGAGGACAACTCTGGGGTTGCAGTGCTCATCTCGCTTTATTGGCCGAGGGAGCTGGTGTACAGCTTCCGGGTCATGTGACCAGCATGACTAAGCCGCTTCTGGCGAACCAGAGCAGTGCACGGAAATGCCGTTTACCTTCCCACCGGAGCTGTACCTATTTATCTATTTGCACTGCTGTGCTTTCGAACTGCTAGGTGGGCAGGAGCAGGGACCGAGCAATGGGAGCTCACCCCGTCGCATGGATTTGAACTGCCGACCTTCTGATCAGCAAGTCCTAGGCTCAGTGGTTTAACCCACAGCGCCACCCGTGTCCCTGTCCATAGTGTATCCATAAACAAATAAGTCCTCATGTTTATACAATTCTTGTTGTCTCTCTGTATTCATTTACCACTAGTTATATTAGTTTCCTTTTACATTTTGCTTCTTATTATTTTCATTATCCATCACTTTTCTTACTCTTTCCCGTTATGAGGTTTGTTTCCAATTCTACTGGTTTTACTATTTCATCTTATCTTTCCTATATACAACATAAATTTTCCCCATTCTTTTTGAAATGTTTCCTCACCATGTTGTCGAATTTTCCCTGTTAGTTTGGCTATTTCTGCATATTCCATTACCTTCTGTCACCATTCTTCTACTGTTGGTAATTGCTGCTGTTTCCAGACCTGAGCTAGAAGTAACCTCGTCGCTGTTGTTGCATATAAAAACAGTTTCTGGTCCTTCTTAACTATATCTTCCCCTACTATTCCTAGCAAGAATGCCTCCGGCTTTTTCAAAAACATATATCTAAAGATCTTCTTTAGCTCATTGTATATATTTTCCCAGTATGTTTTTACCTTACCACATGACCACCACATGTTAAATAAATTATCTTCTTTCACCCCCCATCTCCAGCAATTCTTGTTTCCTGTTTTGTACATCCTTAACAGTTTAGTAGGAGTGAGGTACCGCTTTTTCTTCTAAGCAATCTTCCAGGGCCGCATGGCGGGGAAGAGGGTAGGACCGGGGGCCAAAGTGGAAAGAGCAATGGGTGTCAGTGGGAGATAGGGCTGTCAACAGCTACAGTCAAACCTAAGTTGTCAATCGTAATCCTAAATCGGAAGCCCATTTTTTGCTTCTGAAATGTTTGACAAATGAGGCGCGGCTTCCGATTGGTTGCAGGAGCTTCCGAAAAACATTCGAAAACCGGAGCATTTTCCTCCGGGTTTTCAGTGTTCAGGAGCCGAAACGTTCCGAAACAGAGGCGTTTGGGACCCGAGGTTTGACTGTACTAGCTGCATGGCTACACTGTTGGAGGCAGGAACTGTTAATTCACTGAACTGTTAATTCACAGGAACTGCTTTAATTCACACTGAAATGGGAATCGCTATGTATTGGTGAAAAAGCTTTAACATGGGGATTTTCCATGGGGCTATATTAAAAGCTTTTTGCAGCTTGATAATTACCGTATTTTTCGCCCTATAGGACGAAAATGAAGGGGAAATGTGTGTGCGTCCTATGGGGCGAATGCAGGCTTTCACTGAAGCCTGGAGAGCGAGAGGCGTCGGTGCGCACCGACCCCTCTCGCTCTCCAGGCTTCAGGAAGCTATCCACAAGCCTTGCAAGCCCGGCGGGAGCTCCCGCGGGCTCGCAAGGCATGCGGGCAGCAGCCTGCAGCCCACAAGCTCGGGGGACAGCGGGGAGGCGCAGCGCCACCACCCCACTATTTCCCAACCTGGTCTAGAGGCTTGCGGGGGGGGGGGGGAGAAGCAAGCTTGCTTCTCCCCATTGCCAGCCCCACAAGCTCGGGGGATAGCGGGGAGGCGGAGCGCCGCCACCCTGCTATTCCCCAACCTGATCTGGAGGCTGGGGGGGGGGAGAAGCAAGCTTGCTTCTCGCCCCCGCCAGCCCCACAAACTCGGGGGACAGCGGGGCAAGCTGCTGCCCCATGGAGGCTAGAGAGGCTGTCCCTGAAGGCAGAAGAGGGAGACGGAGCACTCCGTCTCCCTCTTCTAGCTTGGGGATGGCTGCGCAAACCTGGGGGGGAGGGAAATCAAAAAATTTTCCTTGATTTCCCCCCCAAAAAACTAGGTGCATCCTATGGGTCGGTGCGTCCTATAGGGCGAAAAATACGGTAACTGTTGATCGTTCTCCACTCTACTCAGATATTAATACTGCACAGTTTGAAGTGACAGGATGCATAAAAAACAGAGTCCTTTTGGAATAAAAACATAATGAAGGGCTGCAAGTTAAATCCAGACTTTCGCTTGCAGAACCTTTTTCAGTAGCATCACAAGGGCATCAAAGAGCTGGATGGAAAGGCGGCCAGTTCAGAGAGCGCAGCTGGGCTGTGGGTCTGGATTGTGTTTTGTAAGGCAGCAGAGATATCGAGGGTGGGGAGGAGCCACCCAGCAGCAGAAGCGGGGAGATAAAAGGACCCTAAAGCGAAAGTGGTGGTTATGGGCCCCAGATATGAGGCTGTGCTGTGTGCACAGAAGGAGCTCTGGAGAGCCAGACTGAAGGGGGTGAATAACCTCAAAAAGAGCAAAAAAAAAGCTTTCTTGGCCAAGGTTTTCAGGACTTACCAGACAGATGCTTGGGAGGTCTGCATTAATGGGGCATGTGAAGTAGTTATTGAGCCAAATGAGGCCCCCTGCCCTCTTTATCCATCCCTCGAGACCCTCCCTCTGTGACACATGTGCAAATGCTTTTGCCAGTCATCTAGTCCAACCACCTGCAATTGCGGGAATCTTGCCATTTCTGCATATTCCACCAGCTTGGTCTGCCACTCTTCTCGGTTCGGGAAAGATCAGAAATCAGGAAAACCAAGTATTTTTAAAAGACTGGAATAACTTTCTAATGTACAGTCATACCTTGGGTTACAGACGCTTCAAGTTGCGCGTTTTCGGGATACGGATGTGTCGAAACCTGGAAGTACCAGAATGGGTTACTTCCAGGTTTTGGCGCTTGTGCATGCGCAGAAGCACTAAATCACACTTTGCGCATGTGCAGAAGCACCAAATCGCAACCCGCGTGTGTGCAGACGCGGCGCTGCGGGTTGTGAACATGCCTCCCGCACGGATCACATTCGCAACCTGAGCGTCCACTGTATTTGAGAGTTCACTGTAAACAGCTGAAGGCACCGGCAGGAATACAATGACACTTGCAACATGGATATTGGATACTATGGTTACACTTTATAACAGATAGATTACAGTAAAAGACGCAGGAATTTTTTAAAAGAATTGGAACTCGTGAAGGAAGGAGGTCTCAAGGTTCGAGAGAACCCTTTTCTTAATGTGTGAAAATGTCATGTTTATGGTGTTTAATAAAAAACTAATAAAAAAAATTATATATAGTGCAATGCAGGATTCTTATGCCCAACCTGGGCATTATATTAGGGGAAACTGCTTTGCGAAAATGGGTAAGGTAAAGGTAAAGGTACCCCTGCCCATACGGGCCAGTCTTGACAGACTCTGGGGTTGTGCGCCCATCTCACTTAAGAGGCCAGGGGCCAGCGCTGTCCGGAGACACTTCTGGGTCACGTGGCCAGCGTGACATCGCTGCTCTGGCGAGCCAGAGTCGCACACGGAAACGCCGTTTACCTTCCCGCTGGTAAGCGGTCCCTATTTATCTACTTGCACCCGGAGGTGCTTTCGAACTGCTAGGTTGGCAGGCGCTGGGACCGAGCAGCGGGAGCGCACCCCGCCACAGGGATTCGAACCGCCGACCTTTCGATCGGCAAGTCCTAGGCGCTGAGGCTTTAACCCAGGTGTGTGTATATTACGATAAAGTCACATTAAAATGCTAATGAATTACCATGAGGATTTTTTTAAAAAATCCCAAACTGATATGGAAACGGGGGACAGGACATTTTGATCTAGCAGGCCAGATCATCACTCCGCACCCGCACTTACTCTGACAGGTAGGCAGGGCTCCCCGTCAATCAATCAGCTGACATGTTGATGTCAGGTGACTGATTCATAGGGGATCCCAGCCACCTGCTGCAGCTGACCAGTGGGGTTTAGTGAAGGGGGTCTGCTTCCCCATCCTTTTTCTGCAGGAAAACTGCTGGTAAACAGGCTTGAACCCTGCCTCTTGGTGCCTCTCAGTGATGCCAGGTGATTGACAGGTGGGTGTGGTTTGTGGGAAATGCCCTTGCAGGCCAAACTGGACTCTCCAGCAGACACCCTAACCTAAGCCTGAATTATTGCAATTAATTAATTGACCTGCAACTCGCCCACGTGATGTGGCCAAGCCAGGGTGGAAACTGGCTTGCGATCGTTTTAATTTGGGTTGCATTATCTATATTTAGCAGGCGTCACAGTACATCGGCTGCATTGCTGGGTGTTGTTCCTTGCCCTGAGCGCCCTCAGGAAATCCAGCTCACTTGCCAAGAATACGCTACAGCTCAAAGGCGAGGAATGCACTTTTGTCAGCCACGATGACAGCATGTTCCTGAAACGATGGGCAGCGTTACATTTTAATAGCCTAATGTCACTCTCTTCCCTCGGACGGGACTGAACATCCTGGTCCAAAGAATGCTGGCCAACAAGGCAGAGAGAAAAATGCTTGATGTAACCCAGAGAGGAGGGGTGGACTAATATATAACTAACCATCATCTAATAGCTAAATAAAACAAGCCTACCGATTTGGATGTTAGGGACGCGGGTGGTGCTGTGGTCTAAACCACTGAGCTTCTTGGGCTTGCCGATCAGAAGGTCGGCGGTTTGAATCCCCACGATGGGGTGAGCTCCCATTGCTCTGTCCCTGCTCCTGCCAACCTAGCAGTTCAAAAGCACGTCAAAGTGCAAGTAGATAAATAGGTGTCACTGTGGCGGGAAGGTAAACGGCATTTGTGTGCGCTCTGGTTTCCGTCACGGTGTCCCATTGCACCGGAAGCGGTTTAGTCCTGCTGGCTACATGACCCGGAAGCTGTACGCCGGCTCCCTCGGCCAATAAAGCAAGATGAGCGCTGCAACCCCAGAGCCGGCCACGACTGGACCTAATGGTCAGGGGTCCCTTTACCTTTACTGATTTGGATACATCATTCCTGAAACACCTTTCAGGTTTCCACTAAGGGCTTAAATTGGGGGTCAGCAAACTTTTTCAGCAGGGGGCTGGTCCACTGTCCCTCAGACCTTGTGGGGGGCCAGACTATATTTTGAAGGGGGAAAAAAAAAGAATGAATTCCTATGCCCCACAAATAACCCAGAGATGCATTTTAAATAAAAGGACACAATCTACTCATGTAAAAACATGCTGATTCCTGGATCGTCCGCGGGCCAGATTTAGAAGGCGATTGGGCTGGATCCGGCCCCTGGGCCTTAGTTTGCCTACCCATGGCTTAAGTGGTCCCCAAACAGGCCAGTTCAGCAATGCTTAAATACCAGTTTACATTAGGAAGATACTGTTGGTCTATCTCCCTCAATATTGTCTGCACTGACTGGCAGCATCTCTCCAGGGTTTCAGGCAGTAGTCTCTACTTTTCCTCTTAGGGGATGGAACCCAAGACCTTCTGCACACCAAGCAGATGTTCTACCACTGAGCTGTGGCCTGTGATCTGCTTTTCAGCGCTAAGCTCAGGTCTTGAAATAACTAAGGACTAATAGAGAAGAAGAAGAAGAAGAAGAAGAAGAAGAAGAAGAAGAAGAAGAAGAAGAAGACGAAGAAGAAGAAGAAGAAGAGTAGTTTGGATTTGATATCTTGCTTTATCACTACCCTAAGGAGTCTCAAGGGCCGCAGGTGGCGCTGTGGGTTAAAGCCTCAGCGCCTAGGACTTGCCGATCGAAAGGTCGGCGGTTCGAATCCCTGCGGCGGGGTGCGCTCCCGCTGCTCGGTCCCAGCGCCTGCCAACCTAGCAGTTCGAAAGCACCTCCGGGTGCAAGTAGATAAATAGGGACCGCTTACCAGCGGGAAGGTAAACGGCGTCTCCGTGTGCGGCTCTGGCTCTGGCTCTGGCCAGAGCAGCGATGTCACGCTGGCCACGTGACCCGGAAGTGTCTCCGGACAATGCTGGCCCCTGGCCTCTTGAGTGAGATGGGCGCACAACCCCAGAGTCTGTCAAGACTGGCCCGTACGGGCAGGGGTACCTTTACCTTTACCTTTAAGGAGTCTCAAAGCGGCTAACATTCTCCTTTCCCTTCCTCTCCCACAACAAACACTCTGTGAGGTGAGTGGGGCTGAGAGACTTCAGAGAAGTGTGACTGGCCCAAGGTCACCCAGCAGCTGCATGTGGAGGAGCGGAGATGAAAACCCGGTTCCCCAGATTACGAGTCTACCACTCTTAACCACTACACCACACTGGCTCTCCAAGAATGCATGCCCTGGAGCATGTGCAGAGTACTCTCCCACATTCACATTGTGGCAATCAAAGTAAAGGCAATGAAAAGGAACAGAGGAGGCAGAGGCTGGCTTTCCTAGACAGCTTGAGCACCATTTTGGGCCTTCGTTCTTAATAGAGAACAAACTTAGTTGGCCTCTAAGGTGCTACTGGACAATTTTTTAATTTATTTCCACTGAGTGTTTGGTTTGCCTGCTCCTTGCTCAGTAGCAAGCAGAGGTGATATGCCCTGGGTGGCCTTCCAAGCGTTCCTGCCTCTCTGTCTAGCCGCTCCACGGCTGCTGCTGTTGTGAAGATGGCTCAGATAAGCACAATCAATCATTTCACTCAGTGCAAGGACAGCCTTTTGCAGGCCGAAGAGCTACAGGTATTTGCTTGGCACGCTGCCCTTGCTGAAGTTTGCCACTGGAGAGGGACAAAACTGGTTTCTCCCAGTTTCTCATTTTTCCAATCAACTTCAGTTCTTCACATTCCCAGATCAGCGTGTGATTATTTTATTTTTATATCGGAAAGGTCCTCGTGAAACTTTGCCGCCATTTCCGCACAGAAATTTCCTAATATACATATTTGGGCATGCAATTTTGCTTAAGACACACCTGCTTACAAAGCAATTTCCTCTAATACAATTCATTTTTGCCCGTGATTTTCACATATAGGTTATGCACATGTAATGTTATGCATACCACTTGGCTGGGAAACTGTACTGCAAAATGTGCAAATTTTGAAGGATGGATGTGTTTTTGAGTTATCATGCAAATTAGGTAGGCTCACCTAATATGAAATTATTATTTTTTTAATGTGAAACTAAAATCATGTGAAATTAAAAATGTTTGTGTCAAGATGCTTCACTTTACACTTGTTTGCTTTAGATTACATTTGCTATTTTACCATGCGTTCAGTCAATTTGGAGAGATCTTTTGTTGCTCTTTGCAATCACTTTTTGGTTTTAACCGCTTTGAATAATTGAGTATTATCAGGAAATAATAATAATAATAATAATAATAATAATAATAATAATAATAAGTTGTTGTTGTTACTATTTATTTATTAAATGTCTATACCACCCTTACAAACCTAGACAGAATCCTAAAAAGCAGAGACATCACCTTGCCAACAAAGGTCTGTATAGTTAAAGCTATGGTTTTCCCAGTAGTGATGTATGGAAGTGAGAGCTGGACCATAAAGAAGGCTGATTGCTGAAGAATTGATGCTTTTGAATTATGGTCTGGAGGAGACTCTTGAGAGTCCCATGGACTGCAAGAAGATCCAACCTCTCCATTCTGAAGGAAATCAGCCGTGAGTGCTCACTGGAAGGACAGATCCTGAAGCTGAGGCTCCAAGACTTTGGCCACCTCATGAGAAGAGAAGACTCCCTGGAAAAGACCCTGATGCTGGGAAAGATGGAGGGCACAAGGAGAAGGGGACGGCAGAGGATGAGATGGTTGGACAGCGTTCTCGAAGCTACCAGCATGAGTTTGACCAAACTGCGGGAGGCAGTGGAAGACAGGAGTGCCTGGCGTGCTCTGGTCCAGGGGGTCACGAAGAGCCGGACATGACTAAACGACTCAACAACAACAACAACCACCCTTCAACCATTGATCACAGGGTGGTTTGCATTATAAAAACATAAAAATACACAACATAATAACAAATGAAAACAACAACCCCCTCCAATGCTCACCCCTAACTCTAAATCACGTATGAAAAAGTCCAAAAATACAGGTCCCAACCCTCCACTGTCTAATAAACACATGCCTTTTAATACTTATTTTCTGGTTGGAAAGTAGCATTGCAAAATTCAGAGAAGTTCAGGTTTCACAGAATTGCTGTGTTTTGGTTCACTTGTTCAGACCCTCCAAGTGTCCCTGTTTTCCAGGGACAGTCTCAGATTTACAGAAGCCATCCCAGTTTCTGATTTGATCCTGGAATGTCCCACTTTTCCTTAAAGGTAAAGGGACCCCTGACCATTAGGTCCAGTTGCGGACGACTCTGGGGTTGCGGTTGCGGCACTCATCTCGCTTTACTGGCCGAGGGAGCCGGCTACAGCTTCTGGGTCATGTGGCCAGCATGACTAAGGCGCTTCTGGCAAACCAGAGCAGCGCACGGAAATGCCGTTTACCTTCCCACCGGAGCGGTACCTATTTATCTACTTGCACTTTGACGTGCTTTCGAACTGCTAGGTTGTGCAGGGGACTGAGCAACGGGAGCTCACCCAGTTGCGGGGATTTGAAAACTGCCGACCTTCCAATCAGCAAGCCCTAGGTTCTGTGGTTTACACCACAGCGCCACCCGCTTTTCCTGAGGTCGTCCCTATTTTCATCGGAGAAATGTTGGGGGGTATGGAGTTATCTGACCCCCAAGCCATCTGAAGGCAGGCCTGTATAGGGGAGTTTTCATGTTTGGTGTTTAATTGTGTTTTTATAAATGATGGAAGCTGCTCAGAGTGGCTGGGGCAACTCAGATGAGCAGGGAATAAACAATACTACAACAACAACAACAACAACAACAACAACAACAGGATATCCTTCTTTTCATGTTAGAAGTTATTCATGTTCCAGGAAGCATAAATTGGGGACGTTGACATCAAAATGTGAATTGATGAAGATTTCTCCTTCCTCCTTAAAGGTCCTGAACAGGCAGCCTACTATGAAGACAGCTAATTCTTCTGCGTTTCTGCCCAAAGAGTCATTCCCGGATCTGATCTTAGCTGATTTAGAGGTTGCGAGAGAGACGTTTGCCTTTATTTATTTGCGGCGTTCGTCAGCCAGCCATCCCAGGGCAGGAATCCCTGTATCAGTAAGCCTTTATGTAGCAACAACACCAAAAACCAAATCCACATGAAAGCCTGAAAACCAGTAATTAGTGCAGTCAGCACTCTCTGCGAAAACAGGTAATTACAAACTCAGCACATCTCACCACCTTTCAGAGGCCTGGGCAAAGAGGTGTGTCTTCACCTGCCCATGAAAAGCAAAGGGCATTGGTGCAAGAGGTGTCATTCCAGAGATGGAGTTTCATCACAGACAAGGTCCTCTTGCAGGAACAGCTGTAGCAGGCAAACCAAAATGCTTGTTTGCAAAGCTATTGTACTACCAACCATACTGTATGCTTGTGAAACATGGACCACTTATAAACGCCAACTCCTTGAAAGATTCCATCAACAGTGTTTCCAAAATTTTTTGCACGTCGCTTGGTTAGACAGGTGAACTAATGCCAGTGTACTGGAAGAAGCAAAGATCACCAGTGTTGAAGCAATGATTCTTCAACATCAACTTCATTGGACGGGTCATGTGAGGATGTCTTCCAAAGCAACTACTCTATTCCAAACTTAAAAATGGAAAGCGTAATGCTGGTGGTCAACAAAAGAGGTTTAAAGACTCTCTCAAGGCAAATCTAAAAAAAAATGTAGTATAAACACCAACTGCTGGGAAACACTGGCCTGCGAGCGCTCCAGTTGTATTTCAGTTCAACAACTACTTTGATAAAATACATATTTTGCTATGTGCAAATGGCTTTAGATACCTATTAGGTTCGTAAATTACCAGATAGCATATATTCAACACAAAAACCAGCGACAATTTGTTGTTGACAAAGACAGCTGGACATATAAAGGGCCCATTACCTTCAGTAGCTGAGGGCCTCATCAAACCTAAATCTGGCCCTGAAAGATGTTAATGAGGAGATTTCACCCTCCTACTGCACGAATCTGCTGATTTTCCAGAGAGGAGGGGGCGGACTGTGCTTGCTACTTATTCCGCTCCAGCCTCACTTCAAAGGGGGAGACTGAGTGTTATCTCTGTGTAGATAAGGTCACTGCGGAAAGCAGCTGTAACACTCAGTGCAGTCCAGCGTCTCCATTTGTATATAGTTTGTATAGTACAGTAGCTGTTAGTGAATAAAAGAAGATATTCTTCAGCGCTGTCGTCCAAGTGATTTATGCTCTGCTATACTCTGCTGGGCACGGCTGTCTTCTGGAAGTGAGTTCGGTGCTCACAGCTCTGAGTTGTGAGTCCACCGCACTTAGACCTGTTCCTGCAGAAGAAGGTCTGTGGAAGTGCTACCCCAGCTCGCCTGGCCCAGTCGGGGCTGAAGTGGTTGAGCCCAGCCGGTGGCACTGGCTCAAGGGCGATGCTGACAGTTAAATCGCATGGGGGAAATGACAAGATTGAGCCGTTTGGGGCTACACAGGTCAGTTCCCATGCAATGCAAAGCAGCAACCCACCTGGACAGTCCTCTGGAAACCACTCTGCAAACTGGTGTGGAACCAATACAATGTTGTGTCTCCAGCTCCCAACGCATAACAGTCTATGGGATCCTCAAATCATGGAATTGTAGAGTTGGAATGAGGTTCATGTAGTCAAACGCGACTCTTCTTCTGTAGCGCAGGACTGATCCATGTGAGACAAACCTAGAAGCGCAAATCTGGCAGAGAAGTGTTGAGGGCAGGTGTGTTTTATGCTCACCGAACCCTTCTGCCATTTTATCCATTGATTTCCCAGGCAACGCAGACCATTCCCTTGGGAGTGCACACTAGAACTATCCAACAAGCACGCAGAGAATTACTGCAGCAGCAATGATATGTACCCCCCCCCCAAAGATGCAAAATCAGTTTGGGAGCAGTACTTCTTTTTTGGCAAACCCTTCCGGCCAACGCATGCTAGTGTCAGTGCTGTGAAACGTGATGCCAACGGAACAAAACAACCTTGCTTTGAAATTTCGCTACAGATTCTGTGGGTGAGCCTGTGCGGTGATTCACCCTGCTGCCAGATCTCCCTGGTGCACCGGCAGCGCACTCATGTTTAATGAAAAATGCATCCCTTCTCTTTTGCAATTGCTCCCGTCGGCCGGGTGCTGCATTATTGATAGCGGCGACGCCTGTTGATTAAGAGGGAACGGAACGGGTGTGTGTTCCTGCAAATCCCTGGGAGATGTTTGCCTACATATCCAAAGTTAATTCTGGGTGCATTAAAACACAGATGTTGACTGACAGGGATAATTGCACCTGGAAGAGGCTGGAGTAGACACACACACACACACACACACACACAAAATGCCACAAGCCTTCGTCACACCATCCATCTTCCTTTATTACTCTCTCCAACAACAACGTCAAAAGGTTTCTTGCAAGTCCCTAGTCTCATATTCCGGCTCTGTGTTGCCACAACTTGCTGAAGTCATCAGTAATGTCTCTTCTCTCTCTGTAAAAACATATATAAAAATGCATTGCCCAGGTAATACGCCACCTGCCCTGCCATTTTGTGAGAAGAGCAGATCTCTCCAGAGAGGTACCAAACACGCTCCCCTCACCCAGTCAAATCGCTAATCTTCCCCAGCCACGTTTCGTTCGCTGTGATCTCTGCAGGAGGCCCTGCTAACTGCACGGAAGGCTGCAGGTGCACATCTCACGGTGAAGAAGACAGCTATCTCTGTGGCAGAATATTAAAGACTCTGGGGTTGCGGCGCTCATCTCGCTTTATTGGCCGAGGGAGCCGGCGTACAGCTTCCGGGTCATGTGGCCAGCATGACTAAGCCGCTTCTGGAGAACCAGAGCAGCACACGGAAACACCGTTTACCTTCCCACCGGAGCGGTACCTATTTATCTACTTGCACTTCGTACTTTTGAACTGCTAGGTTGGCAGGAGCAGGGACTGAGCAATGGGAGCTCACCCCGTCGCGGGGATTCGAACCGCCGACCTTCTGATCGGCAAGTCCTAGGCTCTGTGGTTTAACCCACAGCGCCACCTGCGTCTCTGTGGCAGAATATTAGAATGACAGAATTGGAGAACTGGAAGGGACCCTAAGGGTCATCTAGTCCAACCCCCTGCCATGCAGGAATCTCAGCAAAACAGGCTCCACATGGAGATCAGACAGACTCCTGGCTCTGCGCGTCTGAAAACTTACCATTTCCTTGACATTTAAGAGTGCTTCTGAGCATGCAACAGATATTTTAACTTCTCATTGAACTGGTTTCACGGTGCTATTTTGTCGTTCTTCTATCTGAACTGCCTCGGAGTTCCCTTTTATTTCTTTTCAATGAAAGCTGGTAGGTACACCGGTCCTTTTTGTAAGCAAATAGTACCATAATCTCATCCTGCTGGGGTAGCTCAGTCGGTAGAGCATGAGGCACTTAATCTCAGGGTTGTGGGTTTGAGCCCCACACTGGACGAAAGATTCCTGCATTGCTGGAGGTAATACTACTACTACTACTACTAATAATAATAATATAATATAATATAATATTTAATATAATATAATATAATAATTTATTATTTATACCCCGCCCATCTGTGTGTCTATACCAGGCATAAGCAAACACGGCCCTCCAGATGTTTTGAGACTACAGTTCCCATTATCCCTGACCACTGGTCCTGCTAGCTAGGGATGATGGGAGTTGTAGTCCCAAAACATCTGGAGGGCCAAGTTTGCCTATGCCTGGTCTATACACATATACTCACCCATATAGTTCCCAATAGTGGCTGGGGAAACCCAGCCAGAAGGGTGGGGTATAAATAATAAATTATTATTCTTGTTGTTGTTGCTTAGCAGCAGTAATCTCATCACATAGCCTGTTTCCACCCCAGCTGCTTGTAGTTTGCTTTGGGATTCTCTGGGCAAGGTTATGGGACTAACAAATTCAATAAATAATAATGATCATACTTGCGACTTTGAGACCTGGTGACTGAGTTTGCCTTTTTCCTCCTCCCTCCCAGTTCCATTTTCCTTTTGTGTGTGTGTCTTTTAGATGCCAAACCTGAGAGCAAGGACTATCGTACTACTGAGCTTCATATGCTGCTCAGGGACCCTTTTTAGCCCCAAAGAGCAGGGCATAACAGCTTTACATAGATGGTAAATATTGAAGTGGAATGCTTCTGCCACTACTTCACTTCACTTCACTTCACTTCACTTCACTTCATTTTATTTTCCATTGCTTTAAGGATTTTAAATTGCAAGCTGCCTCGAGAGGGCTCTTGTCTTAAAGTTATTTTGGATAAGTAGAATAATATAAAAGCCTTGGCTTTCCGAATGTCACACACGCCTGGATACCACTGACAATGATGTTGCCCACTTCCCTTATGAATTCTGCAGCATCTAGCGCTCGCCTCCGAGACTTTGATTACGGCTTCTGCAAGTTTTTGTTTGCCTTAAGACAATTGCTAGGTTTTCTTAGAAGGAGGCTAAAACTGCAGCGTTCCTCGAAGGCCGCAGCCTTGCTGTCGCCCCCTGATGTAAACAGAGGGAGATCAGAGATGTTTCGTTGGTCAGCTTAGAGGAGACGAGGGGCGGGCAAACATCTCAATTGCAGTGTCCCCCGCTTCCCCATTTCCCCACCCTAAAGTCTGCTTTACGACATTCCCACATTTGTACACATTCTCATTTCTCCAAAAGTTCTGCATTCTGCAAAGTGCATAAATCTTTCCTAACATAATTCGTTTGGGCAAGCAACACAAATCATGCATTTTTGGAAAGGCAGCAATAATTTTAGGCACGGCCAACTGACACGCGATTGCTGCCACACGGGTCCTTTTGGACCTGAAAGAGGGCAGAACAGGAACGGAACATTTGTGTGAAACAGTCCGCCCCTTTACATTATCTCTGTGAATAGATTTTTATGTGCATTTTCTCCGAAGACTCATAGAACTATATAGTTGGACGGGACCCCAGGGGTCATGTAATCCAACCCCGTGGATGCAGGAATGACAAGTAATAATAATAATAATAATAATAATAATAATAATAATAATAATATTATTTATATCCCGCCCTCCCTGGCCAGAGCCGGGCTCCGGGCTGCTAACACCAATAAAACCACAGTAAAAACATGATAGGGGGGAAAGGGGGGGGGAGGAAAAACAACAACCCCAATTTAAAATACAGTGGTACCTTGGGTTAAGTACCTAATTCATTCTGGAGGTCCGTTCTTAACCTGAGACTATTCTTAACCTGAAGCACCACTTTAGCTAATGGGGCCTCCTGCTGCTGCCGCGCCGCCGGAGCACGATTTCTGTTCTCATCCTGAAGCAAAGTTCTTAACCCGAGGTACTATTTCTGGGTTAGCGGAGTCTGTAACCTGAATCGTATGTAACCCGAGGTACCACTGTACAGGTTAAAATGCAATTTAAAATGCAGCCTCATTTTAAAGTAGCTGATAAATCAAGACCATAAGGGGAGGGAAACATAAGGGTCAGACTGAGTCCAAACCGAAGGCCAGGCGGAACAGCTTTGTCTTGCAGGCCCTGCGGAAATATGTCAAGCCCCGCAGGGCCCTAGTCACTTGTGACAGAGCGTTCCACCAAGTCGGGGCCAGTACTGAAAAGGCCCTGGCCCTAGTTGAGACCAATCTAATCACCTTGTGACCTGGGACCTCCAAGGTGTTGTCATTTGTAGACCTTAAGGTCCTCCACGGGAGACTCATGCCATGCCCTGACCTCTGTGTTTCCCCCTACATTTCCTCGTTCAGCAGAGAAAAAGACACAATCTGATGTCCTTGTCAAACACCTGGGTCTCGGCAAGCCTAGCCATGCCATTCCTCCAACTCCGCTGCTGCTGCTTTGGGTGGGGCCCCATGGGATCCAGCACTCTTCCTCCTCGGCCTTTGATCGTTTCCCTTCAGGTTGGGATTCTGCTGCTTCCTGACCTGTCTGTTCCCCGAGTGACGATGAAACAGTGCCAGGTTCTCTGTTGCCGGAGGTTGCCAACTCAAGCTCCCCCTTCTTCTTAGAATCCTAGAGTTGGAAGAGACCACAAGGGCCATCGAGTCCAACCCCCTGCCAAGCAGGAAACACCATCAGAGCACTCCTGACATATGGTTGTCAAGCCTCTGCTTAAAGACCTCCAAAGAAGGAGACTCCACCACACTCCTTGGCAGCAAATTCCACTGTCGAACAGCTCTTACTGTCAGGAAGTTCTTCCTAATGTTTAGGTGGAATCTTCTTTCTTGTAGTTTGGAGCCATTGCTCCGTGTCCGCTTCTCTGGAGCAGCAGAAAACAACCTTTCTCCCTCCTCTATGTGACATCCTTTTATATATTTGAACATGGCTATCATATCACCCCTTAACCTCCTCTTCTCCAGGCTAAACATGCCCAGCTCCCTTAGCCGTTCCTCATAAGGCATTGTTTCCAGGCCTTTGACCATTTTGGTTGCCCTCCTCTGGACACGTTCCAGTTTGTCAGTGTCCTTCTTGAACTGTGGTGCCCAGAACTGGACACAGTACTCCAGGTGAGGTTCTTCTTGGCTGGGTGTATACTGGTCCTGCCTGCACATTCTTCCTCCCCAAGGTGGAGCGCCTTGATGTCGTATTAAGGCAAAAGAAGCCCAACTTGTTCCCGGTGACAAACGTTTGGGGCTGTGAAGCTCAGAGCGGGAAGGGGAGGGGAAGGCGAAGCTTTTATCCTGGGAGCAGATACAGGAAAGGCAGGCTAGGAGAGACCAGCCTCTGCTTGTTGGACTCTGGAAACTGCAGAGATTTTGCTTGGGGAAGCAATGCGCCCTTTCCCCCCTGCCCTTGCATTATCCTGCAAATACACCACGCCAGAAAACCACGGCTCTCTTTCCTCCAAACGGAGCCAGAGTGGAAAGAGAAAAGGCGAGGGAGACAAGACTTGATAGAAACATGCATAGCAGGAGAGGAAAAACACTGGTTCCATCTCTGGGGGCCCAGGAACCCACAAAATTTCTTTTCTTTTAAAATACATTTTTTTTAAAAAAAAACATATCAGTTCCAACATTCATACAACATATCTTCTCATCTTATATAGTATTTTAGACTTCCGTCAATACCTCTGATGATTTCCCGTTCTTCATCACTTATTCTGCATTTCTTAATTTCTATATTACATTTAATTGTCCTTAACTATAATTCTCTTCATAGTCTTTCTTGCAGTATTTCAAATAATCCACCTTACATAACTTCTTGCAGTCCTACTAGTGTAATTTGCTCATCACAATTACTTTTCAAATACAGTGGAGTCTGTAACCTGAAGCGTTCGTAACCTGAAGCGTATGTAACCCGTGGTACCACTGTAGTTCATATATTTACTCCAGTCTTCTAAGAATCTCTGGTCCCACAGGTTTCGAATCCTTCCTGTTAATTTATCTAATTCTGCATAGTCCATCAACTTAGTCCTCCATTCTTCTTTCGTCCGTAGTTCTTCTTGCTTCCATTTTTGTGCCATTAATATTCTTGCTGCCGTCATTGCATATAAAAACAACTTACGCTACTACAGCAGCAAGAATACTCATCGCAAAGTATTGGAAGACACAAGAACTACCCACCCGAGAAGAATAGCAGACGAAAGTGATAGACTATATGGAATTGGCTGAGATGACTGGCAGAATCCGGCACCAAGGAGAAGAGTCGGTGGAAGAAGATTGGAAAAAAATTAAAGCATATCTTCAGAAATGTTGTAAAATTAAGGAATGTTAGAAAGATGTTGGAAAAAGAAAATTAGGTGATTTTGGTAGAAATAATATAAAGGATTAAGTAAAAATGAGTTGATGAACTTGATGAAAGAGAGGACGTTAAATTATAATATAATAAATTAAATTACTGAAATGAAAATAAGGTTGAAGGATTTGCTGAAATAACGATTTGAACTAGAATACAAAATTGGGAGGTAAGGGGAGGTGAAGGAAATAAGTAAAGGAAGAAAGTTATGTAAAGGTCTAATCAGTTCTTTTTATATTTTTAAGTGAATATATTTTTCATTTTTATTTTTATTTTCATTTTATTTTTCTTTCTTTCTTTCTTTGTTGTTGTTGTATTCTTTCTTTGTATTTTGTATTGTTCTTTTTTCCTTTTTGTAACTTTTAAACTCTGAATAAATATCTTATTATATATATATATATATGTGTGTGTGTGTGTATATATATATATATATATATATATATATATATATATATATAAACAACTTACGATCGGAGCACAATTTCTACTGTGGGTGCCCGCCCATCACATGTGCCGTTTGGTCTCTGCCCTACGCTGCCGCTGCCCACTGCCAGCATCCATACTCTGCCACCCCGCACCGCTGCCCTGCCCCATTGCTGCAGAGGCCCCACAGCAGAGGCAGAGGCCCCGGCCCAGTTGCACTGTGGTGCCAGAGAGCAGTGGTGGCAGAAGGAGGCCGGGTTGCAAATACACACATGAACACAAGCATGTGCACTGCTGGACACCCGCAGTCTGGGACCCAAGTCGGCACATCTAGAGAGGAGCTTTTTCCTCCCTCTCTTATACCACTACGACTCATGGGCATCACATGAAGCTGAGGGTTAGGGCTGGTACCCAACTTTCATTCAGCAATAGTCCAACAGGTGACCAATACTGTCCAAGCATCACTGCACCTTGGATATGCATGTGGAATCACAGAAAGGTAAAGGACCCCTGGGCGGTTAAGTCCAGTCAAAGGCGACTATTGGGTTGCGGCGCTCATCTCGCTTTCAGGCTGAGGGAGACGGAGTTTGTCCACAGACAGCTTTCCGGGTCATGTGGCCAGCAGGACTGAACCACTTCTGGTGCAACGGGACACCAGAGCACATGGAAACAGTTAAGTTGTGGGTGAACATATCTGACGACACAGCAATTCTTCAAACAGCTCTTGTTTATTCACAGGCCAGAACAGAACTGAACTGAAGGGTTCAGCCAGCCTGCTTATATAGAGCTCAACTACAACGCAACTGTAACACTTTCTGTAACTATCCAATGACTGAACGTCACTTTCAATCCCTTATTTGCATATGTGGACCTGAGTGAAAACTATCTACAGTATCCCCCTGCTGGTCCAGGGTGAGAACTTCAGTACATAACAGAAACACTGTTTACCTTCCCGCTGGAGCGGTACCTATTTATCTCCTTGCACTATTGTGCTTTCGAACTGCTAGGTTGGCAGGAGCTGGGACAGAGCAACGGGAGTTCAGCCCATCGCGGGGATTCGAACCGCCAACCTTCTGATTGGCAAGCCCAAGGGGGTCCATGGTTTAGAATTGTAAAGTTGAAAGGTACCCCCCCCAAGGGGTCCTACAACACAGGAACCACAGCTAAGGAATCCTTTTCAGATGACCTCTGTTTAAAAACCTCCAATGTAGGGGAGCCCATCACTTTCCGAGGCCAGTGGCAGACTTTGGGCTCTCAATGTCAGCAGCGCCCTGTGTGACGCTAAAATTTGGTGCTCTCTACCTCTCTTCATTTTGCAGCATGGAACCAATGCCAACACACTGGTCACGCCACCCTAAAACTGCCTCTTTCGGGGGAGTCCATTCCATTCTCTGAGCCTCTTACCCTCAGAAAGGTCTTCCTAATGTTTCGTTGGAATCTCCTTGCTTGATATCTGAATCCATTTGCAGAATGATACTGCCATGTGGACCCCTTCCCTAAAAAAGCCTAGGCATAGATGCTGCTTGTCTCTTTTTTTTAACACCCCTGCCGGATTAACAAATTGGCAGCATAGGCCTTTTCAGGACCCTGCGACAATGGATCAAAATAATATTGATTATTTTGAAAGAAAATCACAAGCCAGCTTTCTTACTTTTAGGAGTTAACTTGTGAGATGGACCCCAAGATTTCAGCTGCCTAGGGGCCTCCGCAGGGTTTAATCTGGCACTGAGAATCATCCTCACGGCTGAATGGAGCCTCACCAGACCCCCAGAGTTGTGGTCCCCAAACCCTTTCAGGCCACAGCTCTCCTAGCTCCATAAACCTATCCCCTGTGCCCCCTCACCCTACAAAAAAAGCATTATTCAGAATAGTGTTTTGCAAGGCTCACAAAAGAAGACAATGCAATAAAATCCAACACAGTACAGTGGTACTCCTGGATGCAAACGGGATCCGTTCTGGAGCGCCGTTCGCATCCAGAAGTGAATGCAACCCGTATCCGCGGGTCGCAATTTGCGACTTCCGCACATGCGCGTGACGTCATTTTGACCGTCTGCGTATGCGCGAGTGGCAAGACCCAGAAGTAACATACTCCGTTACTTCCGGGTCGCCACAGCGCGCAACCCAAAAATACCTATTTTTTCGCTGTGTAAGGCACACCAGACCATTAGTTTTTGGAGGAGGAAAACAAGAAAAAAAATATTCTGAATCCCAGAAGCCAGAGGGATCGCTGCGCAGCAAAAGCAGCGATCCCTCTTGCTGTTCTGGCTTCTGGGATAGCTGTGCAGCCTGCATTCGCTCCATAAGACATTTCACCTTACTTTTTAGGAGGGAAAAAGTGAGTCTTATAGAGCAAAAAATACGGTACTTATCCCGAAGCTACTTCAACCCGAGGTATGACTGTAACTGGATCCAGAGATGCCAGCTTCTCACAGCCTGATAGTCCTTGCTGCCCCCCTTGCCTCTTAGCACCCCCACCCCAGTAATCCCCCCCACTTTGGGAACCACTGCCCTAGAGCCGGACCCCCAACATCAGAAACCAGGCAGCCTCCAGTGGACGCTTAGCAGAATTTGTGCTTTCAAATTTCAGGGGCTCCCCGTGCGACACCAAAATTCGGCGCCCCCCATCTCTTCCCTTCCATTCTAAGTCAGCACCGTGGCACCCTCTCGGCTCAGCACCCAGTGTGGGTAAACCGGTCACGCTCCCCATAATCCTTCTCTGCTCACCCACCCAGCCCAGGGAGGGAAAGTGTTTTCGCCTGATGGTTCCCCACAATCACCTCCATGAGAAGGATCTTCAAAGCTTCACAACTCCTCTAGGAAAGGCACCCTGCCTAGTTAGTGGGTTGCAAATTACCGGGGCCAAGCCCATTCTGCTTAGATAAGCCTGATTCATCTCGAATAAACCTGTGCATTTATTCATTTGTCTGGCCTCAAGACTCTCCTCTGCCTGGCTGAGCAGTCTTCCCAGTTTCTGGCTTACCTACTCATTAGCAAGAGATGATGACAGGACTCTTCATACCTCCGTCGCAGAGCTGGAGGCTGGGAGGGAAGGAAGGAAAGGACACCCCCCCCCAAGCCAGGCTACTCACAACAAAGCCACGTTGAAATCAACCCCGTTGAGGTCCATTGAAATCAGACATTCTAAGTTCATCTTAGGCTGGGTAGTTCACAGGTCTCTGTGGCTTTGCACAAGGTTTTCTATTTTTCTCAGAAGATTGATAAAGAATGTATAATTATTTTGGTAATTATTGTGTGTACAGTGGTGCCCCACAAGACGAACGCCTCGCAAGACGGAAAACCCGCTAGACGAAAGGGTTTTCCGTTTTGGAGGCGCTTCGCAAAACGAATTTCCCTATGGGCTTGCTTCGCAAGACGAAAATGTCTTGCGAGTTCCTGCGGGTTTTTCCCCCTCCCCCCCCCTTTCCTAAGCCGCTAAGCCGCTTATCAGCTGATCCGCTAAGCTGATAAGCCGCTAAAAGCCGCTAAACTGCTAATAGCGCTAATCCGCTAAGCTGTCAATGGGCTTGCTTCGCAAGACGAAAAAACCGCTATACGAAGAGACTCACGGAACGGATTAATTTCGTCTTGCGAGGCACCACTGTATATTAGTTGCCAATGTATTGCATGAGTCGTACTACAACCACAGATGCAACTTGCTGGCGAGAGCGATGGAAAAATCTTTTGGCTTCCTCTGGGGAACGAGGCACCTGGTGGGCACAGAGCCAGCCAGTTTTCCAGGAGGGAAGGCGAAGAGGACGAGCGCTTGGAGGGAACGGATCCTGGCGTTCCCGGGGGCTGAGTAATGTTGTTTGCATTTCTCCCCTTTCTCTTTGGCCTTGGGAGACTCTTGTGCAACGCTTGCCGGTGTTGACTCACGAGGGGAGGGAGAGAGAGGGAGGGGGCACCGTGGCAGAGGCTGTCACCCTCAAGCTGGGTGCTGGAACTTCTCGCCGGGAAATTCTGCCTGACGAAAAGCCAGCCCTCTGAGTCATTCGGCAATGGGAAGCAGATGGGAAAGGAAAACATGCCTGCAAAATGGAGCTTCGGTCAGAAAATGGGTCTGGCAGGCCTGAAATTAGGGTGGCCACATGTTGCAAAGCGCAGAATCACAGAATTGTAGAGTACCGTATTTTTCGCTCTATAAGACGCACTTTTCCCCCTCCAAAAACTAAGGGGAAATGTGTGTGTGTCTTATGGAGCGAATGCAGGCTCCATGGCTTCAGCGAAAGCAATGCGAAGCCTCCGAAGCGCAGAGGGAGCGCTCCCTCCGTGCTCCAGAGACTTCGCGTTGCTTTCGCTGAAGCCTGGAGAGCGAGAGGGGTCGGTGCACAGGGAGAGCTGCGCAGCGCCCCTTCAGCGAAGCGGGAGGAGAAATGGAAGGGGCTCCGTTTCTCTTGCCGCTTTGCTGAAGGAGTGCTGCACAGAGAGGGAGAGATTTTTTTTTCTTGTTCTCCCCCTCTAAAACTAGGTGTGTCTTGTGGTCCGGTGCATCCTATAGAGCGAAAAATACGGTACTCCCTATCTGTCAAGTTCCCCTTTCCTGCTTAAATTTTGGAGAGCTTTCCCCATCTGTTCACAAGCAGCGACTTGAAAAGATATAGCGAAAAAAACCCTTGTTTGCGTTCATAACAAGAGAACGAGATCTTTACAGTGTGTAGGGGGGAATATTCTTCTGCTTTTGAGCAGAAAGGGACGTTTATTGTTTAGGACTACTTTTGTTAGGTTTGTAGTTCCGTAATTTTTTATCTATTGTAAGCTGCCTTGGTTTTAACTTTGTAAAGGCGTCATACAAATAAAATGATTACGTGATTGATTGATGTTGTCAATCCTTGAAGGCTTCTGTTAGCCAGAATGGCATTTCTTGATATCTGAGTCTCCCAAAATATCTGCGCACAGGAGAATATATGAAGGGAAAACTAAATAAGGAGGGTGCAACAAGTCCTCTGTTCACAGGTATGACTTTTCCTTTCAGGCTATTAGGATCACAGGTGGTGAAATATACTCAGAGTCGAGAGTGGATTTCATGCTCTTTATTCAGCTCATAGTGGTGAGGAGGGAATGAATGTCCCCCCAAAGTATCTGCTTTATATACATTATTTACACAATGGGCTGCAAATGATTGGCTAATTCCGGAATTCTCCTGTAGGCCAATCAGGTTGTGGATTCACTTCCATCTGGAGCCGGATTGGGTGGCTCCTGCAGACCAATCATACTGCTGCATTGTTCTAGGACCAATCAGACTGCTGCATTCTGAATCCTATTGTTCTAGGACCAATCAGACTGCTGCATTTTGGATCCTATTCAACTCAGTACATAACAGGTGGTAAGCTAGATCTTCCATTCATAACTACGTCTTGATTTACACCTCTGTTACAGTCAGCCCAAATCTAGAGTTGACTAGATATGACCCTCAGGGTCCCTTCTATGATTCTACAATTCTATGATTCTACATAGTGCCACACAGTATTCTCTCTCCTGGTCCTGCTAGTGTGTGACAGAACATTGGGAAACGGATTCTGGATAGATTTCTAGAGTGCTTTCCAATGCAAATTGCAATTATTGTGTAATTAATCCTTTAAGCATCCTGGGAGGTAGTTCAAGTTGGGAGACAGGGAGAAAGAAAGAGGGAGAGAGAGAGAGGCAGACCACCTAGTGAGCTATTTGGTTGGGCAGGGATTCCAAGCTTAGCTTTCAATGTTCAGAGTCAAGACTCCATGTTGGAGTCAAACCAAGGGCCTTTTCACACAATCATCTGCTTGTGTCTTGGCCAGAGATTGCAAGCTGGCTAGGTTCACCTCCCACCAGATACAAGATTTTGACTTTCCATTCACCCGCTGTCAGACTTCGAGGGATTACGAACCCTCTCCCCTCATGACTGGATGTCGGAAACAGGAAACGAGACGTCCTACCAATGCATTTATTCAAGATTCCCAGAGAGATACGGAGGTGCAACCGCTCAGAAGGTGGCCTCGCTTCAACTGAGCTCCTCCCCCCTCCCTTCCTTACGGTGGCCTCTGAGTCTTTTGCTCTTGCACTTTCAATGCATGCAGAGTGTGCTGGTCCCGGGGGTGTGTGTTACCGTTGGCGTAGTCAAAGTCCGGTCCCGGGTCAATAGCCTGGAAACAGTCCACAAGGAGCGGGGCGAGGTCCAAAGCAGGAAGCCGGGCGGGGACAGGGGCACCGGAGAGTCAGGTCTGGGTCCGGGCAGGAACAGGTACTCAACAACGACGTTGCTCCCACAACCTGGGGCCGGGCCGACTGGCCTTTATCTTCTCTGAGGCCAGGGGCGGTCCCGGGCCCCAGGAGACCCGCCTCTCTTGGCCTTAAGGCGAGCACTCCTCCTAGGAGAAACCAGTTCCCTTCGCCTCTCTGCCCTGAGCCTCTGCAGTTCAGGAGAGGCTGAAGGGTTACTGGGCCCAGGGGGAGACTCACCTGCAGGCACTGAGTCCTCAACCACCTCTGGAGCCAGAGTGGAATCACCTGGTGCCTGCTCCTGAGGATCCGGCACAGGTGCAGGCGCTTCAGAATCAAGGCCCTGCCCCAGTTCAGCCGGCCCTGGAGGCGGGGACTCCTGTGCAGGCTGGGATTCCTCTGGTTCAGTCTCTGAATCGGAATCCCAGGCCATCACACAGAGTACTGGGAGAAGGGGGACCAGGAATGCTTTCCAGTGATAAAATGTCAGCTGGCTGCTCTGTCTCCCCCGCTCTCTTCTCCCAACTCCTCCCAACTCTACTGTTCACCTGTCTCTGGGCTGTCACCTTCCTCAAATCCGCTCCACAACCCAGTGTGGAGGAGTTGCAGTGGACCGTGTGGCCACCCACTCCCCTCCGGGGGTTGGGGACTTAGTCCCCCATTGCCAGGGGGAACCTGGCCACGTCAGAGCCTGGCCAGCCAATCCACTGGCCGGGGAGGCATGGCCGGGGCCATTTAATCAGAGGCGTGAGCCAGAGGGCTTCCTCTTTGGCTCGCTTCCTCAATCACCCGCCCTCCCTCCCTATTTTGCAGGTTTAGGCACTGGCCTTGGTTGGTCGCCGTTGAGGGGCCTGGTAGGAATTTTTCCACTTGGCAAATTGGCACTGGCCATGTGGTTTTCGCCTACCTCGTAGCAATGGTCACAACTTTGTTAGGGTTGTGGTTAGGCATTGTTTGACCTTGTGATGGGGAGGGGAGGTGTGGCCATCACTTGCCCCTCCAAGCTTAAGGATATTCCGTTAGAGGAATCCGGGTGTGTGGATCTTGTCCGAAGCCCGGGTCGGGGGCTAGGGCCTTGACATGACCCCGACGGGAACACCAGGGGGAGCTTGAGTTGGTTGGCATCGACAGGGCTCCCCCTTCCGGTGGTTGACCGTTACCGGACTCCCTGCGCAGTGGGCAGGAGTCAGATATAGTCGGGTCCATTCAATGCCTAAGCTAATACAGTGGTACCTCAGGTTACATACGCTTCAGGTTACATACGCTTCAGGTTACAGACTCCGCTAACCCAGAAATAGTGCTTCAGGTTAAGAACTTTGCTTCAGGATGAGAACAGAAATTGGGCTCCGGCGGTGCGGCAGCAGCAGGAGGCCCCATTAGCTAAAGTGGTGCTTCAGGTTAAGAACAGTTTCAGGTTAAGTACGGACCTCTGGAACAAATTAAGTACTTAACCTGAGGTACCGCTGTACCGCTCACATTCTGTAATCTATAAAGTTGTGGCCAAATTTGCCCAATAACATTAACCTAATATCTGTGTCCTTGTGTGTGTTATTTCTCAATGAGGGGGTGGCTTCGGGGTCTTGACACACAAACCACTGCCGCAAATAATTACTGCCCTCCTCTTCTCTGGAAGGTTCAAGAATGGGAGGGCGGTCTCCACCATTCCTCCTCAGTCCAGTCCCTGACACCTAGGGAGGTGAGGTATTTAAGAATACAGTGGTGCCCCGCAAGACGAATGCCTCGCAAGACGAAAAACTCGCTAGACGAAAGAGTTTTTTGTCTTTTGAGGTGCTTCGCAAGACAAATTTCCCTATGGGCTTGCTTCACAAGACGAAAAAACCGCAAGACGAAGAGACTCGCGGAACGAATTAATTTCGTCTTGCGAGGCACCACTGTATGGGAAGAGCCTACTGGATCAGGCCATTGGGCCATATAGTCCTCTGTCCTAGTCTCAAGTAGCCACTGAGAGCCCTCTCCTCCACAAATCTTTTCTCATACTCTTTTAAAGGTATAGGGACCCCTGACAGTGAAGTCCAGTCGCAAACGACTCTGGGGTTGCGGCGCTCATCTTGCTCTACAGGCTGAGGCAGCCGGCGTTTGTCCACTTCCGCAGACAGTTTTTCCGGGTCATGTGGCTAGCATGACTAAGCCACTTCTGGCGAAGACAGAGCAGCGCACGGAAATGCCGTTTACCTTCCCACCGGAGCGGTACCTATTTATCTACTTGCACTGCGTGCTTTCAAACTGCTAGGTTCATTTTCAAACTGCTAGCTGCATATTAAATTGTATTTTTTTAACCTGTATTTTAAATTGTTTTTCCCCCTCTATTATGTTTTTATTGTAATTTTACTGGTGTTAGCCGCCCTGAGCCCAGCTCTGGCCGGGGAGGGCAGGGTATAAGTAAAAAATTATTATTATTATTATTATTATTATTATTATTATTATTATTGGTTGGCAGGAGCTGGGACCAAACAACGGGAGCTCACCCCATCGCGGGGCCTCGAACCGCCGACCTTCGGATCGGCAAGTCCAAGCAGCACAGTGGTTTAAGCCACAGCGCCACCCGTGTCCTAATACTCTTTTAAAGCCACCCAAGTTGGTGTCCATTAGTACATCTTGTGTGAGCTGCCTGGGCTAGGTAGGACTTTGCTAATGGAGTGCCCAGGGCAGCTATGAAGGGCGAGCCTCCTGGGGTGCTGAGATACCACCAGCTTCTCAAGGGTGCTGGCCAACTGGTTCCCAGTCTGGCAGAGTGGGTGTGCCTTTCAAGACTGGTTGCTGGGAATCGCAGATGGGGAGTCCTGCTTGTGGGGTTTTGCTTGTGAGATTCCCGTCTAGGCCTCTGGTTGGCCACTGTGAGAACAGGTGTTGGACCAGAGGGAAACTTTGGTCTGTTGGAGCAGCCAAGCTCTTCTGATATTTGCGTTCTGCGTCACATTTCAGCTACAGCATTTCTACAGCGTTTCAACCACAAGCTCTCCATCGCAGCCAGAAACTCCAGCGCCATCGCTTCGGAGGAATGTTAATGCCTTCATGGTGACACCGAGGCGGCTGCCCCGAGGTGCCAACCCCTCCTTCCCCCAGACTGGGAAGACCAGTTGGGTTGGTTTGCCATGCCAGAAAACAGCACGCTTTGGGACTCACGGCACGCTTCTCTAGGGATTACTGCTCCTTCTTTTTGATGCAGGAGCTCGGAAGCTGGAGGGCCGCGAGAAGAAACCGGAGACTCTCTAAGATGGAAGGAACATGCCTCATTGGTCAGGAGTAGCCAATGGGATGCCCTCCATCTGCTGCTAAACTACAACTCCCATCGTCCTTGACCATTGGCGTTGCTGGCTGGGGTTGCTGGAAGTTGGTGTCCAGCAACATCTGGGGGAGAACTTCTGTATTAGGTCCTCTATCCAGTGGTGCTTTTGAATTATGGTGCTGGAGGAGACTCTTGAGAGTCCCATGGACTGCAAGAAGAACAAACCTCTCCATTCTGAAGGAAATCAGCCCTGAGTGCTCACTGGAAGGACAGATCGTGAAGCTGAGGCTCCAAGACTTTGGCCACCTCATGAGAAGAGAAGACTCCCTGGAAAAGACCCTGATGTTGGGAAAGATGGAGGGCACAAGGAGAAGGGGACGACAGAGGACGAGATGGTTGGACAGTGTTCTCGAAGCTACCAGCATGAGTTTGACCAAACTGCGGGAGGCAGTGGAAGACAGGAGGGCCTGGTGTGCTCTGGTCCAGGGGTCACGAAGAGTCGGACACGACTAAACGACTAAACGACTAAACAACAACAACAACATCCAGTGGTGCAGTTAGGTAATCTTAAGACTCTGGACTTAATAGTCTGACGGGCCCCACCATTTCAGATGGCCATGGGTACTGCATCCCTTGCGTCTAAAGGTGATGATCCAAGGCTGCTATTTTTGGAGACCCTCCTGCCCTTTTTGCTGAATGAAGCTCTGGATTTCTGCCCTGACAGAACCATAGATATAACATAGACTCAAGAAAGAAGGAAAAAGGAAGTTGAATCCATTCCCAGGAAGCCAAATTCTGTTTGAGAGGCCTCATTCTGCCCTCCAGCCCAATCACAGCCTTGATGATACCCTGGTTTCAAACAATTTCCCACCCATCCTTTCTCTGGAGATGTTTGAAGTTTCTCCTCCACCACAACCTTCCCTGGAAGCTCATTCCTTCCCTGCTTGCAATTAGAAAGCTCTTCCTAATATTGAGCACGCATTATCTTTCCTGTCTCTTCAACCCAAGGAAGGAATGCACTTAATTAAAATGCCTCGAGAAGAAAACACCAGGATATTTCAAGGTAACAAGCACATTTCAGCCATCGGAACAAATTGCGCTCGGAGCCACCGCTGAGACCCATCTGGTGGTTGAAATGGCCCATTGTCTCATTCAGGCGACCCTCTCATTCTGCGGCTCTTTCCAAGAGATCCCCAGTCACAGAGATGACGGGTTATGCTTGGCAAATCTTTCAAACCGAAACCCTCTGGTTATAAAATTTGAAAGCTGCCTTCGGATGCAAGTAAACCCATCAGTTTTCACAGCAATATTCAATCAGAACAGAAGAAAAAGTCCTGATGGATTAGGGCAGCGGCCCGTCCGGTCCAGACCATGTTCTCGAAGTAAAGGGTAAAGGGACCCCTGACCATTAGGTCCAGTTGTGACCGACTCTGGGGTTGCGGCGCTCATCTCACTTTATTGGCCGAGGGAGCCAGCGTACAGCTTCTGGGTCATGTGGTCAGCATGACTAAGCCGCTTTCTGGCGAACCAGAGCAGCGCACGGAAACGCCGTTTACCTTCCCGCCAGAGTGGTACCTATTTATCTACTTGCACTTTGACGTGCTTTCAAACTGCTAGATTATCAGGAGCAGGGACCGAGCAATGGGAGCTCACCCCGTCGCGGGGATTCGAACCGCCGACCTTCTGATCGGCAAATCCTAGGCTCTGTGGTTTAACCCACAGCGCCACCCGCGTTCTTGAAGTAGCCAACCAGAATTCTGCATATTAGCTGAGGGAGCTGTACGCCGGCTCCCTCGGCCAATAAAACGAGATGAGCACCGCAACGCCAGAATCGGCCACGACTGGACCTAATGGTCAGGGGTCTCTTTACCTTTAAGGAACTGTGGGACATTCCAGGATCAAATCAGAAACCGGGATTACTGTAAATCCAGGACTGTCCCTGGAAAATAGAAGCACTGGGAGGGTCTGAACCTCCTGGGTTGTGAGTGGGCAAATGTTAACAACCTTACAGTGTATCTCCACTTATCTTAGAGTTTCACCCAAAGCAGACAGTCCCCAGAACACTCTTGGGGATCTGCAGTTTTATATGGCAGAAAGTGCTGGCGGAAGTTACAACAGTCCCCCCCCCTTTTCAACACCAGTGGCTGTTGCAGAGATACCTTTGCCACAGGCCTTCTGAGTGACATCACATAAATAATGACAGCATCTGGCTTTGTTAGTCAGATCGCTGGCTAATAGTCTAAGACGGTGGTGGCTGATGTTTCATCGCTGGGAAAATAATGGCAGGAGATGGAGTCTTGATAGCTTGGGGGCATTTCTTGAATGAGATATCCACTGGAGCAAGGAGAAAGTGGAGGAAGAGGAGATAGGGAGGCAGAAGGTGATAAAGAAGGAAGTTTGTAGCAGTTGGAATTGTGTGTGTGTGTGTGTGAGAGAGAGAGAGAGAGAGAGAGAGAGAGAGATCAAGCTGGAATCAGCTGGACTTGTGATGTTGAAAGCTTGTCTCTCCAATACTCTCTCTCCTCTAAAGAAACTTAAAGTATGGTTACCAGATTTTTTCAATGAATCCAGGGACATTTTTTTTTTTTGAAGCTGAGTAGCAACAGGGAGTCAGAAGTGGGGATGGTGAGGCAAAAGACCCTGAGCCCAAGCACACATGCATATTGTACAGTGGTACCTCGGGTTACATACGCTTCAGGTTACAGACTCCACTAACCCAGAAATAGTACCTCGGGTAAAGAACTTTGCTTCAGGATGAGAACAGAAATCGTGTTCTGGCGGTGCGGCGGCTGCAGGAGGCACCAGTAGCTAAAGTGGCGCTTCAGGTTAAGAACAGTTTCAGGTTAAGAACGGACCTCCGGAATGAATTAAGTACTTAACCAGAGGTACCACTGTATAAAGGTGCAAAGCCCTTTTTTTGTACCCTGTGAAACATAAATGCACAGAGTTTTTAAAAAACTGGGCAATGGCCGGCCGCGACTCCCGAGCCTCCCCCCGATCAGTCAAAACAAAGGGGGAAGGGGGCAGGAGATTGGGGGAAGCTCAGGAGTCACGTCTGGTAACCCTAACTTAAAGTTCAATAGCTGGATCCATGCAACTGCCAAGGCCACCATGGTTGGAGGTTCCCTGTCCTGGGACTGTCTCCTAGTTTCTCATCTTTCCATTCTGAAATTCAGTTCACATTGCTTTGTGATTTTTGATATATTAAAGCAGTGTCCTAAAAAAAAATATGTATCAACATAGAATCGTAGAGCGGGTGGTGCTGTGGTCTAAACCACTGAGCCTCTTGGGCTTGCCGATCGGAAGGTTGGCGGTTCGAATCCCCATGACGGGCTGAGCTCCCGTTGCTCTGTCCCAGCTCCTGCCAACCTAGCAGCTCCAAAACACACCAGTGAAAGTAGATAAATAGATACCACTGTGGCAGGAAGATAAACGGTGTTTCCGTGTGCTCTGGTTTCCGTCACAGTGTCCCGTTGTGCCAGAAGCTGTTTAGTCCTGCTGGCCACGTGACCTGGAAAGCTGTCTGTGGACAAATGCCAGCTTCCTTGGCCTCAAAAGCGATGAGTGCCAAACCCCACAGTGGTCTTCGACTGGACTTAACCATCCAGGGGTCCTTTACCTTTACCTTTTTAGAGTTGGAAGTACCCAAGGGCCATCTATTCCAACCCCCTGCAATTCATTTTAGTACACCTCCTCCGCAAAACATTTTCCCTTAATCTAATGCATTATTGGATGTCATTTTCACAAATACATGCATTTAAAAAAAATGCACACAGCACCCTAATATACACATTGCTTTGTCAGAGAACCACATCACAAAATTAAAAGAAATGTGAATTTCAGAGAGCGGCTGTGTTTCAAATGTTTAAAATGCGAAGCAAACCAACTTTCTCCTCTCCTGTCCTCACTCCCTGCATAACTATCCTCCGAAGATCTGAAACAAATTGGGCGAATATGACACCTTCATTTGCTAGACTGGTCCTGCATGATTCGCACTGGGTTAATGTTAGCGTTGCGTTGTTGCTGTTGTTTTAATTTGCATGAAAATTTGACACATCCAGCAAGCGGCGGGTGCTTGTGAGTGATTTCAACCCACCGTTCCAGTTTATCCTCTTTTGTATGGCAGGGATAAATCATGTGTGCATCTTGGGCGTGAAAGTTGTGAAACGGGTGATAAAAGTAATAACAAAATATTCAGGTATTCAGAAGCAGAGCAAGTGGGGGAAGGAATCTGCTAAAATTCAGTCTCACCTGGGGACCATTTCTGGTTTAAGGCCAGCTCTGCCCGTAGCCAGGATTTTGCTTTTCAGAAATACGAAGAAGTGATGAGTCTGTAACAATACCGATCCTGATCTGGGAGGCAAGGTGTCAGAATGGAATCAAGGTTATTGTTGTTTTTTTAGTGTGCAATTGGGCACTAAATGTGGAGTTGGGTTGTTTGTGTGTGTGCTGTTGGAAAGCTGATAATGTACAGTTTGAAAAATGGGGAAATTAAGCACATGTTTATAAAGCACTTCGAATCTGAGATGGATTTCGGGGAGCGCAACCAGTTTCGTCCCTGCATTGCCGGGGGTTAGATTAGATGATCCTTGGGGTGCCCTCCAACTCTCCTGTTGATTTGATGACACTGGGGGGGGGGGGGCAGCTTTTCCACCAGTGTTGTGGAATGTCCTCTCTCCTGCGGAGGCGTTGGCATTCTGTCGGCTCCTGAACACGCAAGTCTTCCAGCAAGCATTCCCCCTAACTTGCAATGTTACTGTTTTAACTGTATTTTAACTTTTTTTAATGCTTTCATTTTTATGCTTTTAAAGTGTTCGCTTAATCGTATATTTTAATTTAGGACGTTTTCATGCTCTCGTGCATTTAATTATGGATTGATTTCATGGTCGTAAACTGCTTAGAAGCCATTTTGGTGTGTGTGTGTATTCATATTCTAGTTATTATACAATTATTATAACTATTATTATAATAGCGATCATTATAGTGATAATCTAAAAGGGGAGAACCTCATCCTCCTGCACTCAGTTCCACATGTCACACCTCATGTTTTTATTTCTCTCTCTCTCTCTCTCTCTCTCTCACTGGACAGCTCCACGGCTTCTATACATTGACTATTTTTCTGAGCAAGGCAATGATAACAAAACCAGCCCACAGACATTCCTTGCAATGCACCAGTAGCAGGAAACCCAGCAGGGATTTGGCGGGACGGCAACAGGGCGGCAGGTGTGTTGAAGGAAGACAGGAAGAAAGCAGGGAAACTTCACAAAGTCTTTTGCAACAGGCTCTGCGTAGACAAGGTTGCTGTTAATTCAGCATGGAGGGACCACAATTGCGTGTCGAGACCCTGAAGCCACCCCCTCAATGGGAAATAACACACACAAGGACACAGATATTAGGTTAATGTTAATGGGCAAATTTTGGCCACAGCTTTATTGATTACAGAATGTGAGCGGTATTAGCTTAGGGATTGAATGGACCCGATTATATCTGACTCCTGCCCACTGCGCAGGGAGTCTGGTAACGGTCAACCACCGGAAGGGGGAGCCCTGTCGATGCCAACCAACTCAAGCTCCCCCTGGTGTTCCCGTTGGGGTCATGTCAAGGCCCTAGCCCCCGACCCGGGCTTCGGACAAGATCCACACCCCTGGATTCCTCTAACGGAATATCCTTAAGCTTGGAGGGGTAGGTGATGGCCACACCTCCCCTCCCCCCCCCCACAAGGTCAAACAATGCCTAACCACAACCCTAACAAAGTTGTGACCATTGTTACGAGGTAGGCGAAAACCACATGGCCAGTGCCAATTTACCAAGTGGAAAATTCCTACCGGGCCCCTCAACGGCGACCAACCAAGGCCAGTGCCCAAACCTGCAAAATAGGGAGGGTGATTGAGGAAGCGAGCCAAAGAGGAAGCCCTCTGGCTCACGCCTCTGATTAAATGGTCCCGGCCACGCCCCCCAGCCAGCGGATTGGCTGGCCGGGCTCTGACGTAGCTGGGATCCTCTAGGCAATGGGGGACTAAGTCCCCGCCCCCGGTGGGGAGTGGGTGGCCATGCGGTCCACCGCAATTCCTCCCCATGGGGAAGTGGAACGGATTTCCGTTGTCATTGCATGAGCTACTGCATAAAATAGCCATTTCCAAAAGGGTAGTCTGCCAAGGGCCTTGCGGCACCCGAAAAACTAACACATTTAAGATGGTGTAATCCAGCCTTCCTCCAGCCTGTTGCCTTTGGATTGGGTTGGACTACAACTCCCAACTCTACAAATTAAAAGACGCCTGCTCCTTGGGAGAAAGGCGATGACAAACCTAGACAGCATCTTAAAAGCAGAGACATCACTTTGCCATAAAGATCCGTCTAGTTAAAGCCATGGTTTTCCCAATAGTGATGTATGGAAGTGAGAGCTGGACCATAAAGAAGGCTGATCGCCGAAGAATTGATGCTTTTGAATTATGGTGCTGGAGGAGACTCTGGAGAGTCCCATGGACTGCAAGAAGATCCAACCTCTCCATTCTGAAGGAAATCAGCCCTGAGTGCTCACTGGAAGGACAGATCGTGAAGCTGAGGCTCCAAGACTTTGGCCACCTCATGAGAAGAGAAGACTCCCTGGAAAAGACCCTGATGTTGGGAAAGATGGAGGGCACAAGGAGAAGGGGACGACAGAAGACGAGATGGTGGGACA
Organism: Podarcis cretensis; assembly: GCF_951804945.1. Taxonomy (NCBI): domain Eukaryota; kingdom Metazoa; phylum Chordata; class Lepidosauria; order Squamata; family Lacertidae; genus Podarcis; species Podarcis cretensis. The sequence continues at coordinate 5,348,205 of NC_137170.1, forward strand.
GTGTTCTCGAAGCTACCAGCATGAGTTTGACCAAAGTGCGGGAGGCAGTGGAAGACAGGAGTGCCTGGCGTGCTCTGGTCCAGGGGGTCACCAAGAGTCGGACACGACAAAACGACTAAACAACAACAACAACAACACAACTCCCATCATCCTGATGGAACAACACTTCAGGGCTCCTGTCCCTGCTGCATGGCTTTGGGGAGGGCTGGCCGTGCAGTTTTTTGAATCCTGGTGATGTGTGAAAATGTCTGCCTCAGGCCCCGGAAGGCGGCTGCCAGTCAGAGTAGACTATATGGAGTTAGATGGAGAGCAGCCTGAGGCTGCCTGACCTGCTGCGTTGCGGGTTTGAGGACGGAGCCCAGTTCAAGACCTTCCTATTCACCCCAGGTAGGGGCAGGGAATTGGTGGCCCTCGCAGTGCTGATGGACTCCAACTCCTATCAGCCTCAAGAAGCAAGGCCAGTGGTCAGGGGTGATGGGAGCTTGAGTCCACCAAAAACTGAAAGGGGTGCAGAGTCCTCATCCCTGGGTGGAGAAAACAGGAGAAAACCCCCGCTATAAATAAGTCAGAAATTACATCGGTATAACAAATCGGTATAACAACAAAAAAAAAAACCCTATATAAAAATCTCATCAGAAATTTGTTTTCTCTCTGGTGCCATCTGTTGTATTATATGTTTATAACAAGTTTAAAGCGTTGTTTTTTGACTAATGTAGATGAGCCCCCTGTCTATGGTGAAGAAGGTGTAGAGATAAAAAGCTTCTGTTCAAAAATGGACAGAAGCAGAATTTCCCACCAAGAAAGAAGAGATAGGCAAGGTGGTAGACCATGCAGAATTGGCAACGTTAACAGACAAAATAAGAGAACTTAATGAGGATTGTTTTGTGGAAGAAGGGGAGCCTTTTTCGGACTAAAGAAATACTATAATATGATGAACAAGCAAGCAGGATTTGGACTATGAGCAGCAGAAGAGATTATAGTAGTGTTGTTGTGGTATAAGAGAGAGAAGATAGGGTGCAGCGGAGGTAGAGAAATGAAAAGACCATGGAACCTGACAAAACAAAAGAAATAAAATTACTATGTATTGAAATATATGTGTTAAACTTTGGACAACTTAATAAAACATAGCATAAAAAACTGTAGAGCTAAAAAGAAAACAAGATAAATAAATAAAAATCCAGGCCTCCTCCTTTCTCTCCTCCTCCTCTTCCTCTTTCCCCAATTTTCTGGACCCCATCTCCTTGACCTACAAGCAACCCCTTTCTTCTTCAAGGTCTCTTGCCCTGAAGAAGGCACGGCAAAACACAGAACTCCAGCTGCCCCGACTCTGGCATGCTCAAGCCTGTCCTTCCGTTCCAAACTTGCTTGTCACATCACCTGAACAACCAGAAGTCTAAATTCCTTCTGGCTTGGCACCCTGATTGCATTAAAATGTAAGGAGGAAGGTGGCCGGCCAAAGTTTTCAGCGCTGGGCAAAGGGAGATCCATAAGCAAAATGTGAGAGGGGAGGCTGCAGACTTTGCATGGAGAAGTATAAGGATATTTGCAACACATTTATGCAAAATATTGTAGGTTTTATATATGTGTGTGTGTGTGTGTGTGTGTTTGGATAATAATCCATATATTGAATTGTAATTGTTAACTTTATGCCATATACCTTTTCTTTTTTCTTTCGTTCAATTAAATTGTTATACAGTGGTACCTCGGGTTACAGAACTTTGCTTCAGGATGAGAACAGAAATCGCATGGCGGCAGTGGGAGGCCCCATTAGCTAAAGTGGTGCTTCAGGTTAAGAA